>NW_017731371.1:4611819-4630578 GCF_001890085.2 Hipposideros armiger
CAACAAAAAACAAAGTGGAGGAAGGCTATTTATTTCAGTGATTCAGCATGTGGGTTGAGGAACTGGACACCTTTGGTCGGAACGCCAGCTTTCCCATCGATCAGTTATGTCTCCTCAAGCTGGGGATAAAATGGTGCCCATCTCCTATTAGAGGGTTAAGTGAAATAATGTATACAAAGTGCCTCGCATGGACCTTGGCACACAGCAAACACTGCCAGCTGCAATTACTGTGCGAGGGCCACAGCAACCTCAAATGTCACCAGGGTACACTATTGCTTTCGATATTTCTGCTCTAGCCAAAGGACATTTATCACAATATTGACGCTAATATAGGAGAAAACACAGTACTTTGATAAGCGGAGTGGAGGAGCAGAACAAAACATCTTAGGAGCCTGGCACATGGATTTAAATACTGGCTTTGCCATCCGTTACTAGGATTCAATCTGGGATAAGTTACTTCACTTCTCTGCATGTCAATTTGTCCATCTGTGAGAAAAAAGAGAAAGTGGCCTCCTTACAGACTCACTGTGCAATTGGACCACAGGGCAGTGAAGTGTCTCGCCTAGGGGGTGCCCTCTCAGAGGCAGCTCTCATTATTAGTAGAATAGTATATACATACGTCCCCAGAGGACAGGCCTGATGAATCCTGCCACTCGATGATGTGATCCTGGACTGGGGCGAATGGGTCAGAACTTACTGGGGGAACACTGGGGTGCAACTGAACACACATACCCAAGCATACCAGAAGTCTAAAGAAATGAAGTGTTACTGGAAGGTGAAATGTGCAGAGAATATTATCTGAAAACACAGCATCAATACAATTCAGAATAGAATTTTGTCTCCCTTCGTTTTTGCTGGAGGGCAAATATGGAACCTGAGAGGCCACTATAGCTCTTGAAACTTCCGCTTTATCCTCTCTGGGTTTGCCAAGGGTCGGGTACCATTTTGGCCCCAGAATGAGGTCGTAACTCTGAAGCATTTAGCATGAATACAGTCGAATGAATGGTGGCATTCTTTCCGGGGAGGACATATCTTTGCATTTCCCTAACAAAAAGGGGAAAACCAAACCATCTGTTGAAGCCAACGTTCCCAGAACCAGGCACTCTCTTTATCTTGTTTACACGGACTCAGCAGGGGCCCACTTAGATGTTTACATCAGGGAAAAATGCATGTTCTTTTAATACAACAGAGATGTGCGGAAGGGGAATTATAACTTTTTGGATATCTGGGTAGTGAGGATCTGAGCATGTGAAAGAGGCCGGAATACACTGCATCATGATTTTTATTAAGTTCTACTTTCAGGGTGACATAAAATATGCGTCTTGTCTGCTAGGGGGAAAAATGCAACCAACGCTAATCCACGATGACAGTGTGTATGCATGAAAACGAGGCATGCTGATTTCTCTGACTTGGTCTGTTCATAAATTAGACTCATTTCTTCGATTTACAAACGATGATCACCACAGTAAATTCAGTAACAGAATTTTCTGCTCTAAACATGGCATTCTCTTCAGTATCTTTTTAGAGCCCTTAAGTGGTTTTGAAGTACATGAAACTAAAAGCGGCGGGTGTGTGTGTTTGTGTGTGTGTGTGTGTGTGTGTGTGTGTGTGTGTGGTGGAGGGGGGGAGGGGGGAGATTAAAAGTTACACAAATAATGAAAATGAGTTCCTAGGCGAATTACCCATTACTGTGGAGGTTTTGGGATATTTTCATTAAAAAGAGTAAAAAGGCCATCTAAAGATACTTGTGTATCTACAGATGATTGTAAAGTCATTCTCTTTATTTCCTTCTAACTCCCATAAGCCTCTTTTATTAGTTTTAAGAAATAAAGCTCCAATCTGCTTCAGTAAACTACATTATTTTTTAAACTACAAAAGCATACAGGGTTTCTTTACATGAGCAATCTTTTTTAATGGCATGCAGTCATTGGGAAGACTGCATTAAAAGGTATACTTTATAAACCTTCCCTCCACCTTCTAGCTCCCTCTATTTTTTTTTTAAACAATATTATTAAGACCATTGGTTTTTCACAAGTGCTTGGCATATAATGAGCATTTAAAACTATCTGCTGACTCATGGAATGAATAAATGAATTCACTATTTTGATATCAAATTGTGGATCCAGGTCTAAACTCACACAATCATAGGGCTGACACTGACCTCCCACTTAGAAACACAATATCTTTCCTCTACCTGACTTAAGTTTTAAGCAGTCCAGTCAGCATCCCCTCTGCTATTTGATTGTTGCACACACACACACACATACACACACACACATATCTTGAATCTGAATAATCCTTATGTTCATTACCAAACTTGAAATCAGGCGCTCTTATCTACACATCATTTAGGAAAACTAACAAGCAGGCTACGAATTTGAACTCTTAACCTAGAAATGACTTGTAACTATCTCTAAAACAAAGAATTTCTAATTCCCCTCTCTACTCACCCATTTGCACATAGTATCCTTAAACTGATATACATACATATATGTATATCAGTATACCCACACACACACACTGATATATATATATATATATATATATATATATATATGAGAGAGAGAGAGAGAGAGAGAGAGAGAGAGAGAGAGAGAGAGAGAGAGAGAGAGAGATAGCGCTTTACAATCCATAGAGTAAAATTTAAGCAAATCCCCGTTACCTTCTTGGTGACGCCCGGGCTATGTGAAAGTAACCCATGGTCCCTGACCACAGACGAAGAGCGTGGCTGAGGGCGTGCTGGGCAGAGGTGACACAGGCTCTTTCCAGGGCGGGTGATGAGCCCTCACACGCACGGAAAAGCAGTTAGGTGGTATGTTTTAAAAAGCCTTAAAATGGTTGTGCCTTTCCTTTTAGGAATCTATTTTTTGGGATACAATGTTTGAGCCTTTTCTTCAGGAATATATTTTAGGGACATAATCAGAAATACAGACAGGAACTTGCGCACAATTGGCAGTGCTCTTTTATACTCTGCAGCCTTCCTTTCTACTAGCACAAGACAACTTTCCAATAGCTGGGGAAAGGTTAAATAGAGTAGATCCACATAATGGATTATTAGTGGAGCCATTAACATTACTTTTACAATAAATGTTTAATGGCAGTGGAAAAGACAATATAAGGCCATGTGGAAAAAAGAAGGATGTACAAATATTTGTATCTGTTATTTCAGCCACCAAAGAGAGAAAGATGATATATCAATATGTGAACAGTGGTTCTCTCTGGGTAGTAAATAACTCTTATTGTACTTTTATTGTTTATGTGTTTTATCATATCTAGAAAAAAATGAACAAATAACGTTGCATAACCCTCAGGAGGGGAACCATATTAAACCACCTCCTGAGAAAACAAACAATAAACAAAAAACCAAAGCAGAGCAAGCCAACCAAAATTCAAAAAAGTACATGGCATCGTTATTCCACAGGTGCAGACATGACAGTACAGATATCCAGGGAAGGAAACCAACAAACCCCCTCCAAGGCAGCCTGCTCCAGGAAATAGCTGGTTTAGGGGGAAGACCCCAGGTTTGTCACCCCTCCATCCCCTCTTGGTGGCAGCCACAGATGTCAACAATGGGGAGACAAAGTGACGCAGACATGATACTCTCTCTCTTGTTTTCCCCATATACACACACAAGTGCTTAAATTAACATTTGGTTGGCTTTTTTTCTCTTTAACCAGAAACATGCCAATTTACCTTGAAAATCCCTATACTTAATGTGAATCATAGCCTTGCTAGAGAAGACAACTCTGTAAAAAGGACTGTATTAATCAGCCAAACTTTCTCAAGCATCATTTATCATTCCTGTTTGGAATTTGCATATCCAAATTGCCTGGCGACCAAGTGTATATTTTAAACCACGTGGCCTTATGAGAATTGGTAAATATTTCACTTCTGTTTCATAAATGAGGAAATCAAAACAAAGAGACTTTATGATTTCCTCAGCATCCTAAAGTTAGTGGAAGAACCTGATAATTGCATTTCTGACCCCAATTTCTGTGCCTTGCTACCACTACTATGATTTAATACTGATTAAGTGAATGTATGATGCCAGGCGCCATTAGTCGTTCTGGTTGGGGTGAGAGTGGGGTGAGAGGACAGAGTAGGGCGAGGGGAATTAAGAAAGTGAAAAACCTTTCCCCCCTCAAAATCAGAGTTAACAAAGTAGGTGATTTCTCCAGTTATGAAAAGCATATTGCCCAAAATGCCCGAGTTTCCCAATAACACTGAGTAGGATTGAATGCTTAAAGGAAAAATACATGCTCTTTTGAAAGTACAAGGACTCAAATTTTGAAACAGGAAGAATTCTTGGTATTTAATGATTTGGCAAGGTGGTGTGTAAGGGCTGCAAGATTTCATGCCTAAATTTCACAATACTGAATATAGTGTCAGCGGCTATCGCTGACATTGGTGAGCACCCCAGGTTTTTCCAAGTCACATTTTACTAATGTGGAGAGTAGAGCATGATTTGCAGCTCTGCTGATTTGATTCTATAGAACTTAATCACTTTCCTTAGTATTCCCAACGTCTTCCACTGTGGATGAAACTTCTCTTCGTATCTGTGAATCATCGCACATTTTTCTAGCCATCACAACTCATCCACTTCCCATCTTGTGCAATGATTTAATTTCCCCCCACAGCACTTTAGAACTGCAGGCAAGAAAGTTCTGTGAGCTGTCTTACCGAATTACAGAAAATTAGAATCTGGTTTGAGGGAAATAACTTCACATGTGCATTACAATGAAGAAAATGCAACCTCTCCTCAGTTTTGCAGAGGCTGAAATAAACCATTTTCCTGACTTCTTACACACAACAAGAAAAAGCACACAGTGATCTCCTTTGCTATTGAAATCAGGTATTCTGGGAGTCGGGGAGGATGTCTAAGACTGTGCTTTCACTGAATGAAAGTGAATTCTGTGGATATATTAGTCACTAAAGTTGCAAATGGCTCTTTTTCTTAGAAAACCTTATAAAGGGTTTCCCCTTTTTGGATACTGTGTAATAACAGCACATGTACAAATCCCTGTTAGCATCCAATTCCACAAGAAACATAACCTTATGCTAGGGTTGACTATAGCAGGTGAAACATTATTATTATTTATTCACTGACAACTCCATCCCCTTCCATATGCCTTCCCTATAGGAAAAGGTTAGGGTCACTGTCTCACCCCCATAATGCCCTCCTTCAGGCCCTTTCCTCCTTATTTGAAAAGAAGGCTTCTCTAAGTGGTAAATACTGTTTGGCCAGGGTGGATGGGAGGTCTCAGAAGTGGTTGGGATGGGGGGATACTTATTAACCCTCCCCTGCTACTACCCATTCTTCATTTCCTATGCCTCCCTGTATCATCTGCTGGGCAACCAACCTTCAGTATGATTGCTTTTGGAACATGGTACAGTATTAATAAATAAAAGAGAAATGTGATTATATTGGAAGAACTGGAAGACATTCCCGTTAGCACTTTGAAAATAATTGTTGTAATTATGAAAAATCGTTGTAATTTTAATAGCCAGAGACTTGGATAGACAGGAAATCCAAATACAGCCGCTTCTTGTCATTTGAGATAACGGTCTATAAATTGCCGTGAACCGTGCATGAGTGAATACTGAACTCTGCTCCTAGAGGAGAAATAACACAGTTAGGTTCCTGCAAGCTCTGGTCACATTTTCGTCAATGGATCAATACGTAACTTTATTTTGAGTGTGTTTCTGTTTCAAGATATCTTATTTAAATATAGTTGATTCATTAACAGTGAACCCAGGCCAACAATACTATGCCTCATGCCTGAATGAAACTTAGCTAACATATTTTCTAACATAAGATAGATAAGGGAACTTATCTAACACACATCTTCTCCATAAGGCTTTCTTGTTCTTAGGAATACTACATAGCACTTCTGCACTATGCTTGGGGGCCATTGTAAAAAGCAAAATGACCAACAAAACCCACAAGAGTAAATGGTGAGACACTTGTTTACATTATCAGAGCTAAAGTCAGAAGGCAGCACCCGAAATGCAATTACCTAGTAAGGAATAAAGCAGGCATCTCTGGACATTAAAAAAAAAAAAAAAAAAGGAGGCAGAGCACTGCCTTTTTGACCTTGGCTGAAAATGTGTGCGTTGGGTGACTCAATTTTTTTGCCACTCTGTGCATGTTGCAAATTACCATAAAGCACTACAAGTATTGATTTTTGGGTTACAAATAAGTTTCAGCAAGTAGGTGAATTCTCAAATATGGAATCCAGTAATAGTAAGGGTTGAGTGTAGAAATTCTACCTCTAATCCAAGAGCAGATCATGCTTCACTTATCTCCTTTTCTCCCGAACATGGATACAGCTTCGGTTAAAGTAACCTTCCATGCTAAACAGTGAGAAATATTTTTATGTTAGATGGCCATTATAGTAGTGCAACTATGTATTACTTATTTGCTTGTCTGTTTTGTTTTGTTTACAGGTAAATGGACATTAGTAACTTTGATTAAAAAAATAAATGAACGTTACTGTGAGTGGTGAAAAACATAAAACTACAAGTTCACAAACTCTCCTCCAATTCCTTGTTTTAGAGAGAAAGTAGAGAAAGTGTTATCTGAGTTATCGTTTGCGCAATACAGAAGTTAATTTTTATAATTTAGGTAAAACTTCCATTAGTGCATTATAACTCACTCTGGTTCAGGGAAGATATGTTCCGAATTTGGTAGAAAAATGACAAACAATTACTAAGTACTCTGGAACGGGAGAGATGCTGAGCTAAACATATAAAAAACGAGGCCTCTGCCCTCTCGAGCCCTTTTGTGCTGAGCTGCATTTCAGGCACTTTCTAACACTGCAGGTAAGATTAGAAGTTCAAACCTATTTATAAAAGGTTGTTATTGTCTCTCAAAGGTGGAGAAAAATCTTGACACCATTTACCCAACAAGGAGGTGTAATAAGTGGAAAAGAAAAACAGGTGGGAAAATTCACATTTATTACGAACAGTTTTCCGAATTATGTCTAGGTTTTCGAAACTTAAGCCAAAGCATGTGTTATCATGTGACAATAATGCCCCACGGAGTAGAATCTGAATATGGCGGGACTGAGTGGCATCTAGGTCTAGGACAACAGTAAAGTAAGATTCTGGCAGACTCACTGTTCTACATTTGGGCCCTGACCCCAGGAAAGCACATTCGTTTGTTCATTAGTTGGTTCATTGGTGAGAGGCCATGGAAGCGCCTGGGGGCTCTGCTGCTAGTGGAGCTGCTGGAAATTACCCTGACCCCAAGGCCACCGTTGTTTCCATCCAAGATAGACTACCAGGCACTCAGCCTGTGGAAGAGGCCTGGGAAGGAAATGAGAGTTAGGTCATGGAAGGTGTACGCACCCAATGAAGGTACCGTAATATCAAAGAACAGATCTCAGTTAATTTTCTAAACAGCCCTGTGCAGTATCAGTTATTATTGCGGGTTTATAGAATCACGGTGCTGTCTGACACTCAAGGTGGAAGTCTTCCTGCCTCCTGCATCTTGCCGAACCCACATAACCCCAGCATAGCCATCTTAGAGACAGAAAGGAAGCTTTCTTGAGCATTTTGAGCTATTTAATCACATTGTAGCTTCAAAAAAACACATCACATCATGTTTCCACCATTCCCCATATGGTTTAAGAAGCAATAAAAACTTTCAAAGCTTCAGTACAGCCATTGTGATATTTACTGATGAAAGCTTAACATTTTAGAGATCTACTAGTTATTCTAGGCCAGGAGTCAGAAAATCTTTTCTGTATAGGGCCAGATAACAAATATTTTCGGGTTTGCAGGCCATATGAGCTCTGTCACAACTACTCAACTCTGCCATTGTGGCATGTAAAAAGCCATAGACAATATTAAGCAAATTACAATTTAAGAAACTTTAAATAAAACTTTATTTATGGACACTGATATTTGCATTTCATATAATTTTCACTAAACACAATATTCAATAGTCTCTTTTTTAGTTTTGTAAAAACATTTAAAAATATAAAAACTATCCTCTTGGTTTGAAAAAGCAAACGCTATTCTTGCCCTAAAGGAGTTTACCACCTTAAGTGATAACTGTTGACACAAACTTACAAATAAAACACAGAGAAATAACTATACGCCAGACATTGTAAGAAAACGGTAGATGGTAAGTCATTTACATTAGAGGGAAATTAATGTCTTTGTCCATTTTACCCATGATTGCACTTTACAAAGTATATCATAGGGCATGGAAAGCTACTGGTGAATTTACATGGAGAAGGGAAATCACACGGCTTTCTCTAAGAAAAGTCCAAGTGGTCATCAGCTTTCATCCTAACTCTGTGACTATCTCAGGACAGTGTTTTGACATGTTTTGAAATTTCTTCATAAACACTTCTGAAAACATTCCTGACCTCAAATGCTGGGTGGCAGTGTATCCACACACCTACGAATAGCACTACACTATTGGCAGTTTTGCTTTTTCTATGATTTACATCAATAAAAGAGGCTAAATTATCTCAGTGTCTTATAGAAACCACTGGGGGAAAAAAACAGGAGGCAATAAAAGGTACACAAATAATACTGAGTATTCACTACATGACAAGCACTACTTTAAGCAATTAGCATGTATTATCTCATTTAATCCTTATAACAATCTTTTGAGGTAGACACTATTTTTTAAAAAAATATTATTAATAGTAGGAAATGATGGCACAAAAAGGCTACAAGGCCAAGGTCACACAGCAAAGTGGTGGAATGGGATTTGAACCCAGGTATCAGATTCTTTTTTTTTTTTAATTTTTAATTTTATTGGGGAACAGTGTGTTTTTTCCAGGACCCATCAGCTCCAAGTCAAGCAGTTGTTTCAATCTAGTTGTGGAGGGCGCAGCTCAGTGGCCCATGTGGGAATCGAACCAGCCACCTTGGTGTTATGAGCACTGTGCTCTAACCAACTCAGCTAACCGGCCACCCCAGGTATTAGATTCTTGACCTCCTGCTCTTCACCACTCACAGTCCTACCTCCCAATGCAGTTGGTCCTCCATATCTGTAGGTTCTGCATCTGTGGATTCAACCAACAGTAGATTGGAAATATTTGAAAAAAATGTTAACTGTTGCTAACAATTACTAACTAGTTAGGCCTATAATGGTTTCATCTGTCCTGAACATGTACAGACTTTTTCTTCTTGTCACTGTTCCCTAAAAAATACAGTATAACAACTTTTTACATAGCAGTTACATGGTGTTGGGCATTATAAGTAATCTAGAGATGATTTAAAGTATATGGGAGGATGTGCGTAGGTTATATGTAAATACTAAGCCATTTTTTCATTTGTTAAATGTTTTATTATTCTTTTCTTTAAGATTTTTCTTAAAAATATAGCTAACACACAATATTAGTTTTAGGGGAACACCATAGTTATTCAACATTTATATACCTAAAGAAGCGATCACCATGATAAGTCCAGCAACCATCCGACACTGTACCACGCTATCACAATATTATTCACTATATTTCCTATGCTGTACATTACATCAGGTGTACAGCATAGTGGTTAGACATTTATACAATTTACAAAGTGAACCCTCTGACTAGTACCCACCTGGCACTATACATAGTTATATAGTTATTACCATATCATTGACTATGTTCCCTATGCTTTACTTTACATCCCCATGACTATTTTGTAACAACCAATTTGCACTTCTTAATCCCTTCACCTTTTTAACCTTGTCCCCCAACCCCCTCCCATCTATCACCCCAACAAATCTAGTACCCATCTGACACCATATGTGGTTATTACAGTATTATTGTCTGTATCGCTTATGCTATACCCTACATCCCCATGACTACTTTTTAACAACCAATTTGTACTTCCTAATCCCTTCCCCTTCTTAATCCCATACCCCAAAACCCCCTCCCATCTGGCAATCATCAAATTGTTCTCTGTATCTATGAGTTTGTTTCTGTTTTGTTTATTTTGTTCTTAGATTCTACATATAAGAGAAATTACATTGCATCTGTCTTTCTCTGTCTGACAGATCCATCCATGCTGCTGCAGATGGCAAGAACCCATTCCCTTTCCTGGCTGAGCAATATTCCAGTGTATTTACTCGTATGTATGTACCACCTCCTCTTTATCCATTCATCCATTGACGGACACCCAGGCTGCCTCCACATTTTGGTCATTGTAAACAATACTGCAACGAACATATGGATGTACATGTTCCCTTGAAGTAATGTTTTGGGTTTCTTCAGATAAATACCCTAAAGTGAGTTACCGGGTCCTTCTTTATCTCTTGGTATATCTCTTCACTTTAAAATCTATCTATTTTGTCTAGTATAAGCATTGCTACCCCAGCTTTTTTTTTTTTGGTATTTTTCATTTCTATTTTCATGAAATATCTTTTTCCATCCATTTACTTTCTGTATCTGTGTGTCTTTCAATCTGAAGTGTTACATATGTAAAACAGTTACTGTTTTATGTTTTTTATCCATTCAGTCCTCCTGTTTGATTGAAGCATTTAATCCATTTACATTGAAAGTAATTGTTGATAGTTATGTAGCTATTGCTATTCTATTATTCATAATTTTTATTTTATTTTTCCGTCTTAAAGAAGTCCCTCTAAGATTCCTTGTAAAACTGGTTTGATGGTGATGAACTCCTTTAGGTTTTTCTTATCTGGGAAGCTCTTTATCTATCCTTCAGTTTTAAATGAGTAGTCTTGGTTGTAAGTCCTTGCTTTTCATCACATTGAATATTTTCTGCCAATCCCTTCTGGCTTGCAAAGTTTCTGTTGAGAAATCAGCTGACAGTCTTATTGGAGCTCCCTTATAAGTTGCTAGTTGCCTTTCTCTTGCTGCTTTTAAGATTCTCTCTTTGTCTTAAATCTTTTCCATCTTAATTATAATGTGTCTAGATGGGGCCTGTTTGGGTTCATCCTGTTTGAGAGTCTCTGAACTTCCTGGGCTTGTATATTTATTCCCTTAGCTAGGTTAGTAAAGTTTTCAGTCATTATTTCTTCATATAGATTCTCAATCCCTTGCTTTCTCTATTCTCCTTCTGGTACCCCTATGATGTGAATGTTGTTATGCTTGATATTATCCTAGAGGTCTCTCAAACTATCCTCATTTTTTCTTTTTTAATCTTTTTTCTTTTTGCTGTTCCAATTGGGTGATTTCTGCTAGCTTGTCTTCCAAATCACTGATTCAATCCTCTGCTTCATCTACTCTGCTAGTGATTCCTTCTAGTGCATTTTTCATTTCAATTATTGTATTCTTCACTTCTGACTGGTTCTTTTTTATGGTTTCTATGTCCTTTTTTTATGCTTGTAATCTCTTTGTTGAAGTTCTCACTAAGTTCCTTGAGCAACCTTGTAACCATTGTTTCGAACTCTGTCTCTGGTCGGTTGCTTGCCTCCATTTTGTTTAGTTCTGTTTCTGGAGTTTTCTTCTGGTCTTTCACTTGGGAAGCATTTTTTTGTTTTCTCATTTTGGCTGCCTCTCTGTGTTTGTTTCTATGTATTAGTTAGATCTGCTATGTCTGCCAGACTTGGCTGGGTGGCCTTATGTAATAGGTGCCCTGTGGGGCTTAGTGAGACAGTCTCCCTGATTGCCTGGTTCCTTGTGTGGGTTGTGTGTGCCCTCCTCTTATAATTGAGTCTTGATTGCTATTGGCATGTCGGTGGGTGGAGCTATCCCTCATGCTGACCGGCTGTAGGGTTTGGCGATGTCCATAGCTCATGGGTTGCTGTGTAGCAGGCTTAGCTTACTGAGTGGGATTTGCCCCAGTGGGCTCTGGTGCCTGTTCAGATCACCCTTTGTGTGTGCCACTTGTGGAGCTAATAGGGTGGTGCTTTGCTGTGGTCTGAAGCCAGCCTCCAAGTACATTGCTTCTGGGGCCTCTTGGGAGGGGATCCAGTGCAGGCCCAGGTTACCCACTTTCTGTGACTGTCCAGAGGCTATGTTGTAGGCGCTACAAAGCAATCCACAGTTGTTCACTGCTTGTGATAAACCTGGAGGCATGTGGGAGAGGTTATGCTGCAAACCAAGGAAAGCTGCCACCAGTACCAGGACTGGGGTACTGGCTATCTGGAAGCCTGCTTTCACCTGCTAGCTCTCTTAAGGTTCAGTCACTGATAAAGCATCCTGCGGTATGTAAGTTAAGTGTGGTAGGGTCTCAGGGAGTCACTAGAGTGGGAAGAGTTGTGCCCATCAGGTTAATGTAGACTCTGATTTGGTGCCAGTGCTGAGCCTGGAGCAACTCAGCAAAAATCTCAGAGCACAACAAGGCTGCTTGCCTGGGGCTCAGGGAATCTGATAGTTTTTCAAGAAAGAGTGCAATGTGGGAGGGGCTGGCTGCTTGTGGAGACATTCCCTCAGGTGGTGCGAGAATTGGATGGGGCAAGGTCCCAGGTGAGTCAAAAGGGTGGAGCAGTGTAGCTCACCAGGCCAATCAGATTCAGATTTGGCCTGTGGGGGAGGGCTCAACATAGGAAAGATGGCGCCTGCTTTCCGGCAGCATGGGAAGAGGACACCTCACTGGGAAAATGCAGACTGTCCTCCAGTCTTCCTCCTGAAGCCACATTCCTCAGTCTGCCATGCTCCCCACCCTTACACCCTGTATGTCTCTGAGGGCCCCCAAGTCACTGTCCCTCTGCTGGAGCCCAAGGTGAGTGCCTGTGAGCGAGTGCATCTATGCCGGTGCTGTTTAAGAGGACGTCTGGGTTTCCTGCAGCCTTCCATCCCACCTGAATGGTTGGAATCCACACTGTTTTTCACAGACAGATATTGTGGATCTTTTCTTCCCGGCACCAGTGCTCTGGGCTGGGGAGCCTGGTGTGTGGGGCTGGGGTCCCTTGCTCCACTGGGGGCAACATCCACAGCTGAGATATCGCTCCTGAATCTCCACTGCCACAGGGAGGTTTGGGGCCCATTCCATGTCTCTGCCCCTCCTATCCATCTTGACGTGCCTTCGTCTTTATATTTGTAGTTATAGGATTTCTGTTCAGCTAGACTTCATTGGTTCTCCAAGTTTGTTGTTCTATAATTTAGTTGTAATTTTAATGTGTTCACAGAAAGATGCAGGCACAGTGTTTATCTACTCCACCATCTTGGGTCTCTGACACTAAGCCATTTTATATAACGGACTTGAGCACCCATGGATTTTGGTATCCTGGGGGTCCTGGAACCAATACTCCAAGGATACTGAGAGATGACTGCACTAAGGGTTCTTGCCACTAATGGCTCTCTCACTCACTTGGTGTTCCTTTCCCACGATATCATGTTACATGTGCACTGGCTTTCAACATGCACTCAACATTCATCATGCCTGGACAGTCTTCACCCTTCCCTGCACCCTTACCCTCCCTACTCCAATTCCAGCATATGTCCAAATACATGCTTTCACATGATGAGGGATAAGGGAAACCACCTGGATAGTAAAGGAATGTGCGGCTAGAAGTCAAGAGACCTTGGTTCTAGCTCAGGTGTGAACTCTGTGACCTGTGTAGATCACTTCACCTCTGGGAGACACAGTTTATTCATCTACTAAATAACACTTATCCTTATAACATTTTTGCAAAAATGATAAAATGACACAACATATGTAGAAGGATTTTATAATCTAAAAGGAAAGGGTGATTGTGGATTATTATTTTTATTACACACAGTCTTTATCCTTTCCTCTCCCATTCCTTCCTTACTCACTGTGAAGAAGCATTGTAGCTGACAATTTTAGTACTTTTCAGAATACCAGCCCATTTTCTTGCCTGCCCCTTTCTCCCTTCTTTATATTCACAGAGGAGATATATGTACAATAGTCAGCAAGGGAAAGGTGACCCTTCCCCTTCCCCAGGTCAGAGAAGACAAGACAGATACCCACTGGTGTGCTAGAGCCAGTTTGTGCCGCCTCAACCAATTTCTTTCCAAGTCCATGTTCAGTGAAGCCCTATTGATGGCTTGGAATTGGCAACAGTTGGAAGTATTTACACTATGGAGATCAGCAAATGGTACAAGTCACTCCTCCCCACCTCACCTTTTCCCCCAGAGAACTGGTTGTTGAACATTTATTTACCAGCACACCATTGAATATACAAGCAAAAAAATAAAATGGCACAGGTGCTAGGAAGGAGATAGGAAAGGCTAGTCTGGGAGCATATTGGGAGGAACTTATCATGGTTGTAGGGAGTGGGCAGAGCATTCAGAGAAGGTGTCCTGGAGAAGTGAGGCCTAAATAATGAGAGGAAGTAGCCAGGCCAAGTGGAGGAAGAGGAGCGTTCCCGGGAGAAGTAAGAACACGTGCAAAGACCCAGGGTGTTGGAGCAGCTGAAGGACATTCAGGCTGTAGCGCACAGTGGGAAGCAGGAGAGGAAAATGAAGGTGGAGAGGTAAGAGGTCAAGCTTGACCCTGAGAGCAATGGGTGGCTACCAGTGGGCTATGAGCAGGCAGGGTCAGGGTTATGAGTGTGGGGTTTAGAGTCAGAGAAGTGGCATTTGAATTCTGGCTCTGCCAGCTGGGGACCTCAGGCAAGCTTCTTACCTCAGCTGAGACTCATCTGGGGTAAGAAGGTAATTGGGAGACTCAGACCTCCTGGGTGAGGGAGGGGCAGTTGTGAAACTGCAGGTAAAGTGCTCAGCACACCGTGCCTGTCTCCTCAGAGTTGCTTGGTAAACATCCAAGCTCTGGTCAACTAGCCAAGGAGCAGATGCACACATCCTACACGAGAGGAGCTATTCTGCAGCCCCTTCCCACCTTCAAACACTGCTATTCTGCTAGTCTAGGGCAGTGTTCTTCACACTCTGGGTGGTGAATGATTAAGGGGCTGTGAAATCAAGCTAGTGAGCCTTGAGCAGCAGAGAGAGGGAGAAAAAAGAGGGGGAGAGAGGAGAAGAGAGCAAGAGAGAGCAGGAGAGAGGAGGAGAGAGGGAGAGAGGGAGAGAAAGAGAGAGGGGGAGAGGGGGAGAGGGAGAGGGAGAAAAGATACAGAATTAAAGGGAACTGGATGCAAAAACAGCTCTGGGGTCCAGTGTATGTTGCAAGGTAAGTTTTGTTTTGTATTTGTGCGTTGTACTGGGTTGCCATGTAAAATTTATTCCTGAGGGCTACAGTTAAAGAGTGTGAAATCCACTGCTTCAACAGGAAACTTCCTGTGAGCTTTGGGGGCTGAGAGAGGGAGGATGAGACAAGCTGGGCAAGCAACGTGTTCTACTTCAGGAGCTGGAAATGTCTCAGCTCCTTGGGGATTTAGTCTCCTGGGTTTTCAAGGCTTTCTAGCTTCCAGTAAAAAGTGATGCTCCTTGGCCAGGTAGGATCCTTGGCTTTATCTAGCAGCCAGGGTAATGGACAGCCCATGGAAGTGGGCAAAGGCCAAAGACCAAGGAGGGGGAGTGTCTCTTCTAAGTAGGGGTGGGTGTGTGAAGGGGGGCAGTGGTACTAAGGACCTCCAATTGCCGGCTGTTACTAAGCCCAGCTTTGACTGTGAGTCAAATTCAGTAACTGAAATCACCTGAGGCCAGTCGCTGCCCAGTGGCTTGGTGCATGAAGGAACTGAGTAGGGAAACTGACATTTAGGTTGGTGTGTCCCAGAAAGGTAATTGTATATGTGAATAAATTTTTGAATAATTTATTTTCAACATGTGTCAAAACATATCCAATTTGCACTTTGGAATTGCAAAAACTGTTTGGCATTTCTTTTCCCTTTGCAGTTTAAAAAATGGATTGTAATGGCAGATGTCTGGTCAGTGTTTGTGAGAAAGCGCAAGCATTGCACCACACGATGATCTAGTTTCCTTGAGGTTCCATAGGCCCACTCCCCAGGCAGATGAACTTGGCACTAGGTTAGCCGCCGACACCTATTGGCAAAGAAATGAATCTTCTCCCCGTGATGTGTTTTCAAAGTCCATTCTTTATAGGATGTCGCAGCAGAACATCAGGGCTCACTCCCTTTCCCCTTCCTCCTTTCCCTGCTGACAAAAGTGGCTAAAAATAACCTCTCAGACCCTTGATTCCACTGTGGAAGGTGAGGGATCAAAAGAACTAAAGAACATCTTTTCCCGGGTGCAGGACATCACATGCCCAGTTCAGGCAGTCATTATATCACAGCCATTAGGAGACCACCTGTCAGGTGGGTTAAGGAGGGGCATGCACGTGTGTAGCCAGAGCGATAACAGATACCCTAAACATGACAACTGTGTAACTTGGTCAGAGAAGACATCGCCATCAATGATTGGCAGGTATCCACTTCTTGGCTTAACTGCATTTTCCTACCATGCTTCTCATTCACGAAAATAATTTTTTAGTGGCAGGAGAAAGCAATATACACTTCCTACATACATCCATAAAACAGTGCAAGCCAGAAACTGCCCACTTCCATTACCCAAACCCAACTGAGAGTCCCGCTCACCCTAACCCTGGGTGGGCCACTGCCAGACTCTGTCAGCTGTCTTCAATGGGACTGCCCAGTTTCTCACTTAATCTGTAAATAACCGAGCATCCACTGTGTGCACCAGACTAGTGTTTGTGCAGAAACACGAGAAAAGAGAAAATTGTGCCCCTGATAACCTCCATGGGGAACCGATACATTGAATGAAAGAATGCATGAGTGAATGGAGAGTTGAAAGCAGCCTAAAGCTGTGGCACTGGAGTTTCTCTTTACATGGAGCTTTGCCTAATGGTTTCTGGGAGTCGGTTCACCGGGGGTTATTTCTTAAGTGCCCACGGATTTTATCAGGTCTGTGTCGCCTGTGACACAGGCCAGCAGCATGGAACTTGGTGACAGTTACGGAAAGACTAGTGTACAAAGAGGATATAAAGACCAAAGGGAACTAAGAGTCGTGCATGGAGCCCCTGTATGTGGTACTGATGTGATGTGACATATCTGTTTATGGCAGGAGCAGGCTGAGGAAGGTGTCACGGTGAGGGCAGGATTCTTGGATAGGCAGCATCAGTGGGTGTGTGCCTTTGTTGGGTGGCAGCCATGGAGATGGGGAGGTGAACAAGGGGGGCACAGAGGGAGGATGGAGGACTTTTCCCACCATGAAGGAAAATCTTCCTTGGTAATCTACAAAGCTTATAATACCAGCATCAAAAGTTCTTTCTTTTGAATAAAATTTTAGCTGTATTAAAAGGAAATCCTAGTGGAAGAAACACCTTAAATGACAATGTTTAGGAGGAAAACACAGTTATAAATGCATTGAAATCTAAATGCCAACTCCTTCATGTACATATGTTAAAGAAAACAAGGCACCAGCCAGCTAATAAATGATATGAAATCTCAAATTAATTCTCTCCAAAGGATTTAATTATCCTGTTCAACTGATTTCCCATCAAAGATCAGGTCATAACATGCTGATCATTTCAACCAAGAAAAATATGGGGATACCACAATGGTTGGTGTATCTACAAATAACATTTCTAGTGGTTCCAATGCAACAGGAAATAGAGAATGCCTCCTAGGACAAAGTGGCAGATCACATTCCATATAGTGAGAGACCTAGAAAGGCTGAGTTACACCCTGAAAAACCTATACCTTTTTATTTTTGCATTCTGGACCAGGGAGCTAGAACCACAACTGTAAAAGGAAAACACCCCATCTCTCTCCATTCTAACAACCTTTCATCAAAGACAGTCCTTGACAAGGTGGACTGCCCCCAAGGAGACCCTGGAGGGACAGACACATGGTAAGTGGACTGGTTTCCCCTCATTCCCTTTCTGGTTCTCAAAGGAGTCACAGAATTCCCAGCATAATTCAAGGGCAGATGTTATACAAGGTGGGATCAGAGGGGCAAAGGGGCTTACAGGGAATAGCTAGGTTGGGGTTAAATGATCTGAGAAGGAAGGGACTGAACCTTGCCTAAACCCCTGGGATCTCTGAGAAGCAGACCAAGATACAAGAGGTGGCAGAAGTGAAGGAGATTGCTTCCGTGATCCTACAAAGGGGCCCCGACTGGTTAAAGAAACTCTATACATCCATGTCATGGAATACTGTGTCATGTGTGCACTCTGACCACCAACCTCTACCTTTCCAGCTCACTTCCTCCAGCACCCCAACTCCAACAATCTTCTGATTACCTCAGGACCTCCAATCCATTGATTTTACCATCTTTTCCCTCTCTTGCACCCCCTTGATATCCCTTCTTTTGTCCGGACCCAGTTTGAACACACGGGTCATCATAATAACCAATCTCTTGCATGTACCCACAACTTTTACCTCTGTCCTTTGTCTAGTGTGTTGGCGAAGCCATGATACAATTCTTTGCCAACTCTGGGCCTGCACCCTTGCTCCTGAACATGGCTGGAGAAAAACACACCACTACACTGAGGGGAGATTCATGACCACAGGACTCAGTGAGGCCTAAATGCTGCCCAGCAAACATTCCTCACACATTCTTGTTTTCCTTGACAACGATTTCACATTGACCTTTCTCCTCTCAAGCCCCCAACACTTTCTCCCCTATCCTCATTCTCAGTGGATGACCCTGCTTCCCACTTCATGGAAAAAAGTGAAGCGATGCAAAGAACTTCCACAGACTCCTACACCCCCTTTCCTCCCCTCCTGGTGTCTGTGCATGCAGACGCTGCCTCTCCACCTGTCACCATAAGCGAACCACCTGTGCCCGTCATTCTCCATGTGTGCACTCGATCCCATCTCTACAGGACTGTCTACTCCGCAGGACTCCCTCTAGCGACTTTCTCCTCTTTCACGTCACCAATTTCTCTCTCTTCCTGGACCATTCCCAGCAGCATACACATATCCTCCCACCTCAAAAAAAAAATCCCTCTTTTGCCCCAGTT
>NW_017731371.1:4631788-4651805 GCF_001890085.2 Hipposideros armiger
AGCCCAGCTCCAGGTTGAGCTGTTGTTCTGCATCTTAGCTGTAGAGGGCAGTGTCACTGGCCCTCATATGTGGGATCCAAACCGGGGCCCTCTGGCGTCCCAAGCCAGCTCCCAACCAATGCGCCACTCAGCCGGCCCTACAATGGTCTCTTAATTGTCTTTACTCTATAGTCTATTCTCCACATGGTAGCCATATTGATTCTTTTAAAAATGAACACAGGTCATATCATCCCTCCACTCAAAACCCTTCAATGGCTCCCCATTTATCTCAGAATAAAAGCCACGGTCCTACAATGGCCCAAAGAACCCTACACATTCTAGCCCTGTCCCCATCATCTCTCTGATCCCATCTTAGGTTCACTTGTTTCATTCCAGTCACGGTGGCTTCCCTGCTGTGCTGTAGCTGTGCCTTCACACTGGCTGTTCCTTGTGCTTTAAATGCTTCCTCCCTGGCACAGTCACTTTGGAAAATAGTCTGGCAGTTCCTCAACAAGTTAAATACGGAGTTACCATATGACTCAGCAATCCTCCTAGCACACACCCAGTAGAATTGATAACATTTTTCCCACCAAAACTTATACATGATTGTTTAAAGTAGCATTGTTCATAATAGCCCAAAAGTGGAAATAACCCAAATGCCCATCAACGGATGAATGGATAAACAAAATGTGGTATATATAGCTATACAATGGAAGATAATGCAGCCATAAAGAAGTGAAGTACTGATATGTGTTATGACCTGGATGAACCTTGTAGATATTAAGTGAAAAAAGCCAGACACAAGAGGCCACATATCATATGATTCCATTTACATGAAATGTCCAGAACAGGTAAAGCCATAGAAACAGAAAGCTGATTAGTGGTTTCCAATGGCAGTGGGAGGGGCAATGGTGAGTGACTGCGAATGGATACTGGGCTTTTTAGGGGGTGATGATCAAGTTATATAATTAAATAGTAGTGATAGTTGCACAACTTTGTGAATATACTACAAGTAACTGAACCGCACACTTTAATAAGACAGTGAATTTTATGGTATATGAATTATATCTTATAAGAGCTTCCCCCCAGTTACCTGCCAGGATTACTCCTTTAACTCCATCAAGGCTTTGCTCAAATGTCGTTTTCTCAATAACAGCTTCAATCACCCTACTAGCCCCTAGCTCTTTGATCCCTCCCATCCTGCTCTACCTTAATCCATGTGGTATGTGTCCGCTTCCAACATAATATATGGTTCACTTACTACATTTATTATTTCCCCCACTGAAATGTAAGCTCCATGAATTCAGGGATTTTGTCTGCTTGTTCACTTAGGTTGTACAAGAGTCTAGAAAAGTGCCTTGTACATCAATAACTATTGATTGAATAAATAAATTAATACCAAGCAGACATTAAAATTGATATTGCCGATATTGAATCATATGGAATATTCATTTATTCTTAAATGAAAAAGTAGATTACCAAACAATATATATAGCATATACTGGAGGGGTTGGCCAAAAAAATGTATACACATGACTTGTATTCATCTTTTGTTATTGGTATATATTATTACAATTTTAATAGTTTTTTCCTTTCTTAGAATGTGTACTTTTTTTGGCACCATCTGTACGTATGATCCCCAAATTGGTAAGAAATTAAAAAAATGTATCACACCTAGAAAGTACATGGGGAGAATAAGATACATTAAAATATATCAAAAATCTCTAGGTGTTGTGATTATAGTTATTATTTTTTTCTGTAAAAATGTGCTCATATTTTCTAAACTCACAGGTTTTGAAATCAGGTAGATTTGGGATCTAACCTATGCTCCCTTTCTTACCGACCATGTAATTCTGAGCAAGTTATTCAACCCCCAGTGACACAGTTTCCTCATCTGCACATGGAGATAACAACAGTACTAACTTCATTGGCGTCTTTTGAAGATTAAATGAAGTAATACATGTAACACACTCAGCACAGTGCTTCCTATATAATAGGCACTCAGTAAAATGTTAGCTATTATTATTGATCTCTTTAAATACTGTACTGCTCTCTTGTCTTTGTCTCTTTCTGAAGCTCTCATTATCTAGATGTTGGACTTCTAGGGTTGGGTGTCGTGCTTTATTAAATTTTCTCTTGTATATTCTATTTTCTTGTTTTTTTGTTCTATGGTCTGTGAGATCGACTTGACTTTTAAATCCAGTAAATGAATTTTTAAAATTTTATCCACCATATTTTTAATATTCACCATGTTCCCTTACTTTATAGGCATCTATTAACAATATACAGTATTGTTTTATGGACATGAAATTTGTACCGTAAGATACATATTCCAAGATCATTTTGTTCACCCAATACTGTGTCTGAAATCTATCCATGTTGATATATGTGGATCTAGTTTGTTACATTTTAACTCCTGTGAGTGTTCTCCCATATTCATTCATTCAATAAATATTTATGTGCACCAACAATCTTCCAGGGACAACAATCTGGCTGGGGACACAGCAACGAAGGAAACAGAATACGAGCATAGTGTAATTTATGTTATCTTTCCTCCATTAACAGATATTAAGTTTTGCCATGACAAACAATGCTTCAGCGAATGTTTGTGTACAGGGCTTCTGTTGCACGTGTTTCTCTAGGGACTATTTGTAGGGGTAAAACTGTTTCTTCCTAGATCGCATTTTCAACTTTACCAGGTATCGCCAGTTTGCTTTCCAAAGTGGTGTACTGGACTGGAGCCCAGCGAGCTGGGAAAATTCTCCATTCTGTTCATCCTGCCAGACATTTGGACGGTCATACCTTATTTTTGCCATTCTGATGTACCTGTTTTAGTAGGCATTTCTTCTAATTGTTAGAAAGGCTCAGCATCTCTTCTTATAGTTATTGGTCCTTTAAATCTCCTCCTTTGTCTGTTGCCTGAGGGTACCCTTTGTTACTCGCTTTTGTGGTCAGTTGTCTTTTTCATACTGATTTGTAAGGACTTTCCATCTATATTGTCTGAAAACTGACATATTTGCTGTTTAATGTGTTGAAAACATATTTTTCCAGTCCAGGGTTTGTGTCTTAACTTTATTTATAGTGGCTTTTGCATAAAAGAGTTTTACTTCTATATCTAATCTTTCCCTTCATGAACTGTCCTTTTTGTGTACTGACTGAGAAATAATCTCTCCCCTGCAGACATAAGAATATTCTCCTGTATTTCCTTCTAATAATTTTAAAGGTTTATTTTTACACATTGAGGCCCTTAATCCATCTAAAATTATCTATCTGTACGAGGCAAGGCATTAATCTATTTTTCTGTTTTCATAATGAAAGCTAAATCACTTATATAATAATCCTTCGTCTTCCCACTTATTTTTAATGTCTGTCTACCCTCTGCCAAATTCCCACATATATTTTGGAGCTTTTTCTGGGGTGTCTATGCTGTTTCAATGAGTAGATCTAAGATTTTAGTCAGATTCTTTTTTTAAAACAATTCTCTTCTGGTCCCTATTTCCCATCTGTCTCCCAATCTCACAACTTCTCTTGTTTTCACTTACATTGATCCTATTTTTAAACCTGACTCTTTGTTTACAGATTAAGAAACAAAGATGCAGAGATCGTATATTTCCTGTGCAGGGTTCACATAGCAAGAGTTAGCAATGTAGGATCTTAGCTTGCATTCCAATCCTCTTTCCACCAATGCTCCCTCACCTAAAAGTTTCTATTTTGGTCAAATTTTTACTTCCACTAATAGTGAATGAAACTGCCTATTTCAGTGAATGTTTGCCACGGCTGGGTTTTATCATTTTAAAACATCTCTTCCAATGGGCAGGTTAAGGATGATTTTTCATTACTAGCATTTCTTAACTTAAATATTTAAATAAGTAAACATTAAGTAAATAAATATTACTTTAAAACTTTGCATCTCGTGGTCATAGTATTTTGTTTTTTGTCTTTCTGTCTTTATTCATGGCTTTACCCCAGTTTTCCTTTCTTTTTTCCTTTTTATTAGTGTGTTTAAAAATTTGATGTATATATTAACGATATTAATTCTTCATCATATATGTTTAACTTAAAAAAATCCCATCATTTGGTTTTTTTGTTTATAGTGTGTCTGACACAGAGGTTTTGGAAGTTAAACCTACCAATCGTTTTCTCTGTGGTCTCTTCTATTTTTCCTCCACTTAGAAGGGTCTTTCCATTCCAAGGGCAGGTAAATGTTCATCCCAGATTTCCTGTGACTTTTATGATTTCATAAACGCTTCATTTATAATTTATTTTAGTTTATGGTGTGATGTCTAAAGCTAACTTTCCTTTTCTCCAAATGGCATATCAATTAGTTCAATCCTATTTATTAATAACTTCATTTATATGTCAGCTTTATCTATAGTAGATTCTTAAACATACTAGAATTTCTTCTGCTTCATTAATAGGTTCTGCTTCATTAATCTGTCTATTCTTATAAAACATCATATCTTAAAGGTATTATAGCTTTTCAATTCATTTTAGAAGATCTCCAATATTGTTGTCCCACAGATTTTACTGATCATTTTTATTTACTCTTCTCAACTTCTTTTTTTTTTTCTTTTTGAGTCACTATTTTAGAGTTGAGATTTAGTCTTCCCATCCAGGGACATAGCATTTATTCAAGTTACCTTTTATTTCCCTCAGTAAAATATTTTAGTTTTCCAAATATAGATTTATTACTGAATATTTTATACTCCAGTAAATGGGATCTTTTCCATTATATTTTGTAGCTACTTATTGCTCATACATACAAAAGCTATTAATTTTGGTTTATTTTATATATGGATTTTTAATTTTTATCAAATTTTTATTTATATTATTTTCTTTTGATTCTGTTAAGTTTCTAGGCAAATAGAAGTAGACAAATGTTGATTACCTTTTTCCACCTTTCCTCTGATTTCTATTTCTTGGAGGGGCTGTAGCTTCCAAAAGAATATTGAATGATCATACTGAAAAGTGAGTGCTAGTCCTAAGTTTAATGAGGTGTCTCCAGCTTCCCATTCACTATGCTCTAAGCTGTTTCTGTCGCCCAGACACTCTTGATTATATTAAGACATATGTTAGTTTAATAAATGGTCTAGTGTATTTACTTATCTTGAATTTTAAGCCCACTACTTTTGTATTCTGTATTTTTTATTTTTCATTATCTAATTCTTCATATCCCATTCTATGTCCCTATTTACTTCTGATCTAATCTGTTTATCACTGATTTTTAAACTAATTAATCTTTGAATCCAAAGAGGACTTCATAACTGCGTAGCATATACACGGAGAAGAAAGATCAAGAGTCCTGAAGAATTTCCTGGCTAATAATCAAATGTAGCTCATTTTTTAAAAATGCCACTTGTTCACTTGAATAAAAAATGATTGACTACTATCATACGGAGAAAAAAAGTTGATAACTACCAATTTGGCTGATTTTATGTGCAAGATACAATGAACTTAAAAACAAATAATCACTAAAAAAAATCACAAAATACAAAACACCCACAATGACAGGGTTATTTCAAAGAAATATAGGATCCAAGTATAGGAGCTCCAATGGCTAATGGTGGAGCAACCCGAGCAACAATATAGATGACGTAGTAGTGCGTCATAACCCCAAGTATAAGGTCTATGAGTCCATAATGACACAAATAAATGATTGATGAATAACATGGGGGAGGGGAGAAGAACTCTCCTGTGCAGAAGAAATCCTAATAATTTATTTAGATAGATCCTCAAGGAGGTGGAGCATAACTCCCCATTCCTTAAGTGTGGGCTGTGCATAGCAACTTCCCTCCAAAGAGTACAGCATGCGGGGAAAAGCGTAATGTTACAACAGGGAAACCTGACAAACACTACCTCAGACAGGTCATCAAGGTCAATGTCAACAACATGATAAGTCATGTTGATAGTATGTACCTTTTGTATGTGATGACACTGGCACTTTACTTCTCTGGTCTTCCTCTCCAAAACTCATGACCCCAGTCTTTTTATGAGAAAAACATCAGACAAATCCCAACTGAGCAGCATTCTACGAAATACCTGACTGGTGGTCTTTACAACTGTCAAGGTTGTAAAAAAACAAGGAAAAGTCTGAGAAACTGTCACAAAAATTAAATGTAATGTGGGATCCTAGATGGGATCTTGGAATAAAGAGGATATCAGGTAAAAACTAAGGAATCTGAACAAAGTATGGACTTTAGTTAATAATGTATCAATGCTGGTTCATTAGTTGTAACAAATATACTAATGTAAGATATTTTTTATTGTTAGCGATTTTGAAATACACAATACAGTATTATTAACTATGATTACCATGCTGTACATTACATCCTCATGATTATTTATTTCATAACTGGAAGTTTGTGCACTTTTTGACCCTCTTCACCCATTGCACCCACCTCCAATTCCCTCTCCCCTCTGGCAACCACCAATCTGTTCTTTGTATCTATGACCTTGGTTTTGTTAGTTTGTTTTGTTTTTTAGATTCCACATATAGGTGAGATCATATGGCATTTGTCTTTCTCTGTCTGACTTCACTTAGCATAATGTCCTCAGGGTCCATCTATGTTATCACAAGTGGCAGATTCCATTCTTTTTTAATGGCTGAATAGTACTCCTCTGTGTGTGTGTGTGTGTGTGTGTGTGTGTGTGTGTGTGTGTGTGTGTCTGTGACATCTTCTTTATCCATTCATCTATACATGAACACTTAGGTTGTTTCCATATCTTGGCTACTGTAAATAATGCAAGAAACATGGGAGTGCAGATATATATTTTTGAGTTAGTGTTTTAATTTTCTTTGGATAAATACCCAGAGGTAGAATTGCTGGATCATATAATAGTTTTATTTTTACGTTTTTGAGAAACCTCCATACTGTTTTCCATAGTGGCTGCACTAATTTACATTCGCACTAACAGTGCACAAGGGTTCCCTTCTCTCCATGTACTCACCAAAACTTATTTCTTGTCTTTTTGATAATAGCCATTCTAACAGGTGTGAGGTGGTATCTCACTGTGGTTTTGATTTGCATTTCCCTGGTGATTAGTGATCATGCTGAGCAGCTTTTCATGTACCTGTTGACTATCGGTATGTCCTCTTTGGAAAAATGTTTACTCAGGTTCTCTGCCCATTTTTTTAATTGAATAGTTTTTTGCTATTGAGTTGTATGAGTTCTTTGTATGTTTTGCATATTAATCCCTTATCAGCTATATGATTTGCAAATGTTTTCTCCCATTCAGGAGGATGTCTTTCATTTTGTTGATGATTTCCCTTTGCTTCTTAGAAGCTTTTTAGTTTGATTTAGTCCCACTTGTTTATTTTTGCTTTGTTGCCTTTGCTTTTGGAATCAGATCCAAAAAAAATCATCACCAAGACAGATATCAAGGAGCTTAATGCCAATGTTTTCTTCTAGGAGTTTTATGGTTTCAGGTCTTACATTCAAGTCTTCAATTCATTTTGAGTTGTTTTGTGTCTGTGGTGTAAGATAGTAGTCTAGTTTCATTCTTCTGCATGTAGCTATACAGTTTTCCCAGTGCCATTTATTGAAGAGGCTGTCCTTATCCTATCATAATTTCTTGCCTCTTTTGTCATAAATTAATTGACTATATATGTGTGGGTTTAGTTCTGGGCTCTCTACTCTGTTCCATTGACTTATGTGTCTGTTTTTATGCCAGTACCATACTGCTTAGTTTTGCAATGTAGTTTGAAATTAGGGAGTGTTATGCTTCCAGCTTTATTTTTCTTGAAGACGGCTTTCGTTCTTCGGGGTTTTATAGTTCTATACAAATATTAGGATCATTTGTCCTATTTCTGTGAAAAACAGCATTGGAATTTTGATACGGATTGCACTGAATCTGTAGATTGCTTTGAATAGTATGGGCATTTTAACAATAATAATTTTTCTAATCCATGAGCACAGAATATCTTTCCATTTATTTGTGCATTCTTTCATCAATGTCTTACTGTTTTCAGTATATGGGTCTTTCACCACCTAGGTATTTTATTCTTTTTGATGTAATTGTAAATGATATTGTTTTCTTAATTTCTCTTTCTGATAGTTTGTTGTTAGTATATATATAAGTGATTTTTGTATATTGAATTGTATCCTGTAACTTTACTGAGTTTTAGTTCTAACAGTTTTTTTGGTACAGTGTTTAGGATTTTCATATATATATATATATATATATATATATATATATATATACACACACACACACACACACACACACACACACACACACACATATACACACACATATGTATATATATGTATATAGTCATCTACAAATAGTGATAATTTTACTTCTTCCTTTCCAGTTTGGATGCCTTTTATCTCTTTTTCTTGCCTAGTTGCTCTAGCTAGGATGCCCAGTATTATGTTGAATAAAAGTGGCAAGAAAGGGCCTCTGTGTATTGTTCTTGACCTTAGAAGGAAAAGCTTTCAGTTTTTCACTTTTGAATATGATGAAAAAGCTTTTGGCTTTTCACTGTTGAGCAAGTTGTGGGCTTGTCATGTATGGCCTTCATTATGTTGAGATATGATCCTTCTATGACCACTTTGTTAAGAGTTTTTATTTAAATGGATCTTGATGTCAGATGCTTTACTGCATCTATTATGATGATCATATAATTTTTTTGATCATATGATTTTTATCCTTCATTTTGTTATTGTGGTGTGTCATTTTGAGTAATTTGTGGATATTGAACCATCCTTGCATTACTGGAATAAATCCCACTAGATCATGGTGTATGGTCCTTTTAATGTATTGTTAAATTTGGGTTGCTAATATTTTGTTGAAGATTTTTGCATGTATGTTCATCAGAGATATTGGCCTATCTGGTTTAGGTATCAGGGTAATGCTGACCTCTTAAAATGAGTTTGGAAGTATTCTCTCCTCTTCAATTTTTGGGAGAGTTTGAGAAGGATTGGTAGTAATTCTTCTTTGAATGTTTGATAGAATTCAGTGTGAAGCCATCTGGTCCTGGACTTTTGTTTGTTGGGAGGTTTTTGATTACTGTTTCAATCTCCTTACTATTAATCAGTCTATTGAAATTTTCTATATCTTCATGATTCAGTCTTAGAAGGTGGTATACTTCTCAGAATTTATTAATTTCTTGTAGGTTGTCCAATTTGGTAAGATGTTAATAACAGGGGCAACCAGGTGGGAGGGAAATATGTGGAAACTTTCTGTACTATCTTTGCAATTTTCCTGTAATTATAAAACTGTTCTAAAAATAAAGTTTATTTAAAAAATCACACCTTAAGTAATTATAGCTAATAATTCCTGGGTGTTCTTAAAGCTGTGGTTGCTATACTAACATGGAAAACAACTTGGTATCTAACAGACAGCCAGTCCTTCTTGGTATTCCAACCGGCATCACTTCCCGGACTAATTACCAATATACCTTTGTCTCCAAGGTTATTGCTTAGTTATAGTTCCACAGAGGGTGCTCAGTTTTACGCTAAAGCTCCTCTGAGAAAATAGCAAGAACAACTTGACATAAATTGTAGCGGGAAGGTCTTGAGTTAGAGTTTTGGTGTGCTATGAAGTCAAGATATGTGATATTCCTTGCTAGTTATATTTTAAAGGATGAGTTTACCATACATCAGTTTGGTCGAGCCCGGCTTCAGCCCATCTTGAAGTAAATCAGGAAAGAAAACAAATTTCTACAGTTTCCAGAAGGTCCTAAGAGATTTTATATCTTAAGTAGAAAATTTCCATAAACTAAAAGTAGGAATAAGTGGCACCAATCACACAGAACTTACTCATCAAATTGTCTATATTCTCTGCCATTCTCTCCATCCACACATGATTTATTAATTTTGTTCCAAAGATTTGAGTTTGGGCAACAAAAATAATGAATAAAGATAAGTTTAACAGTCACAATGCCCCATGGGACAATGTTTCAAGTGAAGAAAACTCAAAATTGTCACAATGTGAAAATAATATGACAGTTGCATCAATATTTGAAAATTGAAATGATATTCAATACCCTTACAGAGGCAGAGTATAAATCTTATTTCTTCCTATTTCATGCACACTCTAAAACTTTAAAAAAATTTTTATTCATATTTTCCCTTGTGAAAAGCAAATCTAAGATGATCCTGTTCTGCCTCCAGCTATTAAGCAACACAAGACACTGACCTCCTGTTACTCCTTTGATGCCTTAAATACTTTAGAAAAACAACATATTACCAGGCCCCCAAGCCATTTACAGCAACGATATTTTGCCATTTGGGGGGCATTAAAAAAAAGAGAAAACTATCTGTCAGTGTTGCAACCACCATAGTTTTAATATTCAAAAATAATATCATCTTGTTTCCACTGGCTTATTCCACTTGACTCCTTAACCTTCATGAAACTCTAATTGTTCACGTACACAAATACATAATTGTGATTTAGAAAAATTACCAGACAATAAATACTCTGCTTAGAAGTTAAGTGCGCACCAGAATGCATTAAAACTGGCTGGGACTAAAGAAATATGGCTTATTATTCAGGTAACTCAATTTTCTATTATTTATATTATTCTCATGTAGTTGATGGTGTGGTTAGTACAGAGAATAAGATGATGTGTCAGAGGCAATTCCAGCTATGACTTCATAATTGTATGACATCTCTTGTTATAAACATTTATTCCAAATGTCTGAATTTCGGTGTGCTGAATAAAGAAAAGGGAGAAATACAGCAATACAGCAGGTAGAACAGAGCAAACCAAAGTCCTTCAC
Source organism: Hipposideros armiger (assembly GCF_001890085.2). Taxonomy (NCBI): domain Eukaryota; kingdom Metazoa; phylum Chordata; class Mammalia; order Chiroptera; family Hipposideridae; genus Hipposideros; species Hipposideros armiger. The sequence continues at coordinate 4,642,495 of NW_017731371.1, forward strand.
ATTAAACTTCCTCTCCACTTCACTAATGAAACTTTGTTGGAAAGGTTTCAACACATTCTCTTTGTCAGAAATGAGGAACACTGATCTACATGCAGGGTTTGCATAGAGGTTATCAAAATAAAATTTTAGAGACTCATGAAAGGGCTGAATTATGTTCTTTCCCTAACCAGAGATGCCAAAATCCAGAGTCAGACATCAGAAGTGACCATCAGAAGGCTGATGAAAGAGGGTTCATGGAAAGGTCAGAAAAAATCATGGCAAGGGTTATGTTGACTAATATAAAACATATTTTTGGTAAGCAATATAAGTTGTTCCTTTTTTGTCCTATGTTGTCCCCTATTCATTTGTATAGTTACAGTATTGAATTTACTTCATTAGCTAGTATTGGGGAGTGAACAAAACTTAATTAAAATGCAAATTATAATTCCATCATGATGTATTCTACCCTGGTATTCTCTGGATCTAATAAAAATTATGCCTCATCAAACATATAAAATTTAGCTTGAAGTGGTAATAGTAGGAAGTCAAATTTATAGTTATAATAAAGTTGTCTGTGCTGGATATTTTCAATTCAGAGTACAATATGCATTAGGCAACCTAGGTCCCCAGGCAATCATTTAGTCATTCAGCACGCTCTGGGTGGAGCTTGTTTACATCCTATAATCACACCCTTAACAGTCATTGCTAAATATAAACACAAAGACGGATATTAATGATTGTTTCACAACTTCAGTGTAACCACTACACAATTATATTAACAGGCTTGATACTGACAACATTGAAACCACCATGGTTACTCTTTCACAAGGTAAACAAATACGCTTTTCCATAACTTAACAGAAATAAGCAGTATATTCCTTTGCTACAGAGCTAGGAAGGCAGTGGCACATGAATAAACAAGGTTGGGTCTAAGCTATTAATATGGTAGTTTTGCAATATGATAACTCAGGGAGAGAAGTTGTGGATAAATTGCCAACTTTTGAGGAACCTGTGTTTACAGAAGGCACAGAATGTACATTTGCTGATTGATACTGAAAATCAATTAACTGGCTGTGTTCCTGTGGGCTAGTCATTTCACCTCCATGGACCTTAACTTCTTCATTTGGAAAATGAGGGTATTAGATGTTTCATGGTAATTCCCTTCCTGTCTAAGGTTATGGAACAATAATCATTTATGTGTATGTGTGTTTATGCACATATATAACTACATGCTTTCCATAATAGCAACAATAAAAACTTAACATGAACTCGTGATTCTGTAACTCGTTACCAAATCCATTTTATTATTATTTTTTAATAACAAAAGGTTTTCTTTCTGTACATGTGACTGTGGGCATTTATGTTCTCTAAGCTTTAGTTTCCTTCTATAGAAATTAAGATAGGGCTGGCCAAGTGGCGCAATGGTTAAGAGCTGGCTTGGGACGCCAGAGGGACCCGGTTTGGATCCCACATATGAAGGCCAGTGACACTGCCCTCTACAGCTAAGATGCTGAACAACAGCTCAACCTGGAGCTGGGCTGCCATGGGCTGCCGTGGGTCGCCGGCGACGGTATAGNACATCCTGGAGACCACCACCCTAGGAGGAGGAAGCCTCACCAATATGTCCACTTCAGAATTCTGTTCTTTGGGCAGAAAAGCCCCTACTTTCCTTCATATTTGGCATTGTTGTTCTCAGATAGTCAGAAGTGGAGGGAAAAATAAGTAACCTTCTGTAATATGCTTGCCCTTGTATTTTGTTCAAAACTCTATTACTAAGGAAATCATTAAGAACGTTGATTGCGGGTTTTCAAATAAAAATCATTACATGGATCAAAGGTGGCACTTTACTAGCAGTATTCGTCCGATGAACTCATTTTAAAATAAATTTTAGGGAGTCCTGACCAAGATTTCAGATTACCACATTAAATTTATGGTAACTGTGGCTATTGAGAAAATAAGAAAATGGTTCTCTTTTTCTAAACTATGCGCCATTTATTACCTTTTTACATAAACAATCACATTCTGGGCCTTACTCTATTCTAATGAATTAATTTTTGTCTATGACTTAAAAGTCTTAACGAAAAGCTATTTGAAGTTACACGTGACAGCTGAAGTCTTCTGGCGAACATATTCATCCTTAAATCTATTTGAAAGTAGAAATATGGTATTCCAACACTGAAACTTTATTGTTGCCATTTCATGTTTTCCCATATATAAGTTTAAATTATGTTTACAACTTGTATAATATTCTGGTACAACTGTACCAGAATTAAACCAGAACCTAAGCTAGGGTCCTATTTCCTCATCAGCTGCATTCACCAAATGCAATAAGCCAGACGCCCCAGGCAGCTCTCACCACCAGCCTGGGGGGACGCAGAACGTGGGGATGAGGAAGCCGTTCTCCCAGGTCAAGCAAAAGCATAGTCTGTTAGCAGACCCATGTGAAGGGCAGAGGGCTTTTACTTTATTATTATTATTATTAAAAATTTTTTTTAGCTGAGCCATCCTACCACCAATGGCAGCTTAGCGGCAGCTCAGCTCTGGCAGGACTCGAACCGCTGTTGCTCAGAGCTCGCACTCTTGAGGGAGCTCTTAACCAAGTGAGTTACTCGGCAGGCCCAGGGCAGAGGGCTTTTAAACAGTGGATCAGGGTCCAAGTGGGTGAAGTTAAAACCCAGAATATCTATACTGGCTAAAACTCATGATAATTCAAAACTCAAATCTTCACGTGGATACACCAAAGGAATCAAGGGAATTTAAAGCCCCTCAAATAGATCAAACTTCTCTATCCGGAAGTGGTACCTCCTTTTCTCCCCATGCCATATTGTGTTCCCAGAAGGCCTGTCCCCATGCCTCTTTTGTTTTTTTTTACCCTTTGGAACTCCCTGCTGTTCTTACATCCCTATCTCTCTTTTGTGGCTTCTCAGGCTGATCCTCAAAACAAAAACAAAAACAAAAACAAAAAAAGCTCCTTCAATCAGGTTTCCACTGTCTTTTTTTTTTCTTTCTTTTCCTTGGACTACTTTCTCCTACTGTCTTCTACTTTTTCATCCAGGGAATGATGAAGGAAGATATTTCCCCTTCTATATTAATGCGGGTAGGCCACGTGTTCTTAACTTTTTTTTCCCTGCTCACGATACATTCCCAATATGTCCTCTATAGGACGCACTGGATGTCCATGCCACAGTGTGGGGTATACCTTGTGCGTAAAATTATCCACAGCTCAGTGGACCTTGGGGACAAAAATCTTATGTGACTAAAATCAATTGTGTTTTGATTTTGCCAGCCCTAATGCTTGGAGTCCCTCTCCTTTCTTGCTGGTTTGCCCTGCAGGTTCCAGTCCCGCTTTCTCTTACCTCCTCCACTCTATGCTGTCCAGTTCTACTCCCTCTGCTTTGGGTGAGAGCTTACTTGCAGAGCCATCTGACCCTCTGCGGGGGGACTCAGCCCCTTGGTGATTTCTGCAAAGTTGAGTCTCCTTTCTGTCTGTGTAGGCCTCCTCACCTCTCCCACCTACTCTCTGCTATCTCCTGGGGTGGCTGGCTGATTAGCCCGGTCTCCCCACCCAGCTCAGCTCCCTCAGCTCCCTCCTGTCTCCTCTCTCCAAGGCCCAGAGCTGCAATGCCCCAGGCCCCTTTAGGACCCCCTTCTTGGGCATCTGCAGTTTGCACAGGTGGCCCCTGGCCCCTCACTCCCTTCGGGAATCCTTGTCCCCAGCCCTGGGCAGCCTGCAATGCACATCTACCTGGCTCTCTGCTCACTCACCTAGCAGGCGGCCCACACGTCCTACCTGGGAATGCCCCTCCAGGATTGTTTTCCAGACCTGGCTTACACACACTGGCCTGGGTTTGCTTCTACTCTCATCCTCCAAGGTAACTCCCAGGAGCTTTTACAAGAAAGGAAGATCTGTATGTTCAAGTGATGATGTGAATGCCCTGCTAGCTGTCTACCTTCAGGGACAGGAAGTTGGTTTATCAGTCGTGGCCAGGCTGCTCTCCACCCAACATAATCAGCACAGGGGCATCAGAAGACAGGGTTCTGCTCTTGGGCAACATATTTTGGGTCCAAGAAAAATGGGCAGATACAGGGGTGCTGTGGGCTCATATGAGGTGGCACTGCTGAGGACACCGTCTCACTGCAGTGTCCTGTACGTGAGTCCGCCAAATCATGGCTTTGCTTTTCATTGTGGATCCTATAATTGATCAGTTTCCCACCTTTGCATTGGCTGTTGGAAAGCTTAGCCGCCAAGCCTGAGTGTTGCCTGGGGCATAGGATGAATTGAACGGATTTTTACAATAACCTACCAGTCCATTTTATGTCTTTATCTTTGTTTTCCACTTTCCCTTCCTATTTACCTCCAATTTATGTTTCCCTGCCAGCCACCTTAAACCCTTCCTGAATCGGGGTGGGACACGAACAAACAAACATATAAAATGAGGCAATTTTATGGAAAACTGTAACAATCTCTTTTACATAGTTAGTTGGAAGATAAATTTCTGGACAGCAATATCTACTAAATGGTAGAATGCACATATTCCTGACACAGAAACACCAATTCCAGGAATTTATCCTACAGACACACTCACACAAATGTGCAATATTTGTTTGATCGTAGCATTGTTATTAATAGAAAAAAGAAAAGAAAGTAAATGTGCAGGGATAGCTACATGCATCATGTTGCATGTATACAACGATACACTCTGCAGCTGTTCAAAATGAGAGATCAGTTTACAGGTTCTAACACCAAGGATGCCTTCAATGTATTAAGTGAAGAAGAAAGAAATTTGTGGTTGTTGCGGGGGAGGAGAGGAGGCTATATTTCTTATTTCAACTTCCAACCCCGCTACAAATAACGTGAATACTACGGAGGGCTTGTTGCTTGTTGCATGGTATAAAAAAAAAAAATCATCATCTTTGGCACAGAGGCTTTCTCATCATTCAAGGCAGTATTAAATAACAGGAATGGGGAAGCAGAATTGCAGAAGCTTACAGAGCTGCATTCCCCTGACTTAGCACAAGTTACAGAGTGATAAGAGGGGTGGGGGTAAAGTAGAGGACAGATGAGGGGCTGGACTTTGAAAGAGAAAAGCTTCAGCAGGTGAGGAGTGTCTAATGGGAATTTCGATATGAAATGTGATGGATTTTTTTCACTTTGTCTCCCAAACCCTTAGTAAAACGTACCTGTTTCCCAATAGTTCTGCAGTTGGGTTTGTTTTAGAGGGAACGTGATAAAGTGTTGCATCCAACCTAAAGGTCAGAGAGGGTCAAGGGCAGAGGCAGCCCAGAGTGACAGCCCCATCCGAGTCACCAACAGATAAGCAGGTCCTATGTGCAATCACATAGTTCTGTGTACATTTAGAACTACAGGTTGAAGACACTAGGAAAAGACTGGAATATGGGGGAAGGCGCAATAAGCCAAAACAACCCTGTGCCAAAGCAATAGGCTGGCTTTAATAAATACTGAAATGAGAGGCCGGCCGAGTGGCACGTTGGTTAAGAGTTGGCTTGGGAGCATGAGCTCTGAGCAGCAGGGNAAAAAAAAAAAAAGAAATTAAGATAATAATGGCACATATCACTGTTTATAGCACATTTGGAGTATTACCTAGATAATGTATATGATGTTTAGCCTAGTGCGTGGCACATAGTTGGTACTTGATACATTATTTCTATTGTTTTCTAACCCTCTTTATTTTGTTTATGAAACAAATAAGCAAAGAATGAATAGTCTTATGATTATCCACTTGGAAGGAAAGCTTTCTATGAATAGTTACAAAATCTTTTTTATGAATTGCAGTTATTTAAAGAACTGAATTTTGTAAACATATTTTCAACAGGAAGAAGGGATCTTAAAATAATACAATTCTCCTTTAAAAGATAGAGTAATTTATATTGAATTTGCTATTTTGTAGGACAAACCTAGACAGTATTTAATTGTAATACCCATATAAGCCAAAATAGAAGATTTGGCCAATCTTAGGTAACTTGCCAAAGTTATTAAGGAAAGAAATCCTTAGAATGGTATTGTTAACTATTGAAAACAAAAAGGAAATGCTACATATAAAAAGACAATTAAAAAACAAGGCAAGCACCCACATTTTCTGCTTGAGTAAATGGCATAAAAGATGTTAGCTACAGACATATTCTTGTTAGTTTGAACTAACATAAGAAAAATTTGATCTAAGACACTACACATTTTTAGAAGCAGAAGCTGACAAAAATTTAAATTTAGTTTTTAAATTGGAAAATATATCAAGAAAAAAATCTGGTGAGTTTTTTGAGAAGCTGAAGAAGAGCACAGGGAATATTGATTCTTCCTTAATTGGTATATAGTCTTCTGTTGTGGGCCAACTGAGTAGCAAACCACCCGCCCTGCACCCCAGCACTGAAAAACTTAAGTCTTCTCTCTTATAGAAATGTTAAGTCTCCTCCCTAGTTTCTTAGTTTCTTAGCTCCTGGCTTTGATTACTCTTCTAATCAGTTTGTGAATCCTAGATTAAAGATGGCTCTTAGCCTGAATCATAGAATTCTCCTATCCCCCTGCTTCTTGATTGTTTTGTAAATCAGTTTCTAAATCCTAAACAATAGAAGTCTTCCACCCCTGCTTCAGATAACTACTTGAAAGCCTGTGACTTCCTAATATCCCCCAGGCCAGTAAGCCTAATGATTCTTTCCAAACCCATTCTGGGCCCGGACAATTGACGTCATCTGAGTGACAGGCTGAATGGCCACAGGCTTCATGAGAGCTAACAGATTTATTAATTAAAATCTATTTTTCCTCATTCAGAGGCCTTGGGGATACAGAGGATACCCCAACAAGATTGCCAGTCGCAACCAAAGAAGTCAACACAGTCTTCCAGGCGGATCTCGAGACCCCTTCCTCTCATCTGAGATCAGCTAGGGCGAGAGTTCCGTGAATCCCCCAATAGGCAGGGACAGCTCTACGCCCCTGCCCAGCAGGAAGCAGATACAGAAGAAGAGACCTCCTGTCCCTCAGCTTCCCATAGAGAGTTAATGGGGATCACTTCTCTCAAAGGGAAAACTAGGCAGGCAGTTAGAGGCAGGCATTGTGTCTCTGCATTCCTACATGTCCCACAAATGCCCATCAAATGACCTCCCCTTTCCATCCAAAACTCCCCTTTGTATTGTAATTATCTACCCCTGTGGGAAAGCAAATGGGTACAAAATACCCAACTAGATAAGACCAGTTACTCGCACCTGGCAGTACCTCTTGTCAATCACAGGTGCCAATCAAGTGGTCCCACGTCCAAAGGGGAACAGCCCATTCTAGAGAAAAGGGGATAAAAATTCCAAGTCCTGGGCAGTCCACCCTTTCCTTTTTGACGTCTCCCTTTTTTCCTCCCTTTTTTTTTGGAGTCCCCTCCTTGCTCCCTTTTTGAGCCTTTTTTGAGCCTTGCCTTTGCGTGTGGCCCACTCCAAACTCTTTGCAATGTAATTTCTCTTCTAATAATGGGCCCTTGAGCCATTCTCTACTGCTTGGGCTTACTTCTACTTCTTTGAAATGTACTATCTCATCTAATAAACTGCTTTTTCACTACTTTGCTCCGGTATCTTGTTCAATTCTTTGCTCGGGTTGCCAAGGACCTGGACTTCGCGCCGAGAAGGGCCCACTCTCTGACAACACTTCTGTTAGGAAAACCAAAGAAAACCAGACTAGGATGTCAAAATATCAAGGGTATTAATTGAAGCTCATCAAAATAATTCACCATAGTTTTCTGTCATTTTTTTTCCCTCCACATTAACAGAACTGACCTAAGAGGTAGAACATAGAGCCCCAAAGAACCTCCCTAAAGAGCACTCCTACTTTGGGTCCTATTTTCAATATTTAATACAAAACTTGACTCTCACACCTTCACCAATTCTGACTAAGGAGAGCGAGTGAGCTAGCTGCTTGCTTGGGCCACGTGGTCGGAGATGACAGCCTATCCTTTAGTTGACACCTTATAAGATATTTGACAGAGAGATCTTGAACTAAGGTTAGCATGACTTCATCTCAGTCCTGCCAGGTCATCCGCTCTGTCCTCCTTCCTTCTTCCTCTCTGCTATGCCTCATCCATCCTTGGCCCGATGTTGGAACTAACACCATAGGGCAAAGGGCACAACACACAAGGGTAACGAGATTTGCCTCTCTATGCGGTATTCAAATAAGTAGTTGTTTGTTGCCATAATGCTAGTTCAACCTGAGTTTCCCTGGTTGCTCTATTTACTAGATCTACATACACACATTACATTTCTTAATTAACTTATTTATTGGTATGCTTCAGTCACCTCCTGGCAGACTTCAGTTTTTTTAGATTCAGGAGCTGAGGAAGATGGAAATACTGGCTACTCCCTGAAGGTCCTAAGTGCAGGTGCAAAGAAACATTTACCAAATGGTCTTTAAATGGCAAGTCTGAGACAGGGGAGTTTTCCTTCTGGATGGCCCAGGTCTTTGGAAAATTAAACTTAAAAAAAATGATATTCTGAAATTTTAAGATGTGAGTTTTTTCCTACTGTCCTATTGTGGTTCTTTGAGGCTGAGGTCCACATGGCACATGCACCTCAATCCCTCAGCCCATAGGCTTTTAAGTCTCTTAGCATGTGGGGGCTTAAGGTTGCATTCTGGAAGGAAGCAGGATGTTTTGGCATGAGGTTGGCTGAAAGCGGAGGGAGAGGGCATGCTGGTGAGCCGGCTTTTGAGTCCAGGCTTCTGAGCAGGTGAGCTAGCTTGGAAGCTGGTGAGAGAAGGGTCCCATGCCCCTCACACTAGCCAGCCCCAGCAGCAGCGAAGGGCAGGGAGGGAACGACCTGGAGAAGGATGGGGCTTATTGGGAGTGAATAGAATGGGAGTCTCCCTGACCTCCAAGCGGAGAGAGGGAACTGCTCCTGGTCAAATCGAGGAGGAGAGGGAATTTAATGGCTGTTTTCTTCAATTGCATTGGGACACACCTTTTTTAAAGCTTTCACTTATTGAGCAATAAACACGGACCAGGAACATTGCCCAAAACTTTACATACTTGAGATCATTGTCCTCAGAACAGTCATATGGGACACATATAATTAGGACCCCTACCCCCAAGATTACCGTATTTCCCCAGGTATAAGATGCACCCTTTCTCAAAAAATTTGGGGTCTAAAAACTGGGTGCGTCTTATACAGTGGTTGTAGAATTTTTAATTGCATTTCCCGCTGAGGACGAGGCAATATATGAAGACAGTGAATCGTCATCAGACACAGGTGAGGACAAGCTAATGGTTGGGAGTTTTGACAGTGATGAGGAGTTGTATGAATTTTATGATGAATAAAACTTGAGTTCAATAACTTTATGTAATATA
>NW_017731371.1:4652405-4655402 GCF_001890085.2 Hipposideros armiger
TGGGCATTTGGGTTTCTACTGTTTGGCTATTGTGAACAGGCTGCTATGAATGTTCATGTACACGTTTTCATGTCCTTAATTCTATTGTGTGCATATACCTAGGAGTGGAATTGCTGGGTCATAAGCTCTATGTTTAATTTTTTGAGGAACTGTCAGACTGTTTTTCAAAGTGGCTGCAGCATTTTACATTCCCATAAACACAAAAGAGTTCCAGTTTCTCCAAATCCGCAACATGTCACTGTCCATATTTTTTATTCTACCTATCCTAGTGTAAAGTGGCATCTCAGTGTGGTTTTGATTTGTATTTCGATAATGACAAATGAATGCTGATTATCTTTTTGTGTGTGCTTACCAGCCATATCTGCTTTGAGAAAAATCTCAAATCTTTTGTCCATTTTTAATTTGGGTTATTTATTTTTTACTGTTGAGTTGTAAGACAGAGATTTATATATTCTGGGTGCTAAACTTTTCAGAGATATGATTGGAAATATTTTCTACTATTCTTTAGGTTGTTTTTTAACTCCATATTTTGAAGCACAAACGTTTAAAATTTTAATTGCCTGTTTTTTTCTTTGGCTGCCTGTGCTTCCGGTGCCATATCTAAGAAACCATTGTCTACTCCAAGATCATGAAGATTTACACCTATATTTTCTTCTAAGAGTTTTATAGTTTTAGCTCTTACTTTTAGGTCTTGAACATCTGAATTTTTAAAAGGCTTCTCATGTGATTTTGAGACACAACTAGTTTTGCAAAGTAAAAGTGAGTAGATTTTGGCAACATCCAAGGACTTTTAAAAAAAGTAAAAGAGATTTGGTGCAGTTTTGGTAATATATATGTTGAATGGTGACAGGTCTTTTTTGTCTACTGTCTGGTTTTTCGCTGTATTATTGTAGATGGCTGAGATGTCAACAAGCTGATTCAGGAAAAGTGTGTATTACTGTTAGGTGTGTGGTTAGCTCTTAGTGTCAACAAACTAAATCAATCCCATCATGTTTAGGAGGAATGCCTTACGGTAAGTTCCAAGTTTAAAAACAAAATGGTCATCTTAAGTCAATTTCAATGCATGGTGCCCCGTAGTTGTGACCCAGATATCGGGAAATGTGGAAAAAAGGAAGCAAAAATCAGCCGCTGGGACCTTGCTTCCAACCAAGAGAGGACAGCACAATGGCCACACTTCTTTCATTTGCGGGGAAAAAAAAGATATCCAGGCACTGCCACAAACCATCAATTGCTAGTGGACAGTTTGTTCCAGAGACCGAGGCCAGTGGTTCTCAAACTTGAGTGAACATCAGCTCCCCAGGAGAGCTGGTAAAAACCCAGATTCTTTGGTCCTGTCCCCAGAAATGCTGCTACAGTAGGCAGGGGTTGGGCAGTAAGCTTGCCTTTTTCATATGCTACCAGGTTATGCTGACATGCTGGACCTAAGACCACCGCGAGGATAAATGGGCTGCCCAGCCTGCACTGGTGCTCACTGAGCGTCGCTCAAGTGAGCATGAAGCTGGAGACTCATCCGGTCCCCCTTAGCCGGGAACATGCTAACTGTATACTAAGGAAGCCACCAGGCCACAAGTAGCATTTTCAAACTTAGCTAAAATTCTTAGTCACTGACAGTCTCAAATCAGGTTCCAGGAGCATGGTCATTTTTCCAAATGCCATTCGGTCAATTGAGAAAGTATCTTGATTTTAATAAAATGAGCAGGGTTATCTAAATTCCTTCGTTTTTCTGATAGTTTTTGGTATTTGATCCTGCGTGACACATGTGGACATCAGCTGTGGTGAGGCATGCTGTTCAGGAACATCCACTGTGTTTGTGATAATGAATTTGACCTGTGGCCAAATGGCACTCTAGAGAGATGTGGTTGTGACTTGGACAGATCGAGCCAGAGTTAAATTCTGATGAACTGCAAAGGAATTTTATCAGTCCCAGGATGTTTACCAGCTGAGTTGGGCAAAAGAGTGACTTTCCAAAACGTCCTGAGCAATCCACGTTTATTCTGTCACCTCTACTTCCAATTTTCTCAAAGGTCAGCTGAAAACTTCATGTTCCCACTTCATGCCATTTTCAGGACCACAAGCTTCAACCTGAGAACCAAATATTAAGCTGTATTCCTGCCTCTTACAAATCTGCAAGAACAGAGCTCAGCAAGCAGAAGGGAGTTGCAGTTTTGCTGATGGCACAGAGACAGAATGAGACCTCAGCTTGTTTGGCTACTCAGTAGAGAAGGTAAGTAGAAAACATTTCTGTTGATAAAGCGAGGAGATTCAGGAATAGAGAGAAATCTGACAGGCTGGCCACAAGAACACATTTTGCATTTAGGTACTTACAGGAATACCTGCAGTCAGCTAATTATTTTTTGAGAGAACTAGAACATTTGCTTTGAGAAGAAGAAACAAAAGTTGCATGCCAACCCAGTCTACAACACTCCAGCTCTGCTCATCTTCACTTGGAGGCTCTCCAGCCCTCTCTCTCCCCGACCACCCACAGTCCCCCATTCCTCAGCAGCCCTCACTATGCACCAAGGAGGAAGGAACCATTTCTTTTAAGTAGACTGCAATCCAACGGAAAGGAAAGTCAGCTATCTTAGTATCCCTATGTCCACAAGAGGAAAAGGTGTGTGTGTGGCACTTTAAACCCCAGGAGCGATTAGTCACTAGGCTTTGAAGAAGTTTGACTCTGTTACATTCTTCTCGTACTTTTCTAAATTACAATGGCAATAACTGCATTTGCACTGAAAGCACCCTCACTGGCCAGTTACTTCATGACATTATCACATGGTTCCTAGTTTATGGGTTTGATCTCAGTGAACTGACAACTTAGAAGCTTAGGAGGCAAATTAAAGCAATTACTAATAAATTATACATGTGGTAACTAACAATTTGTCTATCACCTAGAAATATGAGGAGAAACACCAGCCTCCCTGGCCCTGCAATTCTGAACAGGCCTTTTCATTTTCCCTTTTCCAAGAGCAAAAGCTCTCATTATCCTTATCAGTTCCA
>NW_017731371.1:4656117-4658778 GCF_001890085.2 Hipposideros armiger
GGATTTATATACCAACTCCAAATACCTTCCGGCAATGGAGAAAATTTATTTTCTGCATAATTTATATACTGCATTTCCCCTCATAACCAACAAAAATTATATACCTATTTCTTTACATCACATGATATCATGTCAGTTTTAAAATATTTTCTCACTTTTTACATTGAATACAAATGATACCTTTGTTTATAATCTCATATTTGAATATTTTACTTTTGCTTAAAATTTCAGTATTTTTTTCCTCCAGGCTCTTTAGTTATTTTTGCCATATGCCTGGTTACAAAATCTAATTCCACGTCACCATGTCTCCGTGGAGAATCACATGGCAAATACCTCTCTCAAGAAGTACTGATGTTACGGGAGAAGAAAGAGCAATCACACTCATTGTTTTCTACTAGTACAAGGGGCAGAGTTGGAAACAAAACCAACCTCTCCGTGAATTCCAAACGCCCTTTTAAACCACGGGTACTGTTTCACAACCTGACCTGCATAGTTCCTTGGGGCCGTGGGTGTTGTCCCTCCCCTGTGTCCACATGTTTGTGTGCTGGGTCACACTAACCCAGTAAACACAGCAGCTGTCATTTGCAGAGACCTGCATGAGTGCAACCCAGTGAAATTCCACCTCTGGGGCTCCTGCCCCGTGGAGTGAACTGGAGAAAGGAAGACTTCCACCTGCAGAGGAAGTGCCTGCAACATGGCAGCCTGAGGACACAGTGCCTGACTCCTTAGGTATCTGAGCACACACTCCCAGGAGTGCAGAAGGTGGCAGAGAGAGTTTCGGGGAACGATTCTCAACTCTCACATTCTCTTTGCCTAAAATACATTGTAATGACTCCACCCAGTTTAGCAGCAGTAGAAAGAAAAAAAACATTTGAATGTGGATTATTGCTTCTGTTGTAATTATAAAGTAGTAAGTTATTTCAACTAGTTAGAACACATCATATACATTTTTGTAGTTCATCATTATACAAAAACTGCCTAAGGTAATAATGGGAGAAAAAGGTATTATTTAAAAACATTCATTATAACTTGAGGACTGAAGGGTGTCTCCGAGGAATATATGCTTCATATCCATAATACTAAGGAAAAGCTTTTTTTAAGGTGGGGGCCCAGAATGCAGGAAAGATGGCTGGGGCACCCTCCTTCTGCCAAGAGGGTCTGATTGCTGGGGATCATGGTCTAGAACCCTAGCTCCCACGTTCCTCGCTAAGGTCTCTACCCAACTGAGGGGGAAAACATCCTGGAGACCACCACCCTAGGAGGAGGAAGCCTCACCAATATGTCCACTTCAGAATTCTGTTCTTTGGGCAGAAAAGCCCCTACTTTCCTTCATATTTGGCATTGTTGTTCTCAGATAGTCAGAAGTGGAGGGAAAAATAAGTAACCTTCTGTAATATGCTTGCCCTTGTATTTTGTTCAAAACTCTGTTACTAAGGAAATCATTAAGAACCTTGATTGCGGGCTTTCAAATAAAAATCATTACATGGATCAAAGGTGGCACTTTACTAGCAGTATTCGTCCGATGAACTCATTTTAAAATAAATTTTAGGGAGTCCTGACCAAGATTTCAGATTACCACATTAAATTTATGGTAACTGTGGCTATTGAGAAAATAAGAAAATGGTTCTCTTTTTCTAAACTATGCGCCATTTATTACCTTTTTACATAAACAATCACATTCTGGGCCTTACTCTATTCTAATGAATTAATTTTTGTCTATGACTTAAAAGTCTTAACGAAAAGCTATTTGAAGTTACACGTGACAGCTGAAGTCTTCTGGCGAACATATTCATTCTTAAATCTATTTTAAAGTAGAAATATGGTATTCCAACACTGAAACTTTATTGTTGCCATTTCATGTTTTCCCATATATAAGTTTAAATTATGTTTACAACTTGTATAATATTCTGGTACAACTGTACCAGAATTAAACCAGAACCTAAGCTAGGGTCCTATTTCCTCATCAGCTGCATTCACCAAATGCAATAAGCCAGACGCCCCAGGCAGCTCTCACCACCAGCCTGGGGGGACGCAGAACGTGGGGATGAGGAAGCCGTTCTCCCAGGTCAAGCAAAAGCATAGTCTGTTAGCAGACCCATGTGAAGGGCAGAGGGCTTTTACTTTATTATTATTATTATTAAAAATTTTTTTTAGCTGAGCCATCCTACCACCAATGGCAGCTTAGCGGCAGCTCAGCTCTGGCAGGACTCGAACCGCTGTTGCTCAGAGCTCGCACTCTTGAGGGAGCTCTTAACCAAGTGAGTTACTCGGCAGGCCCAGGGCAGAGGGCTTTTAAACAGTGGATCAGGGTCCAAGTGGGTGAAGTTAAAACCCAGAATATCTATACTGGCTAAAACTCATGATAATTCAAAACTCAAATCTTCACGTGGATACACCAAAGGAATCAAGGGAATTTAAAGCCCCTCAAATAGATCAAACTTCTCTATCCGGAAGTGGTACCTCCTTTTCTCCCCATGCCATATTGTGTTCCCAGAAGGCCTGTCCCCATGCCTCTTTTGTTTTTTTTTACCCTTTGGAACTCCCTGCTGTTCTTACATCCCTATCTCTCTTTTGTGGCTTCTCAGGCTGATCCTCAAAACAAAAACAAAAACAAAAACAAAAAAAGCTCCTTCAATCAGGTTTCCACTGTCTTTTTTTTTT
>NW_017731371.1:4662161-4688031 GCF_001890085.2 Hipposideros armiger
TTCCCCTTGGCGCCCCCTTCACCTCTGGGCACCTTAGCCCCTTGCCCTCACAACTCTGCCCTGACTGCGCCTGTGTGCAGCTCCCTCTTCTGGAACTCCCTCTTCTGGAAGCTCCGCTTCCACATCCTGTGTGGCCAACCCAGGGAGGACCTAATGGAGCAGGCCCCATGGATGGGCTTCAGGGGCTCCCAAATTCCTGGAATGTTATGAAAACTATTGTGGGTGTACGTTTTTCTAATTCAAATATCAATGGGATGGTCCACTCAATGTCAGGACCTCCGATTTAGAAGCCCGATGTGAAACTCCGCTAAAAAACGCTCCTATTTCCAAGGCCTAGCACAACGCTTGGCAAACATTTGGTACTTAAAAAATGAATAAATAAAAGCTCATAGTGATTGAGTATATATAGAGTACAGAAGACACGGAGGTGTTTATTATTATATTATGATCCGTATTTTACAGAGGAGGAAAATGAAGTCCTACGTGCCGATTCATGTTTGTACGACTCTAAACCCTGGATGTTAACGACTCTATAAATGATGTCAAATGAACGAATGCTGGATGAGATGACAGGTGGCGGTTACTAACACTGCCATCATGTAGGTAAGGAAACTGCGGTATCAGCATGGGGGTAGGGGAATTGCATCAGAAGCTCAGGTTACCTGTCTTCCGTTTAAGTGTGCTTTTCCTTATACATTCCCCATTTTGTTTGAAATAGTCTTCCTTCCTCATGAGTCATGGAAGTGAAATCCAGTCTCCTAAATTGCACTCATTTCACCTGGTTGCACAGTCAGGGCTCTGGCATGTATATACTAATCTTGTTCATCGGTGGATCAAATTTCACACCGGCAGGGACTGAGTCACCACAGACATTTGCAAGAAAAGCAAAATCTTCCCTCTTCTGGGCTCCTTATCTTGTCGGGGGTCCCAAACCCAATGCCCACAGGAACTAATAGGTAATGGAAGCGATACAACAGGTCTGGGTGGGAATTGGGGCAACCAGGAAGTGAGTCCCATCCAGTCTGAGGGCAGAGCTGCCCCTTGGCCTCACCACATCATTATCGCTTGAGAATGTGGGCCCAGGATGACCAGATCTTCAGAATTTTAAGAGAAACCAGAAATGTAGATTTTATGTGGAATTT
Organism: Hipposideros armiger; assembly: GCF_001890085.2. NCBI lineage: Eukaryota > Metazoa > Chordata > Mammalia > Chiroptera > Hipposideridae > Hipposideros > Hipposideros armiger. The sequence continues at coordinate 4,663,304 of NW_017731371.1, forward strand.
CCTAACAAAACATTCAAATATTTTTAAAAACACAGTCCAAGCCAAATAAAACACATCCTCGATGGCTGGGTGGGCCTATGGACTACCAGGCTGCAAACTCAATTTTTGTTTGGGAAACATCACACTTGTCTTCTGGCCCAGTCAGGCAGATGACGCGTACAGAGGGCAGGTGAACTTCATGTTTTCAGTTTTGCTGCTTGTCAGCATCTTTACTGAAAGGTTTGGTGAGGGAAGCGGTTGATAGAGGCTAAAACTGCTTTTCGACTATCAGTGGATTTGAAATAAGCTCTCCATGGCCCAAAACTGAAAATCAAGAACAGGTGGTAACAGTTCTGTGTGACTGTCTCCCTTAAGCTACCAGTGAAGCTTCGTGGGGCACTAAGAATTGTTCTTGTGTGCACTGACACATGACTTCAGCATTCTTCAGGCTGGTTGTTAGCATGCAGTGCTCTGCTGCATCAGCAGAAAAATCCACACCCTGCCGCATGTCTTCTTGCAATGCGTGTGCTTCTGCAGGGCAGCAAATCATCTCCGGCAGTGAACGAACGACTGCTTGCTTCCAGCACTACGAGTTTGGATAGTCGCTGTTCAGAGAGGGAGAAAAGCTTCTCAGAAGAATGGACCCTCTCCTAATAAGGGGACCCTACTTCGCCTTTTACTCTGTCAAGCAAGGCTACGCAAACCCCCGAATAAATCTGGATCCATTTGGGGATCAACTACTCGGGCACTGGAGCAACGGGGGCCTCCGCTTGCTTCCTGGATGGCACAGCCTCTGAGGCTTTGATGGAGGAAGCCATGCAACAGCCGAACTTAGAAGACGAAACTCAAGACCTTTAAGAATTAGTTCCCGCTCCAGATCTACGCATGGTATTTGGAAAGAACTTCCTTGAGCCTTCTTTTCTTTAAACACATTAGTGAAATGGGTGCAGAATATTAATGTACTTTGCAAGGCTTGGGAAATAAGGCTAAAAACACTGTGTACTCTTCTAACTGAAGTTGTTGTATAAGTGAATGAGTGGAGAAATCTCTGTCTGTGCTTGCCCTTAATTTTCCTCCTACCACTCCAGCATATTGAGTATTTTCCAACCTTTTTTCTTTCAACAACGACAAAAGAAAATGTCACATCAGAGAGCTAAACCAACAGTAACATAGTCCTAAAGTGTGGACAATAACAAATATTACATTTGGAGTGACCTGAGTTCTTCACTGGTTACCAGGCATGCTCATTTTAATTTTATAAGGAGGACACATTACTTGACTACTATGGTAGTTAGAATCCATACGCTGAAGTATTCTCAAGGCTTTTCATGAAATACTTAAGTCTGTCTCCAAATAGCACTTTCTACTTTTGTTAACCCTTTCCTTTCCTTTCTTGTCAACTTGATAGGCTGTGCCTTTCTAGGTTTCGGGTTACCTCAGGTTTTTCAATACCCACTTCCAACATGCTATAAGGACAACTCGATGATCGCTGTCCAAACATTTGTACTTTTCAGGTTTAAAAATTGTGGACCGAGGTCAAATTCATATTTTAGTGCAAATCCCAAAGAAAGAACCTGTGTTCAATACTTTCTTTTCTATCACACTTTTAAAATCCCTAAATATATAAGAGCCTATATGTTAAACAAAGGCCAATTACGAATGGTGCTCACAGTGAACAAACAAGACAGCAAAGGATCAAGGACTTTTTCTCTCCTGCAAATAAATGCGGTTCTTTAAATAGAGAATCGAATTATTCTTAAATTGCTCCTCCCTCTCCTAATTCACAGGTTTGTGTTTCTTGCATGGACAGCTAAGGTAAACTGTAAAGGGGAGCTGAATAAAGAGGTGTGTGGTCTCTACCTAAGGAGCCAAAGTGCCCACGTATATGCGAGTTAAAGGTTGGACATAATTTGGAATTCATTTTTGGTTGGGGTTTTATTTTCAGTCAAGTAAATAATGACAATTTGAGCAGGATGTACATATACATCCTTATTTTTTCTTGAGATGTGAGTCACATGCCATACAATTCACCCATTTAAAGTGGGCTTTAGTATATTCATCGAGTTGTGAAAACATCACTATAATCATTTTAGAAGATATTCATCACCTCCCAAAGAAATTCCACACCCATCAGGAGTCACTCCCTACTCCTTTCTCCTTCAGCCCCTGGAAACCATTAACCTACTTTCTGTCTCCATGCATTTGCCTATTGCGGACATTTCATATAAATGGTATAATATAATATGTATGTTATACATGTACACATATATGTATATATGTGCGTGTGCGTGTGCGCATGCACACACGTTATCTGAATGCCCCAAAAGGACCTGGGCAGCACTGTTCTTGTTATTCACTTTCTCATGCTCTTCAGAAAGTTTGCCTCACATCTTGATGCGTTTGGGGAAAGACAAAGCACGTCCTTTGTCTCTCACCACAAATTTCCCTCGCCAGTAGGAATCTCCATGTCCGGTTCTTGTAACTCCTCAGACTCAGCGTGTACAGCATGGCCTCAGCATCGTCCCTCTCCAAGCACAATATTCCTGTTCATTTACTCCTTTTTGCTAATGTTGATGATAAGACCTCTGCCCACACTAGCATTAAAACCCAATCATTTTGCCTCCTTCGAGTCTAATGCACGCATCGCTGTGCAGGACGCCGGTCCTCCCTGCTCTGCCCCAGCTTCTCCCGCCTGCCCGCCTCTGCACTCTCAGTGACATCCCCGCCTGCATCGCTTGCAGCCTGCCTGCTCTGCTCTCTGCTCCAGTCCTTCCTGAACCGTGGCTGATCCCTAAGCAGAAGAAGGGTAGTGAACAACTCCGTCTTCAGGGCGGAGAGAGAGAAGCAAGCGCAGGGGGGCAGGCGGTTTTGTTCGGACCCCTGCTGGGCCCTGGGATGCCGAGGCAGGCTGTCCTCTGGGTACTGCTCTTCCCTAGGTGGCTGCGCCCCACCGGAAGAGCTTCTGACTCACCCCTTTTCCAAGTCCCTGGGTGACTCTACTGGGCAGGCTCCATCTAACAGGCTGCCCCAGTAGCATGGTGTTGGTAGGACAGGCAAGGGCTCGCGTGCCAGAAGACCTGGGTGCCGACCCTGGTCAGCCAGAGGATGGCTGTGATAAGGGGCATGTTAACCGTCTACCCTCAGTTTTATCATCTGTAACTAAGGGGCTGAATATCCTTTCCTCATGGAAACGCTCTGAGTACTAATTAAATCAGACAAGAAGTATAAAGTAGAATGCCTGGCACAAAGAAGGCCCTTGGAAAGTGGGGGATGGAGTGGGACACATACGCCTTCTTCTGACTTGTCTCTGTCACACTGTGAATATGACTGGGTGACAACCAAAGCCCCACATTACAGTGACTCCTTTGATGAAAGACAAAACGACTCAGCTGGGTGAGGGTACTGTGGACCTTACAAGTCACTAGTCCTGACTACAGTACACAACCGGGTCCTCACATTTTGTGCTGTTTTCATTCCTTAAAATGTGGGAAGGTGCCATGGTGCATGAAGGCAGTGTGGTGTGTGTGTGTGTGTGTGTGGGGGGGTCAGAGGTCAGGAGAGCTCAGTGAGGTGTGTGGAGAGGGGGAACCTGACTGTACACACACGGGTTTAGCTTGTTCCTGGCGCCCTGTTCCCACAGCCAGCTAAGCACTAATCCTATTTTTTTCTTCTCCCGCAGGCCCTTTGGATAGATTAAAGCGAGATACCCGGCAGCAGTGGGCTCTAAAATACTTTACAAAGTCTCGCTGATGATTCTTAACTGTGAAAAACAGCTCCTTGTGGAGTCAGCCAGGCACACCTTCATTATCTTCCCTCTGCAGCAGCAGCCTGGATTCAGACACACGTGGAGGAATCACGCAGCTGGATGGCGCCCAGGCCGCCCGGCAGCCCCCACAGGGCCCAGGAGGGAACCAGCTTTGCTTCCCAGGAGAGCTGCTTAGTTTTCAGTCATGGAGGGACAGATGATCCCTTCTGCGTGTTGGCCTCGGGACAGGAGGGAAGGGGTGGACAAGCAACCCGACAGGCCGGTGCTGCCTCCGTCCCTCTCTGAGGACAGGGATTAGGTCTCTGCCCGTGACCGGGCTTTCATGCCAGTCCGGGAGGCCACGGCCTAGTCACTTCCTCGGCTTGGGATTGTGTATCGGAGAGAGCAGTGAAGCAGCTCAGAGCTGCCTTAAGGCAGGGATCTAAATATGGCAGGGCTCGAATTCTCTCCTTTGGATATCAGCCAAGGCTATCGGAAGTGTCAGCGGGCCCAGAATGCAGACCTCGTGGGGAGCTGACTTTGGCCGGAATAGCACTTGAGTGGGCCTCAGATCCGCCCTCACGGCCAGCCTGATTTAGGACGAGGGTCAGTCCACTGTGGCTCGCAGGGCTGAGAAGCCAGGCCCCAGAAGCCAGGCCCCTCGGCTTTGTTTTCAGCTGTGCCCTGCTCATCTCAGACATCTCACGGGCGGCAAATCAGAGGGGCCCCGGGAGGCAAGGTGTCCTCTTCGAAGGAGCCTCCATCAAAGCAAAGACCCAAACCAAAGAAAGCACTGGAAACCTGCGTTCCTTTACTCTTTTCTTATCGCTTAACGCCCAGCCCCCTTTCTGTTTTTCATATTTCATAAAGGTTGGCTATTTTTTTCCAATTCTAACGTTTAAAAATTAACCAGAAAATGTAGAAACTGCTACCATAAGACTAAGAGAGATGTTATTAAAGCAGGGTTGAAACATGCTAAAACACACCTGCTCCTGAACTGCAGCTGATAGGACTAGGATGGGGGATGTGATAAAATGTTAGTGTGGGATCCTGCAATTTTAGGAAGTTGGGAGGAGGACACTTAGGCTGTGTCTGAAATGGTAAATAATTTGCCAAGGTCATGGACCTTACAGCTTCTGAATCTGCTTGATTCCAGGTCTTCTGACTCCCAATTCTGTCTATTTTGCATATGTTATAGCATGCTGTACATATCCTTGAGAGACATTAGACAAGGAGCACATTTCCATAAATCCTAGTACTGTTGGATATGCTTGCAATGGACTCACACTCAGGGCGTGTTCTATGAATGACGTAAACTATCTCTTTCTTTTATAAGAAGGTAAGTTTCCTTGGACAGTCAGTTCAACCCGCTGTGCCCTTGCTTGTTCTGTACCCACGGACCAGATAGACTCATGCATGAAACATGCTCCCAAGGCCAGGCGCTCTCCCAGCAAAAGTGTTCACTAATCAGAAACCACTGTGTATTTTCAAAAGCAGAGCCTCCTCACCACCACCGAAAATTCATCCATACAAAAACATCAAATTAAATCTACCGCATCATTCACTACTGGCAAGCAGGACTAAAGACAATGCCAGGATTCCTCAGGGCACAGGGATGCTGCCATTCCTCTGAATGACATGATTCCCTGAAAAGGGAATGTGCCACCCCTTACGGAAGGCAGTGGCTCCTGGATGGCCGGGTGCAGTGATGAGGGGCATGGGGTTGAGGAAAACTTCTGGTGATTCTCTATATTCAGAAAGAAGCTCTCAGATAAACCAAACTGGAAATAAATAAGACAGGAGCACCTCCATGCCAGGGCAGGCAGGGGTGTGTGGAAAGGAGTAGGGAAAGCCAAGCACAGCTCAGGTCCAGCCAAGGGGCAGCACACTGAGGAAGTGTGCAGGAGGCAAAGCCCAGCAGACTGGGGAAGGACAACAGGGGAACCAGACGGAAACAGGCTGCTGCCCCCGGACCTGCCCATCAGCCAGAGCCCAGAACCCAAGTCCAAACAGGAGCTGGTGGAAGTGAAGAGCCTCTGAGAACCAGCCATGCTTATTAGACATTCTTGGGTCACCAGTCTCCTTTAGGATCTGAGGAAAACTATAGAGCCACTCCTCAAGAAAATGCATTTATGTTCATGTTATTTCACCCTCCCCTTCTGGGGATTCGCACGTCCCCACAGCCAAGTCGGAGACTTGAGGTTATGAACCTCAGACCCAAAGGATGCTCCCGTGCTCTGGAAGAGGAGTGATAACAGGAAACACGTACTTGAAGGACTTGTTTAATCCTCGAACCCTTTGGCAACCTAAGTGGAATAATAGGAGCCCCGGCCTGAACCTGGCTGAATAATACATGATTTGCAGCAAAGATTAGTTAGGCACTTAGGCTGACAGTGTGTGGGTGAGTCCAATGGAAAGGTGTGGACTGGGAGGTCGGGAGAGGTCTCAGAGGCAGCCCTGAAAAAAAAAGAGGAATAAAGAAAAAGTAGGAAACCAAAGTTTTGGGAGGGTTTGGCAAGGAAACTGTCCCCCTATTCCCTCCAGGTGGTGGCCAGAGAAAGTTAATTCATAGCAATGATGGGGCCTTGCTTTGGGGGGACTATTCTTGGTTTTTTGTCACATGTGTTTTATATTAAATGAAGACACATGGTATTTCTTAAAACAAAAAGAAAATATGTACTTGTGAAGTGAGCCTGTATTCATATTGAAACAATGCCTTTTTAAAAAAACGAGATAGTGTTACTTTTTCATCTAGTCATTTAATTAAATCACAACTTGATTTTTGACAAGATATGTCTTGGGAGATATGGGGCGGAGGGAAGGGTTGCAGTTCTGCTTGCCAGTAGTGAATGATGCGGTAGATTTAATTTGATGTTTTTGTGTGGATGAATTTTCGATGGTGGTAAGGAGGCTCTGCTTTTGAAAATACACGGTGGTTTCTGATTAGTGAACACTTTTGCTGGGAGAGCGCCTGGCCTTGGGAGCATGTTTCATGCATGAGTCTATCTGGTCCGTGGGTACAGAACAAGCAAGGGCATAGCGGGTTGGACTGACTGTCCAAGGGAACTTACCTTCTTATAAAAGAAAGAGATAGTTTACGTCATTCACAGAACACGCCCTGAGTGTGAGTCCATCATTAGCATACCCAACGGTACTAGGATTTATGGATATATGCTCATTGTCTAATATCCCTCAGGGATATGTGCAGATGCTATAACATATGCAAAATAAAGAGACAGAATTGGGAGTCAGAAGACCTGGAATCAAGCAGATTCAGAAGCTGTAAGGTCCATGACCTTGGCAAATTATTTACCATTTCAGACAGAGCCCCAATGTCCTACTTGTAAAATGAGACTAAAAATGCCTGCTACCTCCCTACCCCACAAGCAGCATTGAATTGGAGCAGTGAATGAGATATCAGAAATTAAAGCATGTGAAATGTCTAATGTGCCATATTAAATTATGCTATTATAGAAAGCTAAAGAATTTTTGGAAAATGTAAACATATTTAAAAATAATTTTTGAGTGTTGACTTTGGACAAAGCACTGTCCTAGGTATTGTGAATTACAGACGTGAATAAGCCCTTGAAAGAGCTTTGCTTATGATTTTAAAAATTAAAATAAGAAAGTTAAGGGTCAGATTACAAAGTTGTGAATTCATATTTTGAAAAATTTTCAAATATTTCAAAGTTGAATGGACTTATAGCCAAACAAATAGGCAAATAATTTCATTTAGATAGGTCAGATTACATAAAATGAATATTTGAAAAATTCTAAGTAAATACAATGCAATAGGTACCTAAGCATTAACACTGGCAAATCTGTCTAGAGTAATATGTAACGCAAATACATTTGAGCTGAATCACGTGATACTTTGTCTTCTTAATCTCAGTAGGACCGCTGACCTCTGCTGACATGCCAATGTTTAGCAGGGGCACTTGCATGAGCAGTCAGGCTCTCTTTAACAAATAAACTTTGGTTTGTACTAGTAGAAGATAGTGGAATAAGTACAAGCATTTGTCTCCCTAGAATCTAATGAAATGATACTAAATGGGGGAAGGACATAAGAGTGAGGCCACATGATGGGGAAGGAACATCAGGAGAAGAAGAAAGATTTCAACGCATTTCTGGAGGTCAAGGACAAGATGGCCAAAAGAATAGAGTGGATGATGGTTACTTTTATGTGGCAACTTGGGTAGGCTATGGTGCCGTTGTTTGGGCAGACGCTAGTTTAGATATTGCTGTGGAGGTATTTTATAGATGTGATTAACATTTATGATCATTTGACTTTAAGTGAAAGGGACTACCCTCCATAATTAGGGTGGAAGATATGGGGGCTTATCTAGTCAGTTGAAGGCTTTAAGAGCAAAAACTGAGGTTTCCCAGAGAAGAAGATATAGGAGAAAACTTTAGGAAAGTGAGAGGGTGGGGAGTGAGTTGCCTGGCAAGGTACCATTAAGATCCAGGCTCACCGGGCAGCTGCAACAGAAACTGGGATTTTAAAGCGGGTGAAAAAGAGAGGGTCACTGAAGTCTGCCTGAGGTGCACTGGGCGTGCGGGCGCCCTTCATTCCCCTCCCCGTCCCCTCCCTGCCTTCTGTCCACGCACGGTGCCAAAATTTTACTGGTGGGCAAACTATTGAGGATTCTTTATAAAGAAATTTTAAAACTGCCTGGAAATTGTACTATATGTAAGACATTAATATTAGGGGAAATTGGATAAGGGATATACAGAAACTATTATTTTTGTAACTTCTCTAAGTCTAAAATTAGTTCAAAATGAAAGGTTAAAAAAACAAAAACTAACAACTGTCTGGTAAGAACCAGGAGGGCTAGAGTACTGTCAACACCCTAGAATAAAGCCCTCCTTTCCGGCATTTGGAGGCACCTGCCCCCACAACCACAGAAACTCCTGAAGAAAATCTAGCCTCTTCTCAGTGTTGATCCTCCTGTGAAACTACCACGAGACAAGCTCCCCACAGCATCAATGGCCCATGAAGCCTTCCAATTCAGCACTGAACAGGAAATCAGACCCACATACATAAGAGCAGGGAAAACCCACACCAAGTATTAAGAAAAATCAACTCAGCCTTTGTTCTTAAATGTAAGTGGATAACCAAAGTTCACCACTTAGATTTAAATACAAATCTGAAGCCCCAAAGAGAAAAGCCCAGGAATTTAAACAGGACACCTGACTCCTGAAGAAACAGTTCAGAAAATTTTAAAGAGGCCTCAAGCTGCATTTCCGCAGGGTTTATTAATATTTTCAAGTAACTGACTGGAGAGTCAAGATGTACTATATAAACAGATGGAACATAAAATAGAGGTTAAAACTATTATTTTAAGGTACAAATGTTATCAATAGAATAATTAAAAGTAACCATCAATTTAGGAAGGGAGAAGGGTAATGGAAGTGAATGAATAGCAAAGAGTCAACAGGCAATTGACATGATGAATCAAAAAAACAGTGTAAAATTATTGTTAAACGTCAAGTGAGCACCCATTACCAAAGAGCCGTGCTGTTCTGGGAAGGGCCTGGAGCGCGGGAGGGGAGCAGGGCTTCTCGATATGAGCATCTGTGTGCTATTTTATTTTTTAATTATACATGTATCATTTTCACAAAAACTTAAAAGGAGAAAAAGAAAAAAAAAATCCCAAAATATTCTTTCATGGGTGAAAGAGATTTTTTTTTAATGTAAGTAACTCCCACTGACATCATCAACACACTTCACTGAAGAAGAGAAAAGCCTATAATAATAGGAATAAAGGGGAACAAATTCAAATGCATACTTAGAGGCGCAAGCAGCAAGACAATTTGGAAATTCCTGAACTGTTCTTTGTCAGAAAGCAAAGAAAGTTAAAAAAACAAAAAAAACTTTAGTAACTGCACTGTACACCTGAAGCTGATGTTGTATAATGTTGTATGTCAACTATAAGTGAATATATATATATATATATATATATATATATATATATATATATATATATATATATATATATATATATATTATATATATATATATATATATATATATATATATATAGTCATGGGACATGGAGTGTAGTGTGGGAGTGGAGTCAAGGGAATTGTAATAGATATGTATGATATGGGGGGGAAGTGGGGTGGCAGATTGGGGGAGGGGGGTTGTCACTTAGAGGGGTTAAAAGTGTAACTATTGCACTGTGTTGTACAGCTGAAACTAATTCTAAAAAATGTGTATTTCATAATAAAAAATAATTAAAAGGAAAACAAACAAACAAACAAACAAACAAACAAAAAACTTTAGTAAGTCCTCCCACCCTAGACACTGGATCCTGTCAGTGTACGAGTGCCAGTCACTGTAGATTTAAGTGTAGAAATGGACAAAATGTACAGATCTGTCTTGACGTCTTTCCTTGGCTGGGAAGTGAGATTTGTGGAGTGTTCAGTACTATTGTTACTTAGAAAACCGTAAATTGTAACACACGTAGAGGAAAGGAATGTTTTACTGATAGCACCAGTGTGGATATATTAACAACAATACTTAAAGCACATCAATGATAATTATGAACAGCTTCCTATCATACTGTGCTCTGATCCTTGGTGGTATTCTGCAACAATAGCAACTTGCCTTATTAAGAATGAAATTTAGCAGCATGACTACTTCGATTATTGCATTTTCTTCTCCCTGCATTCATTATTGCTGTATTCTTCTCCTTGGCAAATGTGTTCTTGGCCTGGTAAAATGTCTAGCTTTGTGAACTCACCCTATGCCTAGCAAGCAAGCGTCCCCAAAGGTATTTCCATGTGCTTACTGCCTCTAGGAATTGATGTGTAAGGCCTGCCAATGGGTCTTCTTCAGGCCACATGAAATATACGAAGCTGAGCAATTCACTCGAGCTGGAAATGCAGGCAGCTTTGGGCAAACAATTTACCAGACAATAAAAGGGGAAGCCATCCTGTGGGTTTAGTTAATGCTGAGTGAACCATCACAAAACCGCTGTGTGCCACAGGGTATGAGATAAAATCAAAACCTGCGATTGTGCCCTGCTCCCCACAGCCCCAGCTTCTCTTCTGGGCTCACATTTTGATAGCTCAGCTCTAAAAAGTACACCTGCAGTCAAATCTGTAGCCGGAAACAGAACAAACTTCTTCCTCTTGATACCACAGGTATCATATTTATTGGTCTTTACTACTGCGTCCAAATTGGCATCCGTAAGAATGTTAAATCAGCCCGAAACACAAGACCGCCCTAACAATGCTGCCAAGTCTTCCAAGGCACCTCTGAGGACGCGTGCTCAGGGAAGGAAGCCAGGGGAGCTCGTGCTCTGCGGCCAATAAGCAGGCAGTGAATGGCCATTCCCCTGAAGCAAAATCATACAGAAAAGAACTTTCCATTTGCTTTCCCATCTCCTGTCTAGTTTGTTAAAGTGGAGTTGTAAGTAAAATATAAAAACCCCATTGAGTTTAGTGTCCTTGGTTGAAAGTTTTCCTTAGTCACGATCATTCAGTTAGTTCGTACTTAAACACTGTGAGTAACCAGTTCTTGGAGGTTACTGGCCGAATTTCCTGGTCAAGGTGCTTGTTGATACAGTTACCACAGAACTCTGAAGGTTACAAAGGGCATCAGAGGCCCACAAGTCACCGATCTTTTTTTTTCCTTCTTGATTTCGATACCCAGCTGAATCTACAGCAGACTACCACGACCCACAACAGGCTGGAGGAAGATGAGGCCTCCAACCCAAACAGCCTCTCAACTGATCTTCCGTTGAGTACAAAGGTGCTGACTCAGCAATAGTCAGAAGGCCTAACAGGTACATCTCTCCTGAATTAGGGCTGAGGTTCAAGACTGGGTGTACGGGTCAAATCCACATTCCACTGTTTCAACCGTAGGGAATCTACATGATAAAGAGCCTTCTGAGCAAAGTATCGCCAATCATCAGAATATGAAAGCATTTATTTGAGGAGCTAAAAGGAACCTGTTATTAGGCAATTGAGAATTTGAATAAAACTTGGACATATCACCCTTAAAAGATGAACCCTATGCAGGTTCCCAATATTTAAAATTATCAGATGCCATCAACACCATGACACTGATAGTTGCCTCAAGGGCCTGGGAAATGACTTTGTGGCGCAGTAGATTTTCTGAACTTATCTACAAAGCTGCTCTAATCTCCTCTGAATATCAGAGCATGGTCTTGCCAAGCAGCCAAACACTCACTTAACTCATTTTCAGGCAGGAAAAAACAATGTTCTACATATAAACAAAGAACATAACCTATTGAGGTGGGGTGTGCATCTCTACTCCATCCTTTCCTTTCCTCTCAATGCGCCCACAGCCTGAAATGATCTAAAGTGGTGTAAATGTGACCTCAATCTTAGACCTTTCTCAATGTGTATTATAGGAATGCAAAATAGAACCGCCACTTTGAAAAATGATTCAGCAGTTTCAGCTAAGAACTAAACATACACCTGTCATACACCCCAGCAATCCCATGCTTAAATATTTATGTAAGAAAAATAAAAACATGTTCACACAAAAAATGGTATGTGAATGCTTATAGTGACTTTATATATAATGACACAAACCTGGAAACAACCCAAATGTGCTTCAACTGGTGAAGACGTAAACTGTAGTACATCATATAATGGAATACTACTCAGCAATAAAAAGGAACTAACTACTGATCTACGCAACAAAATGGACGGATCTCAAATGCATTATGCTCTGTGAAAGAAACCAGACTCAAAAGGGTACGTTCCATATGATTCCACTTATATAACATCCTGGAAAGGCAAAACTGTAAGGTCAGAAAACAGGTCAGTAGTGGCCAGGGGCTGGGGGTGGAAGGAAGAGTTGACTTTCAAGGGCATGAGAGAATTTTGGAGGTGATGGCACTGTTCAACATTTTGATTGTGCTGGTAGTTACACAACTTTATGCATTTGTTAAAATGCACAGTGGTGTACACTGAAAAAAGGTGAATTTTATGCTATGTAAGTTATACCTCAATAAACGCAACTTGAGTACAAAATCTCAGCATAAAATGTGCAATGGTCAAAAAAGGCAGACTTCAAAACAGCTGGTTACTTTCCCCCTACATCAGGACCTGGAGGCCTTGTCCCAAGCTGGGTCTGATAGCACTCAGAAGCCAGGCAGTCAGTTACTCTTGGGCACATAGTTTAAATAAAGCACTAATAAGCAAATCAATAGTACTGACATGCCAGCATACTACCGCGTGGGGTTCCTCGTTTAGGATGTTTTCAAGCCTGTACTTCCGACAATCTGACATTAAGGTGCTGTTTATTTTGCAGGGTGCTGCATGTGTTCCTACCTTGCTTTGGTGAGAGTTCCAACTGCCTGTGTGTCACTGTTTTCACAATCGTTGGAGTCAAATTATTTTAGACTGAGAACTCAAGTCTGCCGTGTGTATTGTTTTGTTTTCTACGAGGAAGCAAATTAATCTTTATTACTCCAACTGGACATAACACAGGGAAAAGGAACTTCCTTAATTCAGTGACATTTTTATAGATTACTTGTACAGAATTATTCTTGCAAGAAAAACGTTCACATCCTGGACATTCAAAGGTTGTTTAATTTTCCACTGGATGCAATGACTATAATATACTGTCTCCATTTTGAATGGCTGTGATTTGACACTAGGCTCTATTTCCCACTATCCTTCTCCCAACAAAAACATTTACTGAGAATGCACTCTATGGGAATAATGCTAAGGGAAGACAGAATGAGAAACTCAAAGGTCCCCGCTTTCGGCAGCCTTCTACCGCTACTCAAATCCCTCCAACGGAAGGCAACGTGTGATGTGCGGTAAACGAGGCATACATACAGTGGGAAAGCAGCAAGGGGGAGGGGAAACGAATGATCTGGAAAGGTGGAATTTAAGCTGGGTCCTTGAAGCATGAAGCTGTGGGACAGCAACCATTTGTGGCTGAAGAGCTACTTTGCATAAAGGGCCTTGCAAGTGCACATCTGTTTAAATCAGTTATCAGCTGGTATCCTGGAGCTTGCAAACCATGGGTATTTTATTTTCTTTTCTGAATTTCATTGTCTTCGGGCCTCAGGCCACTCCAATTCTGTAAAGAGTCTCAGTGCTCCCCATTCTCTCAAACACTAAGGCTTCACATATTTAACACTCCTGCAGGGATTATGAAGAGTCAAATTCAGAAAAAAACAACAGGCAAGGGAGAAGAGAGCACACAGGAGGCAGGCTGTAAGGGCACTTGCTACTCTCCAGCGGGTATGGGTCCAGGATGTTTAGTCCCTTTGGGAAGTGGCATTAGCAAAACATGAATGCAGGTGAGAGAACCTTTAGTGCAGCATTATCATTACCAATAAGAAAATGGAAATCATCTAAATATTCATCAACAGGTAACTGCTTAAATCAATAGTTGATTATTTACACAATGGGATACTATATAGGGCCGGTAAGGAAAAAAAAATACAATGTGAATAGAAAGATCTTTAAGATAAATTACTTAAAATTATTTAAAAATCATGCAGCAGGGTATGTACAATAGGTTCCCATTTATGTTTGCATATGGACACCAACTTCTAGAAGAATACATAAAAATTATTAACACTGGTTACATCTGGGGAGTAGAAATGAAGGGTAAGAGACTGATTTACTTTTCAATTTATACCCTTCTGTAACTGAGTTTATTTTACCACTTGTGCATATGATGATGATCATCATCACATAAAGTACTAAAGAATACTTATAATACTTCCGGGGGCTGACGTAAAACTTACTGTGAGGACCAGTAGCTAATGTTGTAAAAGGGACAATAGGTTTAGTTAATTTAATTTGGAAGTTTAATTTAACAACTATTAAACAGTTTAATTTAATAAATGGTGACTGGATATCTATTGTCCCAATCCTTGAAGAGCTAACTTAACAACAGAGTGCAATGGCAAGCTAAGACAAAGAGAAAGACAGCAGACATGATGTGAACATGTGGGAAAGCCAGGCAGAGAAGACTTCCTGGTGGGGGCGAGCGTTAGGGCTTGGACTGGTGCAGCACAAGCACAGAAAGGGCATGAAAAAATGAAAAAACAGAATGAGAAAACAATATGGTGAGCCCTTCACTTGACAAATAGACATTGGCCTTTTCTCAATTCTGTTTCAGGACCAATTAGTACTGGAAGCAAGGAAGAATTCCCAAATATGAAAATTCTAACCCCTCTCAGTCACAAAGGGGATACCTTTCCACCCAAGACGTTGAAAACAAAAGCGATGTGGACCAAGAACCATGAACTAGACTCAATAATGAGAACACACCAAGGACCCCTCCACTACCTGCACCACATGCATGCCTGAGTGTGTACACATGCACTTTATTTTTTATTTTATTTTATTTTTAGCTGACCCATCCTGCTACCTGTTGGCAGCTCAGCGGCAGCTCAGCTCGGGCCGGGCATCAAACCACTGTTGCTCAGAGCTCGCACTCTTGCACAAGCTCTTAACCAACTGAGCCACTCGGCTGGCCCTACACATGCACTTTAAAACAAATTTTGGTCTCCTTTTCTTTGTCAGAGGTAGAAAGCTTCGCCACATAATATTCAAAATATTATTTGAATAATATTTGATTAGAGCAGCCAGCCTCCCTTTTAAGGCGTTTTTCTTTATCAATGTATTTGCTTAGTGCTCTATCCTAAGAATCTACTTGAGAAAACACTGTCCTCTTTTTGCAAGTGTGGGATCGGAGTCAGAGGAGACTCCCCTCCCTAATCAATAGGCCTGCTCTCTCTCGCCATCACTGGTACCCAATGTGAAAAGGCCAGGGGCCTCAGGGCAGTCTTTCCTATAGATTCAGATCCTGTTTCTAATAGCAACAGTAGAATAAGCTATTGGTTTATTTTTCTAAATACCAGTTTACCCAAGATGACTGGATACCTTATTTTTTTGGGTAAGATTATCCTTTTTTCACCTCTTTCTCTCTCTCTCTCTCTCTCTCTCTCTCTCTCTCTCTCTCTCTCTCTCTCTCAATTATGTTAGATCAGCAATAATTGTCTGTGTCTATCTAGTATATCTGGTCAACCTAGGCTTGCCAGCTACTATTCTGGGGGAATTAACCATTTGTGTTATAGTATCAATATAACAAAGGAACACGGCCAGTTATTTTAGAAAATAATCATAATCAATAATTGGCTGATTGTTTATTACTAGGAAAAAATAGTGAAGCACTGTTATGACAGAAACCCATTGGAGGCTATTGGTAATCTAAGAACAACTGAGAAAATATTAAGAGAAAAAAATAATACTCTACTTCTCAAAACTCTCCTGGTTAGGATCATACAATAATCTCTTCAATGGTGGGAAACAATACACGGGGAGTCTTAGGTCTAGGTGGATTTTTTTCATTTTATTTTGTGTCGGTCACAAAGTAAATGAGGAAACTTCATGTGCAAGGGGGAGGGGGAACCGTGGCAGTGCAGAAGCAGCAGCTTGCAAGTGGCCCATGTGGCAGCCAGGGAGCCAGGAGTCACCCAGGCCTGGCTGCTGATCACCAACAGAAAGTGCTGACTGACAGCAGACCAGAGTTCTGCCCTCGTGGCTAAGAATAATGCATAAAGTTCCTGCTCCTTTTTCAAGCCACTCCATGGCTTTTCTCACCTTGGAGAATGTGCTCCAGCTTGGATCGGGGTGAAACCAGAGCAGCCACACAGGATGGGCACTGGGGCACATACCAACACGCTTGATTCTTGACTTGGCTCTCAGCAAACCCAGTGCAAACACTCAGCATTCCATAGCTGAGGCCACACACGGAAGCCATCAGGTGCAGATGGCCACAAATGTACTTTCTCACACGGGGGAGAACAGGTGTGGAGATGAGGTGGGAGAAGGTTAAGAACAGGATGGGGAAAGGGGAGACTCACAGATGCTTTAAAATCCATGCCAGGAGGACAACTCACAGGCAATTCTGTGACTATCCACCTGAGAAAAGCCATCGTTTACACAAAAGTCTCATTTGTTCCCCTGCATCACTCCCTCCTTGCCAATTCCCAGGCTATGCCAAAACAAATTGAAAAGCTATAAAGATTTGTGGTTAAAAGAACAAACTCTAAAATATTTGTGGATATTACCTATAGGGGCCCCAAAGTGATGGACTAAAGTGAAAAAACTAAGAACTAGAAGATATATTACCACATGCCACAGGGCACCAGAAGGAAAGTAAGTATACATGGCAAAAACCAGAGAGAGGCTTCCAGAAAGTTCCCTCTCAGTAACACTTCTCAAGGAGAACTAGCCTATTGAATTTTCCACATAATTGCTTTTCAGGTCTGTCTCCCAAATAATCCCTCAGTGAATATCTAAGTCAGCAAAACAACAGAAATTTTTATATTGATCCTATAATACTGGCGGGTCTGTGAGCTAGAGGTCTCAGTTGGGGCAAACACATAAAATATTGCCAATAAGGATACGTTTTTATCTAATGGAGATGATGCAGAAAATGAGCCCATTTTCTTTCTTTTTCCAGATGGCAGACTTTTTTTTTCCTTATACAATGCCCATTTTTATGGCACTTATACCCAGGCCAGCTTTCAATTGAGCCCATTAGTGTCAGCCTCCTGGTCAGCCTGCACCTTGGGGACATGGAGTCTATTTACAGGGCTAAGTCCTGGGTGACTTGACCTGGATCCTGGGCCTTCAAGCTC
Organism: Hipposideros armiger; assembly: GCF_001890085.2. Classification (NCBI taxonomy): domain Eukaryota; kingdom Metazoa; phylum Chordata; class Mammalia; order Chiroptera; family Hipposideridae; genus Hipposideros; species Hipposideros armiger. The sequence goes on from NW_017731371.1 coordinate 4,680,683, forward strand.
CAGGCTTCTTACAGGCTCCTCTGTCGCTGACTTTCAGATGTGACCCTCACTGTTCTATTCCCAGGCATAAATCTGCCTCACCGCCATCACAGCTTCTGCCCGTCCAGTCACCTTGCAGTAATGTCTCCGAGCTGATTCAGTCCCTGGTACTCTGGCACCTGGCCACTTCAAGAGGGCAGGAACCCCTCCAGGAGAGATGTATTTTCAAAACATGCAATTTGTTTCTAGACGGTCAACTTCTCTGTACATCAAATATACGATCTAACTTATCTGTTCAACAAACATACCAAATGCCTATTATTGTAAGGCTGGTAAGTGTTGAAGGTACAGCAAATAGGCACCGCCCTCACCCTCCAAGAGCTTACCTACTGCTAATGCACCACACTGAGGAGACATCAGCTCACTCCACCGAAGCATGTGTATTAGGGAACCAAAGCAATATAATAACAATGCCTTAGTCATTCTAAACGTTATAGTTTTCACAGGACTACTACATATATTTTAATGTGAATGATCTTAATTCAAATTCTCACTAGTGATTGAAAGAGATCCTTAACATCATTTAGCCAGCTTTATTTGTGCTATTTCTACTGCCCTCCTCTGTAGCATACCTCCCTCATTAACCTCCCAGTCCCCCAAACCTAGGAGGCGTCATGTTTCCACTCCATTCCTTATCCCACATAGTCAATTCATTATCAAGTCCTGTTTGTTCTGACACTTTGAAATTATACATTTCTTTGCATCCCCACGGCTATCACCTTACCCAAGCCATCATATCTCACCTGAATTACTGCAGTAACCCCCTAATTGGTTGCCTTGCTTCCACTTTTGTCCAGGTACAATCTGTTCTCCATGTAACAGCCAGTGATCAGCGTCCCCACAGCACACAAGTAAGTCAAGGTGAATTAGGTCTCAGCAACCTTCATTAGGCCTAGAACGCTGGGAAGTGATATAACATGAAGGAGGATGAGGAATAACTTGGACTTGGCAGTGTCAGTGACCTCATAGCATCACTCCTCTTTGAAAAGGCAAGACTGAATTATTTTATATAAGGCTCAAGGAAGACAGCTGTAGTCATTTGGATGCATGCCACTTAGAGACACACTACAGAATGGACACTACACATAGTGACACATTCCAGAGGATATGGAATGAGAAACAGAGAAAGACCAAGGATGAACTGAGTCGACATAGTGAAGAATGACATGGCACAAAAGGATTTAAAGAATGAAGCTGGGAAACCAACGATACCCAGCTACCAGAAAGATGTCGACCCTATCACAAGTGACGAAACCAGTTAAGAATTCCATCCACACAGCAAGGCTTTGACGGGAAAAGGTCTCACATTATCTCAGCCCTGATACCATCTGTCTGGTGATTATCAGAAGACTGAGCAATAGAGATGCGGGTTATATTTAAAATGCGTATTGGTTTTCAAGTTTCTTCCCCACCTCTCATTTTAAGTCGATACAACCGGCATAGTTTTGTGACTATGAAAGATGTACTGCCTGTCACTGTTCTTGGTGTCTCTTTCATTGAAAATAAACTGATGTATTTCGAAGGGCAGAGAAACTTACAAGTATAAAAAAGTCCTAAAGGGAAGAGATGGGCCCAGAGATGATGGAAAACAATTGTACCAGCCCCAAACTGAAGTCAATGGTTACCATACACAGTCACAGTTGGTTGGTTTGTCCACTTTCTGTACCAATTTTAAAGCGATTAGTTATTTTGGCCTTCCAGTGCTGCACTGGCACTAAGACCAGGACACGAGAGTTTAAATGGTCAACAGCCATTTCCCAGAGCCTGGACACCCTGTCTCAGGTGAAACAACATCACTGCAGAGTGTTTAGGAGGTGGTCAGGCCCATTAGCATCCCTTTGGCATTGTTAACACAAACAGAATCCAACCCCTTCTCTTATCACATTTCAGGATGAGACAGCCCCTTGCTACTCATATAAGCCCAGTTCCTTTCATAAATCAGACGTTACTGGGGGTTTAAGACAAAATTAATTCTAATGAACCAATGCTTAGCTATTCCCACAATGCTGCCAGGAAACTCTGCCTGGAGGGAGTGACCAATAACTAGAGTAGAGAGAAGACGGCAGAGCACAGGCTGCAAGTCCCATCGCATGGAGCAACTTGAGGATGGAGATTCTGCCTTATTTCTCTTTAGCCCAAGCACCTCGCAGGTGCCCAGCACTCACTAAATGCCTGCTGAACTGAACCGACAGGTGTAAAAAAAAAAAGAAAAAAGAAGGAAATCCCAGCATGGAAGCTTGGTGAGTGGGATGGTGAGGAAACAAGAAAAATAGTAAGAGTTTGGGGGTATCAGAGGAGTGAAGAACTCTGGTAGGAAATGAGTGCAGAGAAAGAAAAATGACAAAAATTTACAAAAAAATGAGTGGAGAACCAAATGCCAAAAGAGGATCCCACAAAAACATCCCGTTCCCACACAGGTGTGCATGCGTGCGCACACACACGTGCACACAAACACATCAACACCAACGGGGAACTAGAACTCCAGACGGACTGAAGGGCAGGGGGGTTATGGGAGGCGCCCTGTTTGTTCCTGCTCCCAGGGCAGGGGGGCAGCTGAGGGAGGCTGGGGCAGCTGGCGGGGTGAACCCCAACTGGAGGAGGCACGCAGGCACGTGGCAAAGCAGCCATGGCACTTTTCTTTGTTCCACAGGAACATAATGGATGAGCCTTCTTCATTAATTCCGAAGGAGATCCCTTCTAGTCCTATCTCCTAATAGAACCCAAAATTTCCCTGACAATTCACCTTGTTCTTATCATCTATATAAAACAGTGAACGAGCTGCACTCTATAAATAGGTTTGCAGAACTGGGCTGTGCCTTTTGTAAACATGAAAGTGGAAATGGCCCTGACACAGATCAATAATGCTTGCCTATTTCCCTGTGCTGCTCTGTTTATTTTTAGCTCCGACACAGAGCCCAATATTTGTAATAAAAACTATATCACCTTCAAGAATATTACCAACTAATGACCTAGGCAGAAAAAAAAATTTACATTTACTTTATTCATATCAGCCCCTTTTTTTATAGGAATAAATTCAGACTCGGCAGGAATTTGTTCTACTACCTCATTACATCGATTCAGGCCTTTGGGGAAGGAGATCATGAAGCTTATAAAATTCCATACCTCCTTTATTACTCCCTGTTTTCTTCCATTTGCCAATTTATCTAAGAGTTCAGTTCTCTAGTCCACAGGCAAAGTGCATGTCAGCGCACAGAAACCCAAAGAGAGTGCTCTGGGCTGCTTAGAAATAGGAAAAGGGATATGATCCCCTGCCTCACCCGCCTTTACTTGTACATCAACATTCAGCGCATGAAGGAAACACAGCTGCAAACCCCAGTGAGGAGCACCCTGAGGTTCAGCACCATACAAGGAGCATCAGAAAAAGCACTGGAAGGTGAAGAAACTGGGACTCGATTCTCTACAAGGATGGCCTTACCCACTTTGCATTTCCAGTGGGGTTCAGCATAATCCCTCACACAGACAGTGTCATTTAATGCCGGTCAAAAAAACAAGTTTCACTTACACATAAATCGTGCTGTGGTTATGTGTCACTCACTGGAGTCCCCAGTGAGCTTGTGAACTCCTTGGGAGTCCAGATAGAGTTCCATCCCCCTGTTTGCATCCTCAGAAACCAAACCAAAGCCTAGTACGACGTACGCTCAGGAAGTCCTGATGGAAAGGTCAGATTATGTCACAGATTATGTCACCGTGTGACCCTGGATATGTCCTATAACTCCTTAGGGCATTCGCATCCTCTTCCAGGGGAGTTCATGGAGTCCACGACAACCACTACCAGTGGGCTTGTGATCGTTGGAAAATTCTGGGCAAATTTTATTTGGTGGAATGTGTGCCTAATTTTTCTGAGAAGAGGGTACATATCTTATTATTTCAGAGAATCTGACTGTTCCCTTCCCTCCTCCCGCCCCCCGGTAAAGTTTAAACATCTTTGGCAGCAGTCTCCAAAGTTATTGGATCCTGAATCACAACACTAAAAAGTTTTTGAAGATGCATGTCATGCTCATGTCCTAGGTATGCACACAGGTCCTATATCAGGTACATGACAAAACAAACATCAGAATGACAGAAGCATAAGATAAATACAAAATAAACAATACTTTAAATATTCATTTTCTTTAAATACATCTAAGAATACAAACCCCTTTTATCTTACTAAATATTCATTATTTTTATTAAGAGTAATGTGATTGAATGCTTCAGGTTTGAAAATCTAGATTTAATTTGTGATATGTTAATTTGAAGGTCTAGTTCTAAGTTCAATTTATTTCATATAGCTTGGTCTTAATGGCTGTCACAGTTTTAAGCAATGAAATCACTTATAATGTAAACATTTCCAAATACTTTTTCACAATGTTTTATTTCAAGAGTTTCTTTAAAATTCAGTTATTTTCTTACTTATTCTTAAAATGACAACTTTATCTTGAAAGGACAAATTAATCATGCTTCCTTCTTTTTAAATGACCTCTAGGTAGCACGCTACTGAAGTTGCTTGCTATCATAGAAATAGTTAACGAATTTGGAACCCTTTTCTTTTGCACAAAGAAAAATGAACATAACTCATCTGTAAGTCTGACAACTCTGAATTCAGTCATTTTCAACAACATAAACAGCAAACCTCGGTGAGGTACAAAAGATTTTCATGGTCCCTTCTCAACTTAATACAAAATATTGTATGGCTTCTACTATGCTGTATACTTGTATTAAAGGTCTGTTTTTATAAAATTAACTACAAAATAACATCTTGCAGCATTTTGTGTACCTCTGGTTTCAACATCTGGACGGCACTACCTTGTTTATGAATAATGATGCAGTGAAATGAATTTATCTCTTCTAACCTTACCCTAGAATCCTTCTCTAGGAAACAGATGCTTCTTACGAGGAAACACTGCTCAGTTTTTTTTCCCCTAAAACACATTCATAAACACTGTGAATGAATCTCATTCACTAGTGGCTCACCAAAAAGAAGCACTCAGTGTATTTCATCAGGGAAACAGATATGAACAAATACAATAGGTTAGAGCCAACAACTTACAAATGTCACACAAGTCTTTTGCTCTCCATGAGTTGTTTTAATACAGTATTTGTTTCTTCAAGATTGCAGTAATATCTTCAATAATATTTTCAACAGCATTTTCTGACAAAGAAACTCATTTTAGATAGATAGCTTTCAACATTATTATCTTATCTGGCCTTGTATTTGGTGAAAGAACACGTGTTTCCTAAAGATATGTAGCTTTTTAACACAAGATATGTCTTTTTCACACAAGTTGGGAACTTCACGAGGCTTCAAAACACTCTTTAGATCAGTGAAATTTTATAAAGTTTAGTAGGTAAATTTAAACATTGGATTAAAAAAATTACAGAGCTTATTCTCCATATTTTTAAAATCATGGTACCTTCATTATTTTCCTTAGGAAATTTCTCAAGGCAAAGAATCCACTTCCTTCATGACAGTAGATGTAAATACTTATTTCAGTTAGTCATCTTGATAGCTTTGAGATTCGGGGGCTAACTTCTCATCAGAACTGATTGTATTGATATTGTTCTTAACTCATAAGTTGACTAACAAAGAGCTTGTCCTAGAATCAAGTGTCAACTCCTTCATTTTCACACGTTCCCTTGTGTTTGCTTGCATATAAGTGGTATTTTCAAGCCACATTTTGTTTTTGTTTCTGCAAGAATCTTTTTAAGCTACTTCTCTTTTTTTTCTGTTTTTCTTTTCCCTTGGCTGAGAACTAGTTTAACTGAAACTAATTAATATTCTGCAAATTCACTTAACTGGACACATGCAAATACAATGCAACATGCTATAGAAAAGGGAGGGGGCCAGAGTCAACCCCAGCTTGTGGAGGGAAACCTACTTCTCCCTCAGAACACAGGGCCTTCTGACCTAAAGAACAAGGGAGGGTACAAATGTCAATTCATATATAAAATTTAATTTTTCTTATTTCTGGGATATTAAAAATGAACAGTTTCTAGTATTTTCTCCCCACACCCCAGTGGTTTATCGTGCAAACTCCACTTTGGAAACCCTGATCTGGATAATCTCTAGCATCATTTCCGACTCAAAAATAAAAATTAATGGGTGTTCTCCTAGAAGGGCACCGGCTCTCGTTGTTTGACTCCTCAAAGAACTCCTGGATAATCTCTACACTTCTGTTTCCGGGGAGCTCCAGGGAAACCCTCCATCCAGAAGCCCACTGAGTGAGGGATGAAGGCAGGGGACCTGGGTGAGTTTTCTGCTGTCCCCTAGAAGAGAGTGTGGTTGACTCTGTCCAGAAGAACTGGGGAAGGTTGACAAGTCTCTGTCTCCATGTTAGCCTATAGTCACATCACCCTCAAATGGAGTGGCAGTTTTCGGCCTCAACAGACATTCAGACATGTGATTGTGAGGTGTTGCAAAATTATTCATCACACACAAGTTTCACTTGGAAGCCCTGACAGCTGCAAGTGGGAGGGTCACGTGTTTTCTTCTGGGCAGTTCTAGTTTGTGTGGGAAGAAGAAACAAATTGTATTCTCTTACGTGGAAGGGAAGCATTTTCTAAATTTAGAGTCACTTATCACCTGGATTATTTCTTTGAACACGGTTTTCTACATTTGCCACACTGAGGAGCAAAGAAATCCAGGGTGCTCAAATGCAGTCAGCGTCACAAAGTCATAAACCAGGCAGTGGGCCAGATGACCCAGTCCAGTGACCAAAGCCTATTTCAAGAGTCTGAAAGGACAGTCATAAACATCTAGGAGAAATTATGTGCATAGCAGCAATTTCTGGTTCCCATAAGTCAATTCTGTTAAGGCACTAACTTACAACAACGTAGGTAGATTTTAAAATAAAGACAAGACCAAAAGATTATCTCCATAATCTGTCCAGTCCAATTTCCTCCATGAAAACTAGTTTCTCTCCTGTTTTTGGAAAACTTCTAAAAAGAAGATTCCAAAGCCTCCAATTCCTTTCCGAGGTCAACAACTCTCAAAACCAGAGTCCTTCATAAAAGCTAAGGGTAACTCACCCTTAGGAGTTTAACTTGATTGGGTTTGAGGAAAGGGAAGTGTAGAAAATATAGATGCCATTCAATATTTCTTTGGAAAAAAGTTTTGTTAACAAAAAAAAAGACAAGAAAAATTATCCAATTAAGTTGTCTTCTGTACTTTAGAGATTCCACCAACATTATCTATCATCAAGAGAGACTAAAGATAAAAAGGGGCTATTGGCACTTCAATTAAAATTATAATACCCTTTTCATTAGGTTTTTTTTTTTCAGGCCTTTGGGGAAGGAGATCATGAAGCTTA
>NW_017731371.1:4691692-4698637 GCF_001890085.2 Hipposideros armiger
GCGAATTCCCAACATGCAACCAAATCTCCAAAACAGATGTCAGAAGCCTGCATACACCTATTGAAAGTGAATTTCCCAAACTGTGGCTACACCAGCTCAAAAGCAGCTGCTTTTGTGAATCATAAAGGACCTTTCAAAGCACAGTGCTCACACATGGAAAAGCACATGTTCTACTTCGCCTCTGCCAAAGAAACCTCGCTGCCACCCCCTACCTCCAAGTACTTGGGAAATATTCCAGCCGTGTGTGTGTGCCCATTATGGATTCTTTCTCATTGCTACTGCTTTTCTATACATTTTCTATAACCTCATGCTGTTTCCCACCCACATAGCTTAGAAGGAAAGAAAGAAAAAAGCCTTTTTGAGCCATAGACGGGCCAATCTATATACGAAAACTACCTTGTCAAAGGCAGGCTCTCAAGAGCTTACGCAGACCATGAACCTGCCCAACGTAAATCATAATGACACCGTGACCCAGCCCTTTAATTACCAATCTCACCGTCACCTGGATCCTGATGAGCTCTTACCCAATTATACCCCCATCACTACCCAGGTTATGAAGGGAGGAAGACAGGGGTTCCCACCAGGACACACGGGAAGAAAGCACAGTGTGAATAGCATCAAAACATCCTCTTCCCTTTCCTCCCCCTTTGGTTTTTTTCTGACTTGCCTCTGATGCAAAACATACAAACAATCTGGAAGAACCAGATTAAAAATTATTCTTAAATATGGGTGTATCCTACTCACCATAAAATCGAGATCTGCCTTTGGAAATCTGATACAGGGAGTTTAGCCGAGAAGTATATTTCATAGTGAGCGACTCTAACAGGTTTTTGTGATAATGGGAACCCCGGAAAGCCCAACACAGTGTCACATGGGTTTAGACTGATCATCTGTACAGAGAAAGATGCCGGAGCCTGTGAGGTGACCTAGGGAAAGATCGGGGCAGATGGGCAGGTAGGAGGGGAATGTGATGTTCATGTCCAAGTTGAAATGATGATTTATTTAGTTGAGGGGTAAAGTCACACTGCAAGCCTCAGAAAATAATGGCTCACAACATATTTAGTAAATGACACAGAATGACAGGGAAAGAAATAACACAAAAGCACATGCTTTAGTGAAAAAGGTCCTGAGCTGAGTGCCGGAGAAAAGGGACATCGGAGGGCACGCTGCTTCACTTCTGTCAGTCCCTTCCACATTAATATGTGAGGTGAAGCTATTTTTCAATTTGCACCTTATAATTACCTCAGAATAATTAAGAACACAGTTCTTAGAGAAAATCATTTTAGGAGAATACATGAGTTCCAATGAAAAAGTATGTGCAAGCAGAGAAAACAACTTGAAGTGAATTTGCCACTGCAAATTATGTTGCAGTTATAATTTTCCCAATTTACAATTTATCCTTATATGTATACCTCAATTTTTTTTCTTTACCAAACATAGTATTTTTAAAGATTTTAATTAAAATATAGCTAACATACAATATTATATTAGTTTCAAGTGTACACCATAGTTATTCAACATCCATATACCTAATGACGTGATCATCATCAAAAGTCCAGCAACCATCTGACACCGCATTATGCTATCACAATATTATTGAATATATTCCTCATGCTGTACATTACATCCCCATGACTTATTTGATTTATACCTGGAGATTTAAGCCTCTTATTCCCCTTTTTAATTTTTCAATTACAGTTGTCATTCAATATTATTTGTATTAATTTCAGGTGTACAGCATAGGGGTTAGACATTTATATAATTTAAGAAATGGTCCCCTCTGACTAGTCTATTACTCACCTGGCACTATACATAACTATTACCATACCATTGAATATATTATCTATGCTTTACTTTACATCTCCATGACTATTTTGTAACTACCAGTTTGTACTTCTTAATCCCTTCACCTTTTTCACCCTGCCCCCCATCTATCACCCCAACAAATCTAGTACTCATCTGACACCATACATAGTTATTACAATATTATTGACTATATTCCTTATGCTATATCCTACACCCCAATGATTACTATGTAACTACCAATTTGTACTCCTTAATCCCTTTCCCTTTTTCACTCATCCCAACCCCCTCCCATCTGGCAACCATCAAAATGTTCTCTGTATCTATGAGTTTGTTTCTGTTTTGTTTGTTTATTTTGTTCTTAGATTCTACATATATGCAAAATCACATTGCATCTGTCTTTCTATGTCTGACATACTTCACTCAGCACAATACCCTCCAGGTCCATCCATGCCGCCACAGATGGCAAGAACCCATTCTCTTCCACGGCCGAACAATATTTCATTGTATAAATGTACCACCACCTCTTTATCCATTCACCATCAATGGACACCCAGGCTGCCTCCACATCTTGGCCATTGTAAACAATGCTGTAGTGAACATATGGATGCACACATCCTCTCCAAGTAGTGTTTTGGGTTTCTTCCGATAAATACCCAAAGTGGGATTACTGGGTCCTTCTTTGTTTCTTGTGATAGCCTTTGTTTTAAAGTCTATTTTGTCTGGTAAAAGTATTGCTACCCCAGCTTTTTGTTTGTTTGCTTGTTTCCATTTTCATGAAATATCTTTTTCCATCCCTTTACTTTCCATCTCTGTGTGTGTATCTTTCAATCTGAAGTGAGTCTCTTATAGGCAGCAGATGTAAAGTTTTGTTTTCTTAAACATTCAGCCCTCATATGGTTTTTGATTAGAACATTTAATCCATTTACGTTGAAAGTAGTTGCTAATGCATATGTAGCTATTGCCATTTTATTATTCATAATTTTGATTGTTTTTTTCCACCTTAAAGAAGTCCCTCTAAGATTTCTTGTAATACTGGTTTGGTGCTGATGAACTCTTTTAGCTTTATCTTGTCTGGGAAGCTTTTTGTCTCTTTCAATTCTAAATGATAGCTTTGCTGGGTAGAGTTATCTTGGTTGTAGGTCCTTGCTTTTTATCACATTGAATATTTTGTGCCAATCCCATCTGGCCTGCAGAGTTTCTGTTGAGAATTAGGCTGACAGTTTTATGGAAGGCCCCTTATAAATTGCCTTTTTCTTGCTGCTTTTAGGATTCTCTCTTTGTCATTAACCTTTGCCATTCTTATTATGATGTGTCTTGGTGTGGGCCTGTTTGGGTTCATCCTGTTTGGGACTCTGTGCTTTCTGGACTTGTATGTCTATATCCTTCACCAGGTTAGGAAAGTTCTCAGTCATTATTTCTTCAAATAGGTTCTCAATCCCTCGGTTTTTTTCCTCTCTTCTGCTTCTGGTACCCCTATTATGCTTGCTGTTGTCCCAGAGGTTTCTTAAACTATTCTTGTTTGTTTGGATTCTTTTTTTCTTTTGCTCTTCTGATTAGGTGTTTTCTGTTACCTTGTCTTCCAAATCGCTGATTTCACCCTCTGCTTCATCTAGTTTGCAGGTGATTCCTTCTAGTGCATTCTTCATTTCAGTTATTGTATTCTGCACTTCTGACCGGTTCTTTTTCATGGTTTCTATGTCCTTTCTTTTGCTTGCTATCTCTTTGTTGAAGTTCTCAATAAGATCCTAGAGCATCCTTATAACCATTGTTTTGAACTCTGTCTCTGGGGGGTTACTTGCCTCCATTTTGTTTAGTTCTGTTTATGGAGTTTTCTCCTGTTCTTTCATTTGGGATGTATTTCTTTGTTCCCTCATTTTGGCTGCCTCTCTGTTTGTTTTTATGAATTAGGTAGATCTGCTATGTTATCCAATCTTGGCCGGGCGGCTTTATGAGTAGCTGCCCTGTGGGACCCTAGCACAGTCTCCCTGGTCACATGCCCCAGGAGTGTCCCTTGTGTGGGTTGTGTGTGTCCTCCTGTTAAAGTTGACCCTTGATTGCTATTGGCATGCCAGTGTGTGTGACTGACACTTAGGCTGACTGACTGTGGGGTTTGGCCACATCCATAGCTACAAGGTGGTATGCAGGGTGTTTACCCCACTGAGTGGGATTTGCCCCAGTGGGCTCTGGTGCCTTTTGGAACTGCCCTTTGTGTGTGCCACTTGTGGAGCTAATTGGGTGGTACTCTGCTGTGGTCTGAAGCCAACTTTCAAGTATGTTGGTTCTGGGGCCTCTAGTGAGGGTTTCTGGTACAGGCCCAGGTTACTCACTGCCTGTGACCAGCCAGGGACTACCTGGTAGGAGCTACAAAATTATCCATGGTTGTTCACTGCCTGTGCTAACTGTGGAGGTATATGGGAGAGGCCACACTGTAAACCGAGAATGGCTGCCACCAGTACCAAGCCTGGGGTAACTCCACAAAAAGCCAGGACACTCTCATGTGGTACATGAGTTGGATGAGGCAGGATCTCAGGGAGTCACTAGAGTGGGAAGAATTGTGGTCAATAGGTTAATGTAGACTCTGGTTTGGTGCCAGTGCTGAGCCTGGAGCGACTCAGCAAAAGTCTCAGAGCTGCCGCCTGCCTGGGTTCTGCAGACTCCAATAGTTTTTCAAGATAAAGTACAAGGTGGGCAGGGCTGGCTGCTCTCAGAGAAAGTGCCTCTGGTGTTGAGCAGCGGAACTCACCGGGCCAATCAGATTCAGATTTAGTCTGTGGGGGAAGGCTCAACACAGGAAAGATGGCGCCTGCTTGCTGGCTGCATGGGAGTAAGACCCCCAGACAGGGAAAATGGCAACAGTCCTCTGGCCGTTGTTCCAAAGCCACACACTTCAGTCTGCCCGCCATATGCCTCCGATGCCCTCCAAGTTACTGTTCTTCTGCCGGAGCCCAAGGTGAGTGCCACGGTAAGTGAGTGAGTCTGTGCACAGGCCCTTTAAGAGGATGTCTGGGTTTCCTGCAGCCTTCTGTCCTACCNAACACAGGTAAAAGAAACAGCCCAAACAGCAACTTAAGCAGCCAACTAGTAACCTGGTGAGTGTTGCCCTTACAATGAAAAGTTACCAACTAGAAAATTTTACATCTTTTTCCCTGCAAAAAGGAAAAACAAACAAATAGGCTTGAAAGATGAATAGAATCATGTAGTGTGAACACTGGAACAAGTCCATAAAAATGATCCAGCTTTCTGTTGCTTTCCCAGGAGAGGAAGGCAAGGCTCAGAAAGGAGCCTGGTGACTCACTCTATGTCCATCCACCTGTAGTCAGAAGAGCCGGCACCAGGCTCAGGGTTCTGACTGGGGTCGAAGCAGAACGGGGGACCTGGCCATCTGGTCATTTACTTTGACATCAAAGAGAAATCTCATAGCAGTAACTGAAATTAGGTAACCAATTTCATAAGGTGGCATGGAGTTCCACAAAGCATAAAAAGTTTAAATTATTTGTTAGTTATTCATATGTTTTTGAAACTAGAAAAGGGATCTTTCAAAGATTTTCTAAGAAAAATCTATTTCAGACACTCCTAAATATTTTCCAGGATGTCCCACCAACCTGTGTCAACTGGCACCCTCTGACAGAGGCCTGGAAAATAAACTAACTCTATACCTTGCAACCAGCTTGCTTCATGATGGGCGAGAACCAGGTACAATCATGGCGCAGCCAGGCCCAACTGCCACATCACTTGTGCTTTCTCCGGTCAGAAGCCAATAGCCCTCTTACTGCCAATTCGAAACCACTCCCAGTATTTTCATTCCAGAGGGATGTCTGTGAGCTGTGCTTCCAACCCCTTTTCCAACACACTATCTCTGTCTGGATCAGGTATAAAATCTAGGCTCTGTGTTTAAGCTAGAGAAGGAACAAAGACGGAAAGCACTGTAAAAATACTCTTTCCATTGAGCCTCCACGCCATCTCCCCCCTCTTGAAAGTTACAACCCGCAGGAAATAATCCTAGTTCAAAGTAGAGTGGTTTAATCTGTATTAATGACCTTTGAAAACATGAGCCTACAAAGGCCTCTGAGGTTAAGCAATGAAACTATCGACACAGAGTACACGGATTCCACAAACCAGGGTACTTCTCTGAAGGACTCTGTGCAGGAGGTGAATGACTACTTGATGCTCTAATGACAGATTCAAATTCAATCACCTCGGCATGCCTCCATCTACTTATCCAAATAACGGCTGGCTCTTTGGGCTTGTGTTCAACTGCTTAATCTAGCATGAGGGGATGGCTTCTCTCAGAATTTGAGGCTCCATCTTGGTCTGTCCCCAAAATAAGGTATTATCTCTCATTTGGGCAGACGCAGGAGAGCACTGCTTTTTTTCCAAGCCTTTTATTGAAAAATACAAATATGCAAATGTATGCAAAAATTAGGTACCTTCTGTGGTGAAAAGTCCCACCTATAAATAATAAATCTTGCCCATCTTGCCTAAGAAAGAAAAGGAAAAGGCAACTGAATTCCCTAAAAAGTGTGCTTTCCCCTCATATCCCTACACGATCTCACCTTCAAGTATGAAGACAAATGAGATTTTAAGAGACTTCATTTTTAAATGGTTGTTTATTCCTGGTTAGTGATTTCAAACACCAGGTAAATCCATAGCCATAACTGTATATAGCTGATTACTGCTTTCCATTTATACTTTTAAAATGTAAAGGCTGCCATTTTAATTGGTATTCAGAGGTCTGCTAATGTGCAAACCCAAGCAGTTCAATTATTTTGCCCACCGGGAAAGTGAGTTATCTAAAAACAAATGGGAATGGCATATTAAAAGGCCATCCTTGCTAATATTTTCGAATTGAGCTAAAGTTAGTTATACCCTGTTGAGTTCTTCTACCTCTTAGGACGAACAATGTAGCAAGCATGGCGGGACGTAATGCTTGGGCCTCTAATCTTAACTGTGACATTTCCTGTCTCATGTTCTACCATCAATAGTGACCTACTTGCTATACCATGTGATTTTCCAACTGGGGCTTTTGATGATCACACATGGGAAACACAATTATTTTTATATTTAGCACAAACTGCAGCCATGAAACATCTCAAATGATTTCCAGTTCAAGATATCACACCAATCTCATTTTGCGGTAAT
>NW_017731371.1:4704467-4710582 GCF_001890085.2 Hipposideros armiger
CCAATGCCCCAGCACTGTTCCCATCCCCCAATTCCCCAATAAAAACCTTTAAAAAAATTGCCTGCTAACATCTAATGCCCCCTGTCTCACACAGTTCTTACTAACAGAATCCTGATTTTGATCAAGTTCACTGCCTCTCTCCCTCAGGCAATGATGGTTGATCCTCTTGACTGATTTAGAGATGAGCATGTGATCCTGTTCCGATCAATGAGATGAGAAGAGAGGTCTTCTCGGATTCTTCTTTGTAATGTTTTCATAATTTTCAAAGAGACCCTGGGGAAGGGGGTGGGGGATCCATTTTCTGTGCCCTAGATCTTGACATGCCTGCAAGTGACATCTGAACAACTGCAGCCATCTTGCAAACAAGAGAAAAAACCAATCTTAGAGTGAACCGGTCCCTGAGGACAACAGAGACAGAGAGATGAAAGAAACCTGTATCCTTGATGATACATATCATTGTGCCACTGAGTCAACCAAACTTGTTACCTGCCCTACTTCTCACATGAGATTATATACTTCCCTTACTGCTGAGGTCAATCTGAGTGGGGGTCTTTTGTTTTGTGCAGGTTTCTAAGCAGGACATTTCTATTTGGCAATATCACTCATTTCTTTGTCTCTGGAATGGTCTAGGAATGGAACTAGGGCTTTTGACTCTAGCTCAGCAAATTCCAACAATCTTGGATATGGGATGATATAGTGTTTTAATTGACAACACTGGGATGGTCACCTGGAACAGCCCAAGGGGGAAACACGCTAGAAATCACAATGAGGAGACGGCACTTCAGCATGGGTACCGAATGGTCTGTCTGTCTGTGGTTTCCCTATATGTTTAAAAACTTTGACTTTCACCTCCCACCTGCATAGAACATCTGTTTTTGCCCCCAAGACCTAAATGAAGTACATCTTTCTTTGGTCTTTTGTTCTGTAAGACTGCCAATTTTGAGCCCTTATCCAATTATAAGAATTTCAGTAGAGACCATGTAGGACTAGTGCAGATCCCAGGCACAGGGCAAATGTTAAAACAGCAGGAGCAGCTTCACACTCCTCTGGGACAAGAGGATTAAAGGGCAGAGGAACTCCTGAGAAGAGGTGCAATACTGTGATTTATAGTCAGGAGGCAGACCTGCCTGAAAAGGGAGGAGGAAATATAATCATCAAAGGACAATGGCTGTTTTGGTTTTGTTACCTTTTCCTGCTGTGCAGAATTATTTTAAAGTTGAAAATATTAGGGACCAGTAAAATAAAATATCCATCTTACAGAAAAAAATAGATAACTGACTGTGGAGGAAAGCGATGGTGTGGGGTTATTGCTTGGGGTTGGTGGGGGTTGGGAATGAAGTAAAAGAAAAGGTTACATAAATGTCTAATGGTTCACAATAAGCAAAAAAAAAAAGCAGTATGGCTTGAAACCAAATTAAACATTCCAGTCTAATAAGCATTTTTCTTACAAGAAATTATAGAATTATAAATTTAGCACATAATGGAGGGCAGAAAATGTAATGCACACAGATTTCATAATGTCGTATAGTATTTGAAAAACATTACTTAGAAAATGGGGTGAACATTATTAACTGGGAAAAATTTGCTAAGAGACCATAATTAAAACAGAATATAAACGGTGCCTTAGTTCTTGAAAGGGTCACTATCAGAATTCCACTTAATGTCTTCATTACTAATTTGCAGTGAAAATGGAAATTCATTCAAGGTGATAATGGTATGTAACTGTGAGATGTTGTTAGGGGCAGGAAAGTGGTAGAAAAATATCTGGAGAGGATAGAAACAAGCCAACTTAAGAAGGTAGATCAGGAAAAGCAACCTGAAACACCAAAAATAAAAATTAAGTAAAATAACTGAAGGAGAGAAAACTGAAACTCACTGGCAATAATTCTGAAGGGAAAGAAAAAAGTGACAACTGTTGACATTAGCTACAGGCAATAATAACCCAGCCTCAAAAGAGGCACAGTCACTGGTTAGTTAGAAACACAAAGTAAGAACTTATCAGGAAGCGGTACCTCTGCCCACATGTCCTGTTTTTAAAGAAATCAGGGCATTCCTGCCCTTCTTTTCCTTATTCCGTGAGCACCTGTTTTGGTTTTTGTGGAAAGCTCCCTCTCCTTGTAGTGACTATGTCTTGCTAGTAGAGCCTGGTGATCTTTTTTCTTAGTGATTAAAAACTACATAGGAGGTGGGAAGAAGGATTAGGCGAGTAAGGGGGGTGTCACTGGCAAGCGTGGGTAAGGTTGGTGAAAACTGAAGTTTTGTGAGGCTTTTGCACTGCATAAGGCTGTCAGGGCATGCAATATCCCAGAGAGAAGAAGCCACATGATTGTGATCTTGGTCTTAGCATCAGAAAACCCCCTGGAATCCTCTGGGAAAGTTCTCTGAAAATGTTAAAAAATGCACTTACTCCCACAGGGATGAAATTAATGGTAATGCTGATTATAACAGAGCTTTTGTAAAGCAGAGTTCTTATCTGAACTGAGGGAAACAGAATGTTAAAGAAAGGAAAACATTATGGGAGGGTGGAGCTAAATAAAGGCGAGAAGTTGAAATTAGGGAAACTTAGGTTAAAGGTGAGAATTTTCTGACTGTGAGAACCTCTGTTTATGTAACACATTCGCCAAGCGTAAGGGGAAGAAGCTTTGGTATCTGTACACTGAAAAGCAGACGGGAGGAAATGCCGATGCAGGACCACGCAGGGAGAACAAGCTGGCTGCAGGGAAGGGGGTGAGGGATGCGTTCCACGGAGGCTTGCTTCTGCCCTCACCTGAGTCCTCAGGTCCTCCCCGGCCCCCTCGCTGCTACGTAAAAGCAGAAGCCCTGTGATTGGCAGGGGCAGGAGCTTCTGACTTAAAGGATCCAAAAGAAACCAGCGTTTTGAGTTCATGGCCCGATTAATCTAGGGTTGCTCATCTTGGTTGCCTTAAACATCTGAATAACTTTTAGATGCAATCACTCAATTTTCTCATGATATTTTCTTGGTAGGTATGGGAAGAAAGCACCGATGTTAAGTTAGTCTTAATCTCTCAGATGAGACAAAAAAACAGGGGTCCTTGGTCTCCTGCAGTCATTTAAAGCCTCACATAAAAAGGCTAGCCTAATGGTCCTGACCTTAGCAGCTGGGCTTAGTTCGGCTGATCCATAAACTCCACTTGGACACATGATCTGTACACGATCTCAGTAACCCAACTCTGAGGTTAGAACTGGTGCTTGCGTAAGGCATCAGACTATGTCATAAAAATGACTACGTAGGGGGCACTTCCTGAACAAAAGGAGATTCATAAATGAAACATATTACGAAAGCCAGCCTCCGAAATAAAAATCTGCTGGAATTATTTTTTAAAAACTTCACGTAACAAATGTCAAGTTTCCCCATTATGCTGGGCCTCTGGATATCAGCAGCTTCCAGGCCCAGGACCATCGAGTTCCTCCAAGGCCCCCAGACCTCCCATGTCCAAAGCCACAGCTAGTCACCTACACTGGGTGGTAAGCGGAACCAAGCCACCTGAGACTTTTAAAGATCTGAGAGTGAGCAAGTCCTAAGACCTAACGTGGGGCCTAGAGGACAGCTGCCTTTTCAAGATACGACAAGTGTTACAAGAACAAAAAAAGAAACCAGGGGAGCTGGCCTCGGCTAGGAGGAGAGTGGGAGATATTCTTGAAGACACAATAGGGAGGTGGTGAGAGAAGGAGGCAAGGCAGGGGTGAAGCAGAGGAACTCTGAAGATGGAGGAGGCAGGAACAGATGATAGTTACATGAAGTGCTGAGACTAATGCTAACGTCCAAATTCTGGCCCTAAGATTCAGTTACTGATTGCTACCACTCAAACTTGTGGTGAATATCTGTGTGCATGTCCTGTTAAATGTCACTTGATATTCTTTGTAGCTTCTAATGCAACTAGCAAATATGTTTTGAATACCTTTTCTTGAGAAGCTACACGATGCGAGATATGGTCCCTGCCGTGAGAAGCTCCCATTCTGGAGGGGGGACTACCGGAGCAGGGGGCTTTGCTGGCATATATACAAGCAGGCCAAAGAGGGACGTGGTAAAGCTTTCCCAGGGGGGCTAAGACTTAACCTGCATTCCGAGTTAGTTAAGCAGAGAAGAGGTGCTACCCATGATAGCTACTCTATTATTATTTGTTAATTAATTTCAGTTCATTTTGATTTGTAATGATTACCTGGAAGATCGTTCAAGGACTGGGAGCTAGCTCTTATCAACACTGTTTTTATTATTGTCAATTAAAAAGATAAATCTAGGGCTGGCTGAGTGGCGCGATGGTTAAGTACTGGCTTGGGAGGTCAGAAGGCCCTGGTTTGGATCCCACATATGAGGGCCAGTGACACTGCCCTCTACAGCTAAGATGCTGAACAACAGCTCAACCTGGAGCTGGGCTGCNCCAGATATTGTGGGGCTCCTCTTCCCAGCACCAGTACTCTGGGCTGGGGAGCCTGGTGTGGAGCTGGGGTCTCTTACTCCTCAGGGGGGAACCTCCATGGCCGAGATAGCCCTCCTGGCTCTTAACCTACACACAGAGATTTGGGATCAGCCCATTTCGCCTCTCCACCCCTACCAGTCTTGACATGGCTTCTTCTTTATATCTTTAGTTATAAAACTTCTGTTCAGCCAGATTTCAGATGGTTCTCCAGGTTGACTGTTCTATCATTTAGCTGTAATTTTAATGTGTTCACAGAAGAAAGCAGGCACAGTGTTTATCTTCTGTGCTATTTTGGATCTCTTTGTATACCTTAATTTTTAAGGGTTTATATCCAATTAAAAGAGTTGGTATCCTTAAAACTACAATCAGCATAAAAACTGAAGTTAAAAGTATTATTCAAATTTCTCTCTTGTGCCAAGCTCTTGTGAACTCTTATGTAATTCTACTATAGTATGTCTATCTTTTTTCTAAAAAACTCTTGATATCTATATCTGATTTTACTCTCAAAGAGAGAAGAAAAGAAAAACAGGTTTTTGTTAGTTTTCAAATTTTATAGGGAAAAAAAAAACTAAGGTACATGTACTCAGCTTAAATGACAATCAGCATTCTACTTTATTCCTAGTGTTGAAGATAAAGATTGACTATGAATTATTAGATGTCAAGACTTCTAAATATTCATTTCTTAATTAACCTATTCACTTGCTTCTTTATTCATTTTGCAAATACAGCCAGGGTCTCTCTGTCCTTATGGACCTTATATTCTAGTGAGGGAGATGGATACAACCATGTACACAAAATAAGATTGTGGCAAGTACCATAAAGGAAACAAAAATGGAAAAGAAAAAGAGAATGCGGGGAGGGGGGAGGGGAAGAGGAGGGTCCTCCTAAACAGATTAGATGGTATAGTCCTGAGAGGTGCCTGTTAAGGGGCGCCCTGAATGGAAATGATGTAGCTGTACAAACCAAGGATGTGTGATCCAAGTAAAGGGAACAGCAGATGCAAAGAGCCAGAGGTGGGAATAAACTGGCTTATTAGACAAACAGCAAGGAAGCTAGTTTGGCTGGAAAACAAAGTGAGAACAAGAGGGTAAATTATGAGGTCACAGAGATGGGCAGGTAGTCTTGGGACTGTCTTCCAAGGCAAAGAGAAGCCATGGAGAGCAGAAAGGGTACATGGGTAGATGAACCTGACCTTAACCAGTCAGTAGCTATGTGACCTAAGCAAATTACTAGCTCTTTTAGGATACTAAATTCCTAATTTAAAAGAGGACACTCAATAAATAATGACAGTTACAATCATCAGTAATTATCATTATTGATAATACTATGATATGTAAAGTTCATAAAAATTTTTTACATTCAAATAGACCTATACTCCAAATTAACATATCAGAAATATAGAATTATTGAGAAATAAGCAAATTATTTTAATCTTTTATATTCAGCAAAGATTATATACTTATTGAGTACAAATAGACATAAATTAGTACATTCAAATTCATTAGGGTTTATTGTCGTTCTAACCAGAATAATTATTGATCTTGGCTCATTTCTCTGTCCTTAATTAGTCTGCATTGTGGCTTTTTTTTATCCTGTCAACCTAGCCTTACCATTTTGTGTCCAGAAATGTGTAGCTCATGTAGTTCATGGTACCTACCAACTACAGAGTGGTCAAA
>NW_017731371.1:4716652-4771256 GCF_001890085.2 Hipposideros armiger
CCAGTGAAGCAACGTCCTCCACAACTAGACTGAAGAACAAAAGGACAGCAACTTGTCTGTTCCCCTTCCCTCAATTCCCCAGCATTGTTCCCATCCCCCCAATTCCCCAATAAAATCTTTAAAAAAAAAAAGATAAATCTATCCATTTTAGTGTCTAGGGGTATAATCTGAAAAAATACTATACCTTACCTTTGGCTGAGGTGGGGAGTGCACTCCTTTTTTCTAATTACGAGGTGTCTTCTTGTTCTACTAATTTCACAGCAAAAAGTTTTAAAAAGCTTCTGAAAAGATCACATTTTGCTAACTTGAAATATGTGTGTATATTTTAGCATAAAATATACGTGGCAGCTGCTAACATAATTGGATGGCTACGCCTTGCAAAAACTTGATTTCTTTTTAATCAAATTTTTAGAACCATACTGGGTTTCTTGCCAGTGCTGCAATAGTGAGCAATAAATACATCATTAGATCAATGATGGTCTGATGATGGATTACTCAAGGATCGGTCCAGCCAAAAAGAATAAGCCCAGAAGTCTCATTGTGCAAAGATTAATAAAATGTTGTTTAAAACATAGATACTGAGTTAATATAACAGGGAAGAAAACACTGCAAAATAGAACAGAACAGTCATGGGTTTATAATGTAGCAGAGTGATATTGATCACGGATTTTCCTAAGTACACCAGGGCAGTCGCATTATTATATATGCCTCTGATTAGGCCCAGAGATGAGAGGGAAAAAGTTATAAAAAAAGAAACCAACCAAAGGCAGGCCTACTGCTATAATAAATTATTTAAAACAAGCAGGGCAAGCGGGTTGTGAAGACAATATAAAACAGAATCAATGCCCCCAAGAAACCCCACACCATCAGTACCTCTATAAATTTCTTACCACCCTGTCTGGCATTTTACTGGAGGTATTTCTTTCCCACCATTCTCCCCATCCCACCCCACCCCTGACCCTTCACTTTTTGCCAGTTCTTTTCTCAGAGCTTAATTTGTTTTTCTTTTGTAATCCAGGATGCTGCCTTCAGTTATATTTCTCAGTTGGTATCAGAAGAGTGCCTGTAAGGCCACAGATGAGCACATCTGTCACTTCATTCATCTGGATCTTAAATTTCCCACAGAAATGATAAGCTGGGAATATCTAACGTGAGACACTTATCAACATGACTTTAATATTATCCTTTTTATTTTTTCTTACTATTGTTATAGTTAAGTCCACAAAGTTAAAGCTAGTGTAAAGCTTCTTTAGCTCAATGACTGGTCTATAGTAGAAGATGTTACTGGACCCAAAAAACCAAAGTGAAGGTAAAAGTTTGAGGAGAATCGTGGAGGAGAAATAGTCAATGGTTACAATTTTAGTACTAGGAGCTGTAAGAAGGACAATTGAATTGAAAAGTGAAATTTTTGTTTTTTAATTGGGGAATTAGGGGATGGGAACAGCGCTGGGGAATTGGGGGAAGGGGAACAGACAAGTTGCTGTCGTTTTGTTCTTCAGTCTAGTTGTGGAGGACGTTGCTTCACTGGCCCAAGTTGGCACCATCATTGCGCTCTTCCCCGGGCAAGGCAGATCAGTCGCTGGCTTCTGGACGGCCGCTCACGCTGGCTGCTGGCTACACACTGTAGCCCATGGCAACCCACTGTACGCCATCGCTGGCGACCCACAACAGCCCAGGTCCAGGTCGAGCTGTTGTTCAGCATCTTAGCTGTAGAGGGCAGTGTCACTGGCCCTCATATGTAGGATCCGAACCGGGGTCCTCTGGCATCCCAAGCCAGCTCTTAACCAACGCGCCACTCGGCCAGCCCGAAAAGTGAATTTTTTATAAGTAGATTTTGCCATGGGAATAAGGGTATGGAAAGAAGGGTCAACACTTGAAAATAAATTTGTCAAAATTTTCTTGCCAAAAGTGTGCCATGGCAAAAAAAAAAAAAAAAGAAAGAAAGAAAGAAAGAAAAGAATTGTTGCTTAGAAACTTGCAATGATCTATGGCCCAGGTTAAAAAAAAGTAGCATTCTACTATAATTTTTTTTAACGAGGTACAAATCAGTCCCAGTGTAAATCAGGGGCTGTGATTATACCTTAGGCTTTAACAATTTTCTAGGTCCATCCAATCAAACAGAAGCTGGGCAAATGGAATATAAGCAACTCTTATCTTGCCAGTGTAAAAACATTATTAGCAGCATGACTCAAGAAGCAAATAGCACAGGTTTAAAATATTAGTCCAAAAAATTCTACATGTAGGTTTTCCTGCCATCGTACCCTGTGACTTTTAGGAGATGACTTGCAATGTGGGTCAGGGTCAGGGTCATTGAACCAAGTATCATATATGGTGGTTACATTTATAAAGAAAACTGTTCCAAGGTCACAGCCAGTATTAAAAAATTCAAATAAAGGCTAAAAAAATCTGTAGATGGTATGAATGACTTATTGGTGTCATCTTTGAATGTGAAAGACAAGATCTAAATATTATTATCTTTTTGTGGCTACTGTTTGCTCATCTGTAACAAAGTCGGGGGGAAAAAATCATCGTACTCAAAGGATTTTTAAGATAAGCAACCTATAAACACATCTGCCAAGTGCTCCTTAACCTTTTCACTGCGTTGATTTCAAATTTGTTCTCCAAAATGTGCCAAAATCCACAGAAAAGAATTACAGTATTTATATTTTTAAGTAAATACAGTTAAGGTGCTACATTTTATTAAAATAAATGATTACTTTAGAGTATAACAATTTCCTATTGTTATTCATTCTTAAAAAACACAAAAACACAGAAAAATGTACATCTGCTTTCCTAAACTTCCCTTCTGGAACACCGAGCTCATGGGGTAAAGCTGAACACCACAGTCAGCAGCATGGAAATATCATTCGACTATAGATGAACGTTACAGCGAAAATGTTAAAACAGAAATTGCTCCGTAAAGGTCCCCATAATGATCCAGTGGCCTGGACCAATCCAAGTTCAGTGTCCCAGCCTACCCACATCCTTTTGTCATCAGGGAAGTAAATATTCTGGGCACTGCTAATTAACCTCTGAGAAGTCATTTGGTTTATTAGGTACTTGGATGGTAGAATGAGGGAAGGGCAACAACTTCTGCTAGACCCCCTTTCTCTTTGAAACCTCATCTAGGAGTCTTAAATTGAGAATTAGGTTAGTCTGAAATGGGAAAGCAGAATCAAACTATACATCCATATCAAACTATAGTATCAAACTCTACATAAAATGTCAGTATCAAACTATACATAAAAAACGAATTAGCGAGGCAGGCCGAGGGGCGCGATGGTTAAGAGCTGGCTTGGGACGCCAGAGGACCCCGGTTCTGATCCCACATATGAGGGCCAGTGACACTGCCCTCTACAGCTAAGATGCTGAACAACAGCTCAATCTGGAGCTGGGCTGTCATGAGTCACTGGTGATGGCGTAGGCTGCAGCCCCTGTGAAAGTGGGTTGCCATGAGCTACCTTATGTAGCCAGCAGCCAGCTTGAGCGGCCAGCAGCCGCAGTGAGCGGCCGTCCAGAAGCCAGCGACTGATCTGCCTCGCTCAGGAAGAGCGCAATGATGGTGCCAACTTGGGCCAGTGAAGCAACGTCCTCCACAACTAGACTGAAGAACAAAGTGACAGCAACTTTTCTGTTCCCCTTTCCCCAATTCCCCAGCACTGTTCCCATCCCCCCAATTCCCCAATAAAAATCTAAAAAAAAAAAAAGAATTAGCAATAATTAATGAATCAACATTCACACTGATTTAAAAGGAGAGGTGGCAATCAATTCTCAACCCATCTCTCTGTGATGCCATGAAAATCTGTGTATCCCATTAATTGGACAGCTCAAAATACTTCCAAGATGACTTTCTGAAAATAAGACTCCCTGAGCCTCTGAGTGGGTGGCTTGGGACACTCTCCTGACCAAGAGGCAGACCAGCTACGTTTCCCAAGAAGATCCTTGACCTTGGATAAGTCTGTACTAGCCCCGCTGAGGTTCTAGCCCCCAAGCCTGGAACAGCTTTAAAGAGTCAAAGTTGGTTCTGAAGGACTGTATTTCTTCTACCTTCCCAGAAGAAATGCCCAACAATGTGAGTTAGGACCGGCAAAGTCACCCCAGAGCACCCCAGGGACCCACTGGACTTGGGGTAGGAAATGGAGGGAGTAAGACTGGGGCAGGGTCTTAAATTACCTTGCTTCCCCAGACAGGCTTCCTTAGAATTGAGCTAACTTAGAAGAGGAATAGCTGAGGCCTCCAAAAACACTTCTGAACATATGACAAAAAGTGCCACTGTTGGTACAGGGAGTTAAAGCGTTACCTATAAATTTCACAAGGCCAGTAAATACCATCTGGAAATTTCGGAACAATTATTCGTTAAATCAACTTACAGACTATAATTGTTCTTTTAAATGATAGACACCATTCAAGTGTTTCTCAAAATATGGTGAAGGAATCCCTGGGATCAAAATCACTTGGGAGTCCTTGTTAAAAATGCAGATTCCTAAGCCCCACCCCAGACTCAAATCCCAGAGACTAGAGTCCAGCCCATGAACTGAATTTCTAAGGAGAAACCCAGGTGATCTACATCAAGGCAGGAGAATTATAATTATGTCTATGTAGTCCATCAGAAATTTAAAAACACTCACAGATTAGGGATTTGCACATTTTCCCCAAAATGTTTAAGTACCATAAAAATGAAAACAATATTTCTTGTGATGAGTTAAGAACCATTGCAGTTTATTCTGCCCATATATAATAAACACCATTATTAAAATATAATTGAGCACAAAATTATTGGGAAAAATATCAACTATGCTTCACAAAAATATTGCCTTTATTTTGTCACCAAAAGTAATTATGCTATTAGAGAAATTTATAGTTTCTTTAAGTATCAGTCTTTTGCCTGCAGGAACTTATTAAGCTGTTAAACTCCTCCCATACATTTTAGTCATCAGAATTTTTGTGATAAAGGTTTTATATTATTTTTTAAATTGTAAATTGTGAATCATTGAAACTAGTGATTAGGCTGAATGTGAATTTATATCCAAGTTATAAATTCCTAAAAACATATTTCATTAGACTTACTAAGGCAGTTTTCACTCTAATAGATTAAATAGCCTCTGCAATAAAGCTGTTTACTTCTATTAAGGATTTATTTTTCTTGATGCAAAACAATTCAGTTGTAATGCATTCTCTTAAGAAGCACACGAAAACAGTTTCTGAAATACATGCTACTGCAAAGCAGCAAACCAGTGTTCCGTAGTGATGTGACAAGTACCACATTTCTAGAGGGATTTTTTTTTCCCCTGTAAACTCCCCTTTCCCAAACCGTGGCTATAATTATTTTACAAAATGTAGAGTCAAGCACTCCTTTTCTCCCTCACCCAAATCACAAGTTCAGGCTGAATACTGAATGGAAATAGAACTTGAGAAGCAGGCTTTGTTTGTAGCTTGTTGTTTCTACTAAGGGTTGCCCACCACCCACGCTCCATCCTAGTGCTCCCACTGAAGTGTACATGTTATGTTTTAACAGATGGGCCGGCTGGCGGCTTCTGGGCTGTAAAACAGGAACGCGGAATCTGCACCGAGGAGTATTGAACTGAATGCTCATAAAGTTCACGGACATACACTGACCCAGACAGACGAGGCAGATCCAGACATGCTTACACACACTCATCATACACTCCACACAGATCAGGGGGTCCATTTCTCCACCCAGGGCAAGTTCAAGGCTGTTTTCCCCTCCATATATTTCTATTTCATTCACCTACACAAGCACATATATGTACACACACACACACACACACATCTACATGCATGGATAAGTATATAACTCAACGTTTTTATATCTTTCCCAAGATCAAAATATTCCCAAATTCTGTACTCAAGTCTCTAGTACTCTCAATAAGCTCTCATTCACGTCAAGTTAGAATTACAAGAAAACATTGTATTCAATTCTATTTCGTCCACACATAATATAAAATACATGTATGTAACTGCCCTCAGAAAAACTAGCTTTTACCCCTTATCATTAAGATTATTAAAAAAATCTATCCCAGACTGAGTCACAAATGAAGTGTCAGGTTTAACCTTAAATCTTATTATCAGTTCCTGTCACAACTTCATCACTTAAACACACAGGTGCTCAAGCAAACCCCAACCCACCAGCCTGGTGGTCTTGGCTTCTCGGGCGCTCAGTGCACTGGGACAGACAGTAGCTCCCCACTGGTTCTAACGAAGTCCTTGGGACACACCTTGCTGGTGATGTGGATGGAGGTCTAAACACCTCACGAAGGATGCGAATTCAACTGCTAATACAAAGTAATGACTTTACAAAGTTTAACATCCGTGCTGCCAGTCCCTTTCAATATTGCAAAGCACTACAGAGCCTGGCTGTCACTTAAGTTCTCTGACCGCTGAAGACCTACCCGAACACGAAGATCGCAGGCTCGGGCTACAGATCAGACACCGGCGCCGGTTACCGTGCTGCACCGCCTCCAGCGCGGGTTAATTTATCAGGAGCCCGTCCGCAAGCCATCTAGGATCTGTTGTCCCCACACTACTGGGCACAGAGGCCGCCCCCAGCGCGCGTGTCGCCGCCGCAGAGAGCCAGGGGACGCGTCCCTGGGCCCCACCTAATGAAAGCAATTACAACACACCAAGTTCGTGTGAACGCAGAGTCGCGTCCCAGGCTGAGTTGCTACGCTCTGAAACCAGAAGTTCGGGACTAGGGATTCTGGCAAGGAATAAATCCCTCCCAGCCCTGACCTCCCCACAGCGGCCACCCTCGTACCGACTGACCGACGCGCACCAGGACGCTTCCAGTCCCTCCGCTCGCCAAACAGCGCCGAGAGGAGCCGCCTGCCCTACTCGCCGCCACTCACCCTCCTTGCCGAGTCCCGATCTCAAATTGACGTTTCTGCTGCGGGTCCTGAATCCCAAGTTGCCCCGAAACGGCGACTGCTCTTGCCCTAGCGGACCCGGGCACATTGGCTCAGGCAGGCACCTCGGAGGGCACACAAGCCCGGCAGTCGCCCGGGCTCAGCAACCGCCCGGAGCGCTCTGACAATCCAAGGACCTGCTCAGCGAATGAGGCAGACCGCCCTGCCGAGGAGACCGGGCTCCAGAGGGAGGCGGGGCCGGGCGCGGGAGAGGCGGGGCCGGCCTCGGGCCAGCCCCGCGGGGCGGGGCGCCCCAATCCGTGACCGGCGGAGCCTGCAGCCAATCGCGGTGGTGCCGGGGCCGGGAGCGGCGGCGGGCGGTGCCAAGCGCCCGGCTCTGCCCCGCCACCGCCGCCCAATCGCCGCAGCGGAGGGCTGGCTGGGAGACGCGTCGGTTGCGGTCGAGTTGGCTGTGGTGAGGCACCGGGGCTGCGAACCCGCGTTGTAGGGGCGGCTGCTGCGGGACCCCGGCACCTCGGGAGGCAAGCGGCGGCCCCGGAAGGCCCCTGGCTGACAGAGGCCCGGAGCCGCCGCGAGTCTGTGCGCTGTGGAGCGAGAAGCCCAACCGCATCGGGGGCCGAGACCGGACTAGGCAACGCCCACACCTGGCGCCCGCAGGAGGCGCGGAACTTGGCTGCCTCATTGGAGCCTCAGCAGTTGGGGGAAACCAACACCCAAAGAGGGCGACCCCGGGCCGGATCACCCAACCACCGGTGAAGGCCTAGGCCCGGAAACTGGGGGTTCCGGGCCCCCTGGAAAAGGTTGTGATTGCGGTCTGGTGGTTGTCCCCAAAACAAAATTCCGACTCCG
The DNA here is from genome assembly GCF_001890085.2 of Hipposideros armiger. Classification (NCBI taxonomy): domain Eukaryota; kingdom Metazoa; phylum Chordata; class Mammalia; order Chiroptera; family Hipposideridae; genus Hipposideros; species Hipposideros armiger. The sequence continues at coordinate 4,724,386 of NW_017731371.1, forward strand.
CAAACCTCCGGGAAAGTTCATGACTCGTCCCCTTCTCCCCGCTGCCCTCCACACCACCGGCAGTGGGAACCTTACCAGGCGCCTAGGTTCCCTTCTCGACCCAAGGTGCCCCGGGCACTTTCGTCCCCGAGGTGAAAGTCAGTCTCGGGCCCTCGACGGCACCGGAACCCGTGAGACCCTCCTTCCGGTCGGGCTGCCCTGCGGCGTGGCGTCTTCAGCGGTGGTGCCTGCCGCTGTCCCTCGCGTCCGACAGCGGGGCCAGAACTCTCCATGTTCGAAGGCAGGAAGGCCGCAGAGCTCCACACCTGCCCCACTGTGCATGCCGTCGCCCCCTTCCCCTTTGGAAGTCTCTGGACGCAGCTCAGTGGTGGCGGGCGTGGGGGCGTTCCAGAACTCACTGGGTCAGTTGCGGCTGAGAAGCCCCCGAAGAAGGCTTTGTGGTCGCTGCCCTTGAGCCAGTTTTTAAGCTTTTATCTTGGCTGCAGCACACCTACGGAGCTGAGGATGTAAGGACTCGTAGAGCAAAGGGTTGGGGTGTTGCTTTTCAGGCTGAGGCCTAGAATGTTAGCAAGACCTGACCTGTAAGCTGTGGGTGGGTAGCGGCCTCCGTGTGCCTGGAACTGCACCTCCATAGGTAGGCACCCAACCCATGTTAATAAAATGAAGGTGTGCATGGCAGGAAAGGGATCAAGCTTCCTGGTGCTCTGACACATTCACCAGTGACCATTGCTCCTTAAGATCGCAGAAGTCTTAAAGGTTTTAGTCTTTCACTGTAGGTAACTTTTCAGGATATCATGTGTAAGGGAGTATACACCTTCACAGGTGTTATTTCAAGGGTTGTCTGGCCCCCGTAAAGACGTGCATCGTAGCTCACTTCTCATGTGCAGGTTCTGCTGAGGGTCATTGCCAAGAAGGAAGGTGAAAGGCATGTGACTGGAAAGGAGCAAATGGCCCCTCCATCAGGGAAGGTGCGACTCTGAGGTGAGCTCTGGCCTGGATTGAGTTTCAAATTCTGTCTCCTCAGCTCCCTGTCTCAATGGGAAAGGTCCATAAATAAGGCAGGTTGTCAGAAGGGCAAGAAAATCAAAGTCTGGACAGTTTTTAGTATGTCCTGAAAAATTGGTTGGTGATACAGAAATTGCACAAATTTAAACCCTCATCCAGTGAACCAAATGACTAGTACAGGTGAGGGAGGTCTTTCAGTTCCAGCAGTTGCTTTGCATACTGCTGAGTGGCCTGGGAGAATGGCCTTTATCGACATGGAATTAGATGTAGACCACAGGAATGGAATATATACCAGGTCTCTGCCCAGGTCAGGATTGGGGAAAATATATTTTCTTGGATTTTTTTTTTCTCCACTCCTGGATATACCTAGAGAAAAATTTTGCCAACAGTGTTTGTCATATTAACACCTTGTGAAGGTTTTTCACCTATGCCAATGATTATTTTAAAAATCACGTTGGAGGGGCGGCGGGTGGCCAGTTAGCTCCGTTGGTTAGAGCACAGTGCCCATAGCACCAAGGTTGCCGGTTGGATCCCCACATGGGCCACTGAGATGCGCCCTCCACAGCTAGATTGAAACAACTACTTGACTTGGAGCTGATGGGTCCTGGAAAAACACACTGTTCCCCAATAAAGTTTAAAAAAAAATTATTTTTAAAAAAATCACCTTGGACATAGGTGCAAAACACCAACTGTTGGCTGTACTTGTAGTACAGCATTTATGTTAGATGATGGAAATAGGGAATTTCATGAAATAGGTTAGAACTAAACGTCTTTCATGTCCTGATTGCCAAGGTTTTCTGTTTCATGTAGACACAACCATCCATGGGCTGTTGGATAAGTAACTGTTCTCATTTTCCCTTATAAATGGATGACATGAAAGAAAGCACATCTAGGCTAGGTTCATATTTCCATTTAAGAGTTGATCACTCAGACACAGACTTATTCTTTTGGTTGCCAGTCCCCCTGATGATCTCTTGAGTTTGGGCCATCCCTGTAGTCTAGAGGGGAAATGAGACCTGTTACTTATCTAAGAACTCATTATAATCCTATCTGGATGAAACAAAGAGAAAACCTTGGAAACCTGGACGTGGAAGTCACCTTTAGTTCCACCTACTTCACCAAAGAAAATTTCCCTCAAAGGGATGAGGAATTTTGTGGAATGGCTTGGGAATGAGAAGATTGAGGTGGGACCATGGAAGCAGGGCTGGTCCCTTTGTAGATGGTGAGCAAATTTGCCTTCATGCACTGTCACCCACTTCTGACACTGAAACAAAATTTTGGAACCTAGATTTCAAGAGGGTGTGACTGATAAGTGCCCCTGGCAGTCACTTAACCTCTTTTTACCCTTGCTTCCTTGGCCATAAAACCAAGGTGTCCAAGTTGGTGCCCTGTGTTTATCAACTTGGGAACGCCATGACCAGTTAAAAAGCACTGCAAATGCATGGCATTTATAGCAGCACTGACCGCTGAAAGTGAGAACAAAATGATGTTGAAATGGGAAAATAGTGTGGCCTGAACAATTCCTCTTTACTCTTGCAATTTCTATTTATTTTAATCTCATTGGATTATTGTCCTTTCATTCTATAAATGGAAATGAGGGGAAAGGGCCCTCACAATCCTTATCCTTTGAAAGCTTTACTTAAGTGAATAGTATTTTTCTCTCTCATTTTCACCACCTTTCTCAATATATATTCATTTTGAAAATTATTCAGAATTTGAACAGGTTGAAATAAAGACCTTAGCAAAGAAATGCAGTCAGAAGTAGCAGATTCTAATACCAGCTATGCTATGGGTTCATTCCAAGACTGGGCAAGCCGTTAACTGTCCCATATCTTAGTTTCCCACCTATGAAACTGCGGTGATACCTCGGATTAATGTCACAGAGATAGAAGAGATAACTGAGAAGAGATAAGACACTTTGAAATACTAATTGCTGTATAGACTACAAAATATCACATAGGTGTTTTGGCAAATTAAATTGTGGAGTTAGTTGTACACCACAACTAGGAGATATTTTTGTAGCACATTAATTACTCTGGCACAATATCTGCAACCAGGGTGACACCACCCACAAAACAATGATACCTCATTGCATTTGAATGACAGTGCAACTGCCCCATATGAGAATGACGTTGCTGCAGGTTCAACTAAGTAAAAATGTGATAACAGAAGTGGGTGGGGAAGGGAAGCCTCTCTTCCACAAAACATGGGATTTTCTCATACATGCCCCAGAAGAAAAACTATTGTACATTGAACTTCTTAAAAATGGGTCCCACTATGTGAGGATAAGTCTGATGAAAGACTAGAATGATCTTGGAAAAACGGCCTGACATAAAACTAGACAAATTGCTCAGAAGTCCACCAGAAGAGATTAAAAAAAAAATACTCTTAATTTTAAAACTACGTAAAGTGAGTAGCACTGAGGAATTAGCCATTTGGAAAGGGAGGGGCATGGGCTCAGAAAGGAAAGAAGGACTCCCCACTGAAGTCATTCTAAGAAACAGGACAAAGAATGTGGGCTCTGGAAACACTATAGACCGAGGGTCGTTTTCTCTCCACTGATTTCTAACTTTGAGAACTTGGACAAGCTGCTTAGCTTCTCTGAGCCAAAAGAGGTGGGAAGTGGAGGGTGATCGGATTTTTCTCATTGGCTTGTTATGAATCTCAAGCGAGATGTTCTGTGTAACTCCTAGCACAGGGTTGGGCCCACAGGGTGGGCCTTCTACTGAAAATAACAACCCCTAGTAGTTACTGAGCACTTACTATGTGCTGTGCACTGTTCTAAGCCTTGTCGTCTAATGACTCACTTGATTTTCACAACCCCCTTATGATACTGCTGCCATCTCTTCCTCCTCAGAGTTTCTATCTACATGTAAAGACTATTCTAGCAAAAATATTGCTATGCACTAAAGTCAAAAGCCCCTTTTCATAGGTACTTACGATATTCCAAGAAAAGTTATTTTTCTATAGGAAACCTCTTTTTTGAACATATTAAGAAAGAAAATATTATTTTAAACTAGCATGGCCTTGCTTTCATAGGTGAAGGGCTAATCCAACCTTTCCTGGTACCTAGGAAATGAGGCTGCAGTGAGCACTTAGTAGCACATATATTACAATAAAGCAAATGAGGGATTCGGAATTGGGGACAAAAAGGGCCATTGAAAACAAATAGTACTTTGAAACCCTGAAGCACGTTCCAGGTCTCAGATTGTAAGCTCCTAGAAGATTGGGGCTTCTAAACACTGTGCTTGTCATCTGGATTTTGTGTTTAAGGGAAGTTAGTTCCCTTGAGGCAGCAATATGGGAACAATAACTGACCAGCCAAAGAAGGAAAAAAATGAATTATCCCTTAGAAATGAATTATATCACTAGTTCTTATAAATAGCCCAAATTATGACAGATTCACATGTAAGTATGCCAGGGAAAAGCAGCCGTGAGCTATAATACACACAACTGTTTATTACCCCAGAGAATTTAGGTGCTAATGTGGATGGCATTGCATCTGTGAAATTCTGAAAACCCACAAAGGAGTCCAAGATATAAAGCCAAATAAAACATAATACAGAGGGAAATGATTTTGATTATATAACATTTATATATAGCGTTTCACTTTACATTCTCAAATTGCTTTTCAGTCATTGGTTTATTCACAGCACACCTGGGGAGTACAGCCGTGCTGTTATCCTCTGTTCACAGCTGAGGCGACTGAGACTGAAAGAGGCAAAATGTTTTGTCCGAGAGCACAACAGGGGCAGGGTGAGGAATTGTGCGCTCATTCAATCACGCGTCTATTCTGCACCTACTCTTGGCAAGGCACCATGTTCTGTGGTGCAGAGAGTGGGTACTGTGTCCCTGGCCTCTGCCTCGCCAGAGCTGCCATCGAGGCAATGAGAATTTGTGGATTACATCTCCAGGAGTGCTTTAGACAGCAAGGACCAGGGTTCAGAAAGGACAAGGTGAGTTCCCGAAGATTCCTGGAGACAGTGGGATTTGAGGCCCTTGAGAGAGGGATAGGATTTTGGCAAATGGAAGCCGAGGGTGGTGGGAATGACACAGACAGACATGAAGGTTGGGCAAATTGAAGACGTCCTGGGGAATGTTTGACTACAGCGGGGCAGTCATGGAAAAGGCTGGAGTAGAAAGAAGCAGATTTTCCAGGGCACTGAATGTCCAGGTAAATATTATATAGATTTTAACCTGTGGGCAACAGGGATTGGACTCATCTCTGACTTCTTCCCTTCACTCGTTATTCTAACGTACTGAGGGCTATGCCTAGTCTCCAGGTGTTTTCCCATACACCCATTTTTCTAACCTTCACAGCCTATTATTATTATAATTATAAGATACTTATCATTATTCCTCCTTAAATGGGTGAAAAAACTAGTGTATTTAGAGATTCAGATTGTAGCTAATAACTGACATGTGGAATTTGAAAAGAGCATGCTTGACTTCCTCATGGATACTTAATGGGACGAATGAGTGCAGATTCTGGGCAGTGTACTCAGGATACCCATCTAATAATATACCCCTCACTCTAGCTCAATGTCTTTCTAGAAATAAAAAATAGGAGAGAAATAAAATTAATTTCTTAACATACAAGGTATTTTTTTGTTTTTAAGATTTTCATTGGAGAATTGGGGAAGGGGAACATTGTGTTTTCCAGGACCCATCAGCTCCAAAGTCAAGTCGTTGTCCTTCAATCTTAGTTGTGGATGGCAGAAGCTCTATACCAAGTCCAGTTGCCTCTTTCAATCTAGTTGGGGCGGGGGGGGGAGAGCTCGTAGTCCACCATCCCATGTGGGAGTTGAACCAGCAAACTTGCTAAGAGCATGCGCTCTCACCAGCTCAGAGGCAGGTCAGCTCGGGTGCAGCTCACTGGCCTATGTGGGTATCGAGCCGGCAACCCTGTTGCTCAGAGTTCATGCTTTTAACCAACTGAGCCACTCGGCCAGCCCATATAAAATATTATTTGTCTAAAGGCATCAGCTCCAGGTCAAAAAGAAAGACAAAGGGTGTTTTCCCCTGTTGCCTCTGCCCTGCAATTAAAAATAAATGTCTGCATTTTGATAACTTTAGTTTTGTGAGCATTTTAAAAAATTTATTTTTAATTACCATTTTCATACAATATATTAATTTCAGGTGTACAACATAGTAATTAGATATTTATATAACTTACAAAGTGATCATCCTGGTAAATCTAGTTCCCACCTGGCACCATACATAGTTATTACAATATTATTGACTATATTTCCTATGCTGTACTTTATATCCCTGTGACTTTTTATAAGTGATAATTTGTACATCTTAATTCCTTCTCCTTTTTTACCCTTCCCTTCTCATCTGGCAATCATCAGTTAGTTCTTTGTATCTATGACTTTGTTTCTGTTTGTTCATTTGCTTTGTGCTTTAGATTCCACATGTAAGTGAAATATTATGGCATTTATCGTCCTCTGTCTGACTTATTTCACTCAGCATAATACCCTCTAGGTCCATCCATGTTGTCGTCAATGGCAAGATTTTATTCTTTTTTTTTATGACAGAGTAATACTCCATTGGGTATATGTACCACCTTCTTTATCCAGTCATCTATCGATAGACACCTAGGTTGCTTCCATGTCTGGGCTATTGTAAATACTGCTTCAATGAACGTAGGGGTGGAATATGTCTTTTCGAATTAGTGTTTTGGATTTCTTCGCATAAATGCCCAAAAGTGAGATTGCTGGGTCATATGGCAATTCGATTTTTAATTTTTTGAGGAACCTCCATAGTGGTGCACTAATCTGCGTCCCCACCAACAGTGCATGAGGGTTCCCTTTTCTCCACATCCTCGACAACATGTTTGTTGTTTTTTTGTTTTGTTTTGTTTTGTTTTGTTTTTTTAGCTGAGCCATCCTGCTACCTATTGGCAGCTCAGCGGCTGCTCAGCTCAGGCTGGACTCGAACCGCTGTTGCTCAGAGCTCAAACTCTTGAGCGAGCTCTTAACCAACTGAGCCACTCGGCCGGCCCTTGTTTGTTGTTTTTTGATGATAGCCATTCTGACTGGTTTGAGGTGGTAGCTCCTTTTAATTTGCATTTCCTGACTACTGATTTTGAGCATCTTTTCATATGTCTACTGGCCATTTGTCTGTCTTCTTTGGAGAAATGTCTATTAAGGTTCACTTTTTAAAATCAGATTGCTTGTGATTTTTTGGTGTTAAGTTGTATGAGTTCTTTATGTATTTTGGAAATTAACCCCTTATCAGATGTATCACTGGCAAATATCTACTCCCATTCAGTAGGTTGTCTTTGTTTTTTTGTTTTTGTTTTTGTTTTTCTTAAAGATTTTATTGGGGAATCGGGAAAGGGGAACAGACAAGTTGCTGTCCTTTTTTTCCTTCAGTCTAGTTGTGGAGGACATTGCTTCACTGGCCCATGTTGGTATTATCATTGCGCTCTTCCTGGGTGAGGCAGTTGCTCGCCAGCCATTGGACGGCCACTCACGCTGGCTGCTGGCCACTCATGGTAGCTCATGGCAGCCCTCTGCAGCCCACTGCAGCAGGGGCTGCAACCTACGCCATCACCAGTGTGACTCACAGCAGCCCAGCTCCAGGTCAAGCTGTTGTTCAGCATATTAGCTGTAGAGGGTGCAGCATCACTGGCCCTCATGTGGGCTCTTAACCCAGTCCCTGCTGCTCAGAGCTGGGGTCCTGCTCAGAGCTGGTGTCCCAAGTCAACTCTTAACCAACGAGCCCCTCGGCCGGCCCTAGGTTGTCTTTGTTTTATTGATGGGTTTCCTTCGCTTTGCAAAAACTCTTTAGTTTGATGTTGTCCCATTTGTTTATTTTTCTTTTATTTCCCTTGCCTTAGGAGACATATCCCCCCCAAAAAGTATTACTAAGAGCAATGTCAAAGAGTTTCCTATGTATGTTTTCTTCTACGTGTTTTATGGTTTGAGGGGTTACATTTAAGTCTTTAATCCATTTTGAGTTCATTCTTGTATATGATATATGAAGGTGAGTCAGTTTCATTCTTTTGCATGTGTCTGCCCAGTTTTCCCAATGCCATTTGTTGAAAAGACTGTCTTTACACCATTGTATATTCTTGCCCCCTTTGTCATAGATCAATTGACCATATAGTTATGGATTTATTTCTGGGTTCTCTATTCTGTTCCTTTGATCTGTGTGTCTGTTTTATGCTAGTACCATGCTGTTTTGATTACTATAGCCTTTTGTAGTATAGTTTGATATCAGGTAGCATGGTACCTCCAACTTTATCTTTCTCAAGATTTTTTTGGCTATTTGGGATCCCTTGTGGTTCCATATAAATTTTAGGATTACTTATTCTAGTTCTGTGAAAATGCCATTGGTATTTTGATAGTGATTGCATTGAATCTGTAGATTGCTTTGGTTAATATGGACATTTTAACAATGTGAGCATTTTTAATACATTCTGATCTCAGATTAGTCTTTCCACTAACCCAGAATTTCTCTCTGGAGTTGGTCAATTCAGTTCCTAATCCCTTCCCCTTAGCATGCAATCTAGCCCATTTTTCTAAGCGCCTCATGAGGTCTCCATCTCAGTTTGAATTTTCCCCATCAAGAAATAGCTTTTTCTCTCCAAATACCAGCTACTAATTAGCATTTTTACTGTTTAATCATCAGGACTAAAATAAAAGTGAAAGAAGTATTACTGTTAATCCCAAAAAAATATTTAGAAAGGAAACAATAACTTTATTTAAATTTTCCTATAAAGAAACACAGAGATGCTCTAAGGAGGTAGATGGATACTTAGGTGACATAAAAATTAAAACAGTGAAGGTTTTCCCACATGCGTTAGTAACCTGAGGGCATCATGTTGTGAGGAGATGGGGGCCTCAGTGACTCGCACAATCAGGAACTTCAACCTAGAGAACCTGTCGGAATGGGAAATCAGCAAGATGAAGCCCTCTCCCGCTCCCAGGCACCCCTCCACCAAAAGCCGCCTGCGAGAGCAAATGAACGCGCATCCAGATATTAAGCGATAAATTGATAGAAAAGATGACAAACTGCTGTCATTACTAAAAGATGTATATGTTGATTCCAAAGATCCTGTGCAGGCAAAAGATGCTGGAACAGTCCAGAACCAAAGGAGTACAGATTGCCAAAAGGCAATCACTTTGACATGAATATCGAGAACATTCCCAAAGGTAAAATTTCCATTGTAGAGGCATTGACACTTCTCAATAAACATAAACTTTATCTGGAAACATGGTCTGCTGAGAAAATAGCAAAAGAATACCATCTAGAACAGAAAGATGTAAATTCCCTTCTCACATATTTTGTTACCTTTGAAGTCAAACTCTTCCCTCCTGACAAGAAAGCAATACAATCAAAATGAAGGAAATCTTGAAGTTACTTTTCCGATATGTACTCCCTGTTCCCATGCCCTGTTTATTTCCCCATTTTTAGCATGTTAAATTATATAAATTACTGAATGTTTAAAGCTCCCTTCATCTATTTATTGAGCTCTGCTAAATTTTCAGCACTAATAAATAGAATAAATTTTGTTTTCTTTTAAATTAAAAAAAAATTAAAACAGTGAAAATTTTAACATCTGTAAAATAGGGTGCTTCTCACTGATCTGGTTGTGTGTGTGTGTGTGTGTGTGTGTGTGTGTGTTTTAAATGCCTATCCATCATCAGTCAGAGAAATCTTCCTCTAGATTAGAGCAAATATCTACCACAAACAACAGACCAGTGTTGATCTTGTGCATGAAGACAAATGGTAAACTACCAACATGGGGCATTTCAAAATCTTACACGCAATACACAACATTCTCCTTGTCTCTCAACCCTCGACTGCCTTGTTTGCTTTGCCGAGATTGTATTTTATGACCCAAGTCACAGAGATTTAAGAGTAAATGGTTGAGTGTTTCTCCATGTTTTGTTGTTGTTGTTGTTGTCTGGGGGGTGGGAGGTGGAGGAATTTGAAAGTAAAGTTAACATGTAAAAATGATTAAATTTTGTCTAAGATCCTTAGATCCCCTGTGAAAGGTATGTAAAACAAGCATTAGACCAGAAAATTGTACCTCGTTTCTCCCCTGTCTTAAAATGCCATCTGATTTCAAGAAGAACAGTGGTCTGGGATGTGGTGGCTTGTGTTTCACTGAGGAAAGCAATGAAACTAATTCATGATGTTTAGGCTTCTAGATCCACAGAGCATGGATGCTCACCTTGAGCTGTGGAAAAAACAGGACTTTGAAAGACTCAGAGGAAATCATACAACTTATAACAACCATCTGCATCTCTTTACAGAGGAAAAATCTTCAGTGCATACTTCTGGGGATTTTCCATATTGATGGAAGAAAGTGTTCAGGATACCTAAGTGCATCCCATTGAAGGCATGTATTAGCATTAATTTCTCCTAACTATTGAAATGAAGCCAATGTTGTTCTTTCTCCCCTTAGGATGTTCAGCAAAAATGCTGAGACCCTCAAAGATTATTGAGTTAGAAACCTGCTGGAATTAACCTTATTTTAAAAACAATAACTATGCATAATAGATGATTTCCCTAACCAATGAGGCTCCCTGCACTGAGGCTCTTTTCACAGGAGCTCCTGGATTTTGACTGAGGTCTAATGGGATATTGCAGGTAGAAACTTGTTGGGTGAGAATTTAAATGACATTTCAACTTGGTGTCTGCTGACGTCCAATCTAGGAGTCCCCAAGGAACCTGCATGTCAGATGACCAAGCCTTGGTAGTTCCTGTGGGGAGCTTGTTGGTTTTGACTTGACTCGAGGACCCAAGATAATTGAGTGATAGCAACCCTGTAAGCATCTCGATCAACTCTTGATAGCCTCCACAGTAAGCACTACGGCATTATTTACAGATATAAGTACTCAATAAGTATTTGTTTAATAGAATTTAATTGTTAGCAGGTCCTGAGCTTAACCAAAGCAGACAAATGTCCTTGGGGCTACAACCCAAACCTTCAAGATCCCAAAGGGGAAAGAGCATGATCAAGGTCAACTGGCCCCAGAAAGATGATGCTTTCTTAAGCTTCATGGCTCAAATCAGCTGCGGTGGGTGTCAGGGCACTAATTCTCATTCAGAGTCACAGAAACCATTCAACTGAAAATGAACTAGAATATATAATTGGACCTGGCCCTAGAAATTTTGTGTTTTTTTCAAAGCAAAATGAAAAAAAAAAAAGGAAAATCATGTCTGTTTTCTTACTCCCTTTTCCAAGAAGCTGCAAATATAATTCAAATGAGCCCTTAGTTGTGGGTCATCATCTTTAAAAGACCTGTCTCGGGTTCCAAGGTTGGAGACTCTGCCTCTGCCTCCCCATTCTCACCCACCTCCAACTTGAAATAGGTCTCAAGGTCTCATGTTGACCATATACTCTGTCAGCCACGTTGGGATGATGAGAAGTTAATATAGCCATGTGAAAACCATCAGCAAACTAGAAAACAACTTCAGGCTTAACATCAGTATTAGCATTAGCTTGAAGACTTGTATGAACATGCACAAATGTTTTATAAGAATATTTTTCAGCAGAGTGTATTTATAGATATACTCTCTAATTGCATTATGAGTGATAAATGAGAAGGTTAAATGATATTTCAGGACTGTGTTATATATCTGTTTGCTGCCATCATTAGCTCTGTTTTCTTTGTGATGCAATTATGCCTGTTTATTAGCCTTGGTGCAAAGGAGGAATTGTACTTTAGATGATGATGAAGGATCTTTCAGATGATGATGAAGGTTGTAGGAAGGCTTGTTTAAGAGTTTATTTTGATATTTGTTTCATTTTAAAAGGCTGTGACTAGGATTTCATACCTGTCTAATAAGCATGCATGTAACATTTTTATGTTTGCTGAGTGCCTTACAGTCCTCCATTAGTCTCCACAATACCTTGAGGGTGGGTCAGAATTACCGCCTACAGTTTACATTTGAGGGAATTTAAGATATGAAGGGATTATGTGATTTGTACAAGGTCACCCAGCATGCACACCTAGCTAATAAAAGATGACTACAAAGCTCTTTGCAAATAAAAACTGCCTTATAAATATTAGGTAGTATTAATGGGCATGATCCCAGGATGAGTAAAATACTCTCCAGGAGTCAAGTGCTCATACATGCTCTATAAGATTAATTCTTTCTAACCCCAGGGCAACTTTTAAAATAGGAATTCTTGAGCCTGCTATGCATCAGAAGCATCTTTATAGCTTTTAGAACATGTGAGCACCTGGGCCCCTACCCAAGACACATGATCATAATCTGGGAGGCGGGACCCAGGTAATTTGAATCTTGAGAAAGCTCCATGGGGGATTCTGATGGTTAGCCAGGCTTGAGAATCATCACTCTAGACCAGCAGTTCTCAACCTGTGGGGCGCGACCCCTTTGGGGGTCAAATGACCCTTTTACAGGGGTCGCTGGGTACTCATATGTGGGCATATCTGCATGTGGGCAGACCCGCCTGGAGACAGATAGAGAAGCGGTGTCTCGGTTCCTAAGACCATCAAAAATATGTGTTTTCCGATGGTCTTAGGCGACCCCTGTGAACGGTTGAGAACCGCTGCTCTAGACTATAAGAATAACCTAGGTCAAGCCAAGGGAAACAACGAGATCCTGTGGAGTCAATTTAGGAGAAAAAGTCTGGCGTCTTCAAGGCTTTTGTCCACCCAGTTCACAATTATTGTTAGCAAAAGAGCTGCCTCCATGACAATCAACTGTAGTATAGTATCTATGTGTGGAATTCCAGGAAACAGTGTAGAGATTAAAGTCTACTTAAGAGACACCAGTGTTTGAATGTTATTATTTATTGGGTAAATATACTGGGCCCACGCTAATGTTTTTATCTGAGTATTAGTATGATAATATAATGAGAACCTATAATATCTGCCCATTCACCCATCTGTCAAACATTTATTGAATACTTGTTTTATGGAAATTATAGAGTGAAAATGGTGGTCTTTGTCTACAAGGAGTTTATGATCAAGTGATAAATCAAACACACCAAACAAACAAACAAAAACCCTATAATACTATAAGTATTATAAATTAAGTATATAAGTATAATACTATAAGTTATACATATTAAATTATAATCAAAGTGTATATGAAGCATTATTCATAACTGCTAAGAAGTTGAAACAACCCAAATGTCCATTGACTGATAAATAAAATGTGGCATAACCATACAATGGACTATTATTCAACAATAAAATGGAATCAGATACTGATACCATCCATGCTACAGCATGGATGAACTTTGAGAAAATTATGCTAAGTGAAAGAAACCAGTCACAAAGAACCACATGTTATATGATTGCGTTTGTATAAAATATCCTGAATAGGCAAATCCATAGAGATAGAAAATTGATAAGTAGTTGCCTAGGGCTGGGGGTGGAGAGGGACTGTTAATGGGTACAGGTTTCTTTTGGGGATGACTAAAATATTCTAAAATTGTGGTGATGGTTGCACAACCCTGTGACTGTTCTAAAAAACCATTAAATTGTACACTTTAAATGGGTGAATTGTATGATATATGAATTATATCTCAATAAAGTATATGTATGGTGCTTGATGAACTTGGAGGAAAGAGTAATTAATTAATTTGGACTGGAAGAAAGTGGTGGAGAATTTCCTGGAGGAAATGGCATTTGAGCTGAGTCAAAAAGGGTGATTTTTGTAAAGAGGATAGGCATGTTCAAAGATACAAAGTGATGGTGCTTTCACGCTAGGGCAAGTTATCTGGAATAGATGGAATTGAGGATACACGAAGGGTACAGTAGATGGGGGCTAGATGTGGGGCTTTTTACTGCCATGCTAGATTCTATAATTTGGGCTTCATTTTTATAGGCAATGGAGAGCCATGATGGGTTTGTGAATGGTCTGATCAAGCCTGTGATTTGGAAGGATAATTGGAGGTGGTGATGAGGTAGATAGGTGATGCGGTGGGAGGACAGTGAAAAGGAGAGACCACTTAGGAGGCTAGGCTTTTGCAGTGTGTAGACAGGAGATGATGAAGCCCTCAAGTGTGACAACAGCAGTGAGCACTACAAGGAGACAGACTTGAGAAAACATTGAAAACAGCAGTGAGAGAGGTACGAAGGCATGAGCTATGTACAGCATAGCATTTTAGAGCACAGAGGGACTTGGGGGTTTTGTTGTTATTTAGACTCATAATGCAAAAACGGTTGTTGAAATAACACCAACCAGCTGAACTGTAGCTATTTAACACTTTGTCAACGAGGGTTGGGTGACAGAGAATCTTACCATTTAACAAAGGAATGGATATTGTGAGTGAAGGGTAGATGGAAATGGGAAATGCTATCCACCATTTTGTGAGCCCTTTGGAATCAGAGCCTCCCTTACTGGAGATGAAGCAGTCTTTTACGGCCTGTTTGAATGACTAAGTGTTTACCTCTTGCTCAGATAGCCTCCCGAGAAACACTTCCTTTGGTGTGAGCAACTTGGATTTACTGCCAGGGCAACACCTCCCACCCCACACCCACGCTGCCTCTTGGCTCTGCCCTCACCGGCAGGTGTTCCTAAGCCCCATTTTGTTTTGCTTCTGATAAGAGTTTGGTGCCCGAAAAGCACACGGTGAATGTACCACACAGGGTCACTTTCACTTACAAGTGTTCTTGTGGGGAAGATCTGAAACCATGGACGTCTTAAGGGTCAGGAAGACCAAGACTGCCTTCGCTCTAAATCGTGCAAGGCCACACCCACGTTTCCTATAAAAAGGAGGGGCAGCCGGATCCTGGGCAAGGCTAACATGAAACAGTTTCCCCCAGCTCATGGCAGTACACTGGCTGGGGATTGGTTACCGCGTCCTTTGCGGGCTTTCAAAGGTGCTGCGATGACACTGCGTGCTGCTAGCAAGTTTGGGAGGAGCGTCCTTGACAAGCGCCTTACAGGAGTTGAACCAAGCAGGGGGCACCATTTAGAGCACCACTTGCTGAGATGTGGCTCTTATCTGTGCCCGTCAGTGAACAATGACTACAACAAACCGTGTTCAATCGCAGTTGTTAGCAGAGCTAATTGCAGCAGTCTGGGGTGGGAGGAATCCCAGGGGTTGCCTCTAAGGGATTTCCATCACAGGCTCAAACATGGGCTTTGCAGGTAAGCAGTGGAAACAGGCCCCTGTGGGGGACCTTTACACAGCAGTTCTGCAACTCAGAACGTGGATCCATCTTCACCCCACAGCTGGTAAGGGATCGTGTTCAAAAGAGAACCACTAAAGGGAGAAAGAGGAGAGGGATGCTTAAAGCCAGTAGGGCACATGCTCTGGGTTAACTGTGACCAGAACTGGGTGTTATTCCTGGGACCGTCTTTGACTCACTGCATGCCCTCAATGAGGTCATTTCCCCTTTCTGAGCCTCACTGTTCTGGTCTCAAAAATAAGGATAGTAATACTCGCCCTATTTATAGCATGGGATTGCTGAAAGAATAAAATACAAAGTATATATTTAAAAAATAAAAGTTGAGGGGGGGAGTAGAAAATCCTATATAACTCTAGGTAGTTTAACTGTTATTCCCCTTCTCTTGTTCTGCCATTTACTTATAAGTGATGAGAGGGAACAAGAAAAAAAAAAAAGAAATCCATGCTGCTGTACAATCTCCGGCTTCATTTTCTGATGCCTCTGAGTGGTTCTATGGTTTGCTCATCTTAAGTTTTGCCTCCCCTTCCCCAGAGCACCAATTCTGGTGTAAACTCATCTCTAGAGTGAGGGATGGGGAAGACCCAAGGGATCTGACGAGGCCAAGGCCTGCACCCATCCAGTCTCGAGCTTCACATCACCTGTTGCAGCCCAGGGTCTGAGGGCCTCCTCCTCCCTCCCTGGGACACCCAGTTTGGGAGGATGTCAGCCCTGAATGAGCCCCACCGTTAAACTGGGACTTCAGGGGGCACCTCCAGGATAGAACTGAGAAGAATCTGTAACACGTGCCGAGCATGTTTAGTCTGGGGCTTTAACTACATTCTTGTTCTTGCTGAAAATCACGCACACTTCTAACCAAGCGAGGCCCGTCTGTGTATCTGATGGCGCTGTCAGTGATAGAAAAGGATCATGTTATGTATTTGGCACAGAGGGAAAAGAAGATTTATTTCCAAGGCTTGAAGATTTATCTTTTCCAGATATTCAAAACCAAATCAGAGCATTAAAAAATACCAGTGAAAAGGGATCCTGTTTTGTGAGCAGGACAAAATGATTCTTGACCTCAAAATAATAAGGAAAATTTATAAGGCTCCCCAATCCATGGTTTAAAAAAATGGTATGACAATAGGATGCCAGTGGGACTATCAAACTCTTAATTGCCAACTATGGTGAGGCAGCGTCTCCATTTAAATGAATTCCTTACATTGAATGCTTAAATCTCTCCCTTTCTCCTTTCTTCTCCCCATCATTTAGATTTTTTTTCAATGTTCAGCATAACTAAAACGTGTAAACAGGGAATAGCTCATAATTGTAGGCTCTGTGCCATTGGCAAAGTGATGCTTCTTCCTAAGCATTTGTAATCATATGTTCCACACGTCCTTCCTTTTGGAAAATTTACTGAGAATGACAGCAGTGTCCTTTATTTCTCATGAAGGCATCATTTGGCCCCACTTCCTGTAGATCATAAAACATCAAGAAATGCAATATTGTATTTTCCTCAATCACACATATACAAATAGAAAACACCACTTTGAATGACTAGAGCAAAATGTAAATATCTAAATTATGTTAGTGTCTATTAAAGTTATTGGGTAAGATAAAGAAATAAAAAAAAATTTTTTTGTAACTCGAAGGCCGTGATCACCCTGAATGTGTTGGCTTGCACCTGTCAGCTGGGAGGCTGTTTTGTGCTGTTAGGTGAGAACTCAGTGCCATCCTTTGCCCTGTCAATCTTTTCTTTATTACTGGCTTGGAGAAATGTGACATTGCTAAAAACTGTAACTTGAAAGTGCTTCACAGAGCAGGATCCTTGCCAAATTCAGGAATCTTGCTAGTTTGCGAGACAAGAGCTGTCATGCTGACCCAAAGGTGGATACTAGGAGTGAGCAATCACAATGGGAATAAATCCCACAGTCTGTGATTTCTGAATGTCTTAATCTCCTCCAACCTTAAAAGAATGATGCTGGCCTTACTTTGAGGATAACTTTACAAAGAAAATGGAGGGACAGGTGGAGTTAAATCCTAAAACTTAGTTCCACTGGCAATTCTTTCCCAACTTCTAATGCCTCTTTATTACCTGGACTATGAATAGATGCCCATTTTCTCTTCCTAGCATTAAATTCCTAAGAAAGAACATCTAACAATGAACTTCCTTACTTGGCCAAGGAATACGAGGTCTGACAATTAAGTTTGTGAACTCATCCTAGAAAAAGTGCTACACACCTTATTGCTGAATATCACTACAGTCACCTTCGAAGCACTCCCCTTGGGAAGCCATGCACTGATGCCAGCACCTAATCCACCCTTCAAAGCAATTTTGGAACTCTTTTTTGGGAATGGCCATCAGAGCTGTCGTCGTATTACCCTTGATGTCCTGAATGTCATCAAAATGTCTTCCTTTCAATATTTCCTTTATCTTCAGGTAAAGAAAGAAGTCATTGGGAGCCAGATCAGGTGAGTAGGGAGGGTGTTCCAATACAGTTATTTGTTTACTGGCTAAAAACTCCCTCACAGACAAGACAGTGCCGTGTGAGCTGGTGCATTGTTGTGATGCAAGAGCCATGAATGGTTGGCGAAAAGTTCAGGTTGTCTAACTTTTTTACGCAGCACTTCCAAATAGTAAACTTGGTTAACTGTTTGTCCAGTTGGTACAAATTCATAATGAATAATCCCTCTGATATCAAAAACAGGTTAGCAACATCTTTGCAACGGGTTTGCGAACTTCATTGTCAGACTCTGTAAGTCCTGAATAAGGGAGTTTCCCAGCTGACAGTTAACTTAGTCCTCTGATGCAATTGTACATTGTAACCCAATTTTGAGGGAAGTGTTTTCTACAATTTGTTTCCCTCTCTTCTGCCTTAGTGGACAGGGCATGGGTTGACCTTATTGGGAGGCCTCAGGATCATTGCTGGGATCTTCTGTATAACGCAATGATGCAGTAAGGCCACCGGGGCGCCCCAAGGGGGTCAGGCCACACTGCTGCAGTGTGAATAGCATAATGAGGCCATAGGCTGAACTTGCCTTTAACTTGTATCTTCTGCACTTGGTGTTTCTGAATCATTAAGAAAAGTTCTAATATTTGGCCTACCCTGTTGGTGAGGGTAGAAAGCTTTCCATCAGGAATGGTTCCAATATAACCTTCTGGCATGAGAAGGGGACACCTTTGACATTCAGTGTGGGCCTGTGGCTGGGTGCTTCTGATTGTACTGCCCCTAGGAACTGGTCTCCATCTTTTGCAGAATTTTAATATTCTCCCTCACCCCCCTTTATGCCCTTCTAGGCCTTACAATTCAGAAGTGCTTTGGCTTTGGTAGTCATCTTTTTTGAACCTGAGAGGGAAGATAAAATGCAAAACACCAGTGCCTAAGTTAAAGACTAGCCAGATGAGGCCATTTTCTGCTGGCTCTGCCTCAGTGGTCAGTATGGATTTCTGTCAATGGAGAGATATGAGATCTGTGCCAGATGCAGGATTTGGGGCCACAATATCAGTCTCATGGTCTCTGTGGTGAGCAGGGCTTTGGGTTTGTGTATGTGTGTGTGAACCAGGATGGGTCGGCATGGTTTACTCGCCAGAGCCAGAGTTGCCCTGGAAGCCCCCGAATTCTCCTGCCCAGTTGCTTACCTCTTCTAATGCAGGCTGAAGGTCGTGGTACTCCCCCAACACTGCTTGCATTTGGGGTCATTGAACTAATCAGTTCATCAGGACTTCAGCTCTTCTCTCCGATGCTTTTTGTTAGAGTCCAAGAAGATATGTTTGAAAACTTCCTGAAAGACAGATACTCTGCTACCTCATCTGAACCGCTCATCATCTAAATGCAATTTTCTTTTGTTCTACACCTTTCTCTTGCTCTCCCCACCAAAACTGCTCTCCATAAGGTCAAGTTACCATTTGAATTAATTTCCTATGGCTATTGTAACAAATTACCACAAACTTGGTGGCTTCAAACAACCTAAGTTGGGCCGGCCGAGTGGCGCATTGGTTGAGAGCTGGCTTGGGATGCCAGAGGGCCCCGGTTCGGATCCCATATATGAGGGCCAGTGACACTGACCTCTACAGCTAAGATGCTGAACAACAGCTCAACCTGGAGCTGGGCTGCCATGAGTCGCCGGTGACGGTGTAGGTTGCAGCCCCTGCTGTAGTGGGTTGCCATGGGCTACCATGTGTAGCCAGCAGCCAGCGTGAATGGCCACCCAGAAGCCGGTGACTGATCTGCCTCGCTTGGGAAGAGCGCAATGATGGTGCCAGCTTGGGCCAGTGAAACAACATCCTCCACAACTAGACTGAAGAACAAAAGGACAGCAACTTGTCTGTTCCCCTTCCCCCAATTCCCCAATAAAATCTTTAAAAAAAAACAACAACCTAAGTTTATTATTCTCTTATAGTCTGTAGGCCAGAAGTCTGAAATCAGTTTCCCTGGGCTAAATTCAGGATACCAGCAGGCCTGTTCCCTCTGACGGCTCTGGAGGAGAACCTGGCGGTCTTGCCTAGCTTCTGGAGACCCCCTGTGTTTTTTGGCTCATGACCCCTGTCATGTATCACTGCAACCGTTTGCCTGCATTGTCACATCTCCTGCTTTATCTTCAATAGTCAAATCTCCCTCTTATAAGGACACCTGTGGTTACATTTAGGGCCCACCTGGATAGTCCACGATAAGTGCCTCATCTCAAGATCCTTAACCACATCTGCAGTCACTTTTGTATATAAGGTAATATTCACAGGTTCCAGGGATTAGGAACTGGGCATCTTTGGGGCCCTTATTCACCCACCACAGCATCGATTTCCTAATTTTCAAATCCAATGTCTTCCTTTCAGTCCTCATCCTAGCTCTCTTGACATTTGATACCGATGGTTACTCTAGGAAAATCCCCTCCTCTGACTTCAAGATATGGTTTATTTTCCATTGTCATGACATTTTATTGTCTGCCTGTCTGTCTGTCTCTAGAATGCATCCCCTAAGTGGGGACCTTGACTATCATGTTTGCTGCATATCCCGAGTGCTTAAAATAGTGCCTGGTGCTATCCAATAAGGCAAGGCATCCAACAGTACCAACTGGACAAACTTGTCCCACTCCCCATTCTATGTCCTCTCATTCTTATTTCCTTCACTAGCTCTTCTCTACCCATATGGTCAAGATCGGCACTTCCCGGGGCTTAGTTCTCATCTGCTTTTCTCCCATATGCCAGATGGATGTGGTTCTAACCATGTTCTGGGGACTCTCAAATCTGCACCTCAAGCTCAGACCTCTGATTTGAACTTCCAACTTTAATCTTTACCTAGATGTCCCACACGTGTGGCAAATTCTCCATGTCCCACCTTTCCCATCCACCAAACACAACCAAAAAATAACCTCCCCTTCCTCTCATACTCCATCTCAGGGCAAATAGTCAGTACCAGGATTTACCCACCAGGCACAGCAAGGAGAGTGGTAGTCATCTCAGACTCCATGTTTTCTCTCTGCTCATGTTCCCCCCACCCCCTCCAGTCAGTCATGGAGTTTTGTCAGCCTTACTCTCAGCTATCTCCTGATAGCTCTTTCTAACTCCCATTGCCATGGTCCAAGTCCTCATTACCCCCAAGCCATTCCTTTTGACTTTTGAACATGGTATAATGATGTGCTCTTAAGCCTTCTGGGTGTGTCCCAGAGTTACTGACCCTAGGCAGCCATGCTGCACCGTCTGTGCTGAGAGGGCAGTGACTATGGTTTGCATATCACATGGTCTTGTTCCCCATGGCTGACTGAGCTGGGGGGCACCTGACCCAAGAGTGGCTCTTTCTATAGGCCTGATCAGCCCACGGATGACTTGGGTGGCTGGTTGGAAAATACAAGCTGAGTAAAACTTGTCTTTTGGGATTTCTGAATAGAGAAGCTGAGACTCAGACCAATGTTAACTGAACAGAAGAGTCAGCAGGGATGGTGGGCATGAGAAACTGTGGTTATAAGAAAGCAGATACCGTGAGTGAGCGGGGGCTCTGGTGAGCCAGGAGACAAGAGGAAAGAAGGAAGCTGAGGTGCTGTGGGTAGGGTGCTGCCTTAGTGACTGTAGTTCCTTAGAGGTACTTCCTGAGGCTGGTCCTAATGAGTGATTCCTACTGTCAGATTTCCTCGCTTTGCTGCATTATTATAAACAAGCAAGCAAGCAAGCAAACAAACAAACAAACAAAAAACCCTAGTCTGAGTGAACCCCTGCTTCCTACAATAAACTGGCCAAAGAGTGATTATGTGTTCCAGGAAGCTCTTATAGTGTTATGGGGAGGCATCTGGAAGAAAGCAGTACTGTGAGTAAAAGCAACAATATGCAGTACCAACCTCAATGTTTATTTCACCCCTTTTTAAAGCATCAGTTTAGGAAAAACAGGAAAGGTTATATCACTATTTCCTTGGGAGTGGGAGAATATTATGATGACCTTCTTGTGTCAAAGCCAGTCTTTTTTTTAAATATTTTATTGGGGAATTGGGGAAGGGGAATAGCCAAGTTGTCCTTCAATCTTAGTTGTGGAGGGTGCAGCTAGCTCAGCTCCAAGTCCAGTCAGTCACCATCCGGACACCCATCGGCAGCTCACAGCAGCTCAGCTCAAGGTGCCGGGTTCAATCTTAGTTGCGGGTGGGCATAATCCACCATCCCAGGCGAGAGTCAAACCAGAAACCTTGTTGTTAGGAGCACGTGCTCTCACCAGCTGAGCCATCCTGCCACCTGTTGGCAGCTCAGCTCGGGCACAGCTCACTGGCCCATGTGGGAATCGAAACAGCGGCCCTGTTGCTCACAGCTCGCACTCTTAACCAACTGAGCCACTCAGCCAGCCCAAAACCAGTTTTTACATAAAAACAAATTGCTCTCTTAAGGAGACCACTGCACAGACAGTGTAGAGACCTGACCACCGCACTGTATTTCTGAAGCTGATGTTGAATAATATTGTATGTCAACCACAATTATATATACATATAGTCACGGGATGTGGAGTAGAGTGTGGGAATGAACTCAATGGAATTGTAATAGATAAGTATGACATCAGGGCTGGGAGGGCAGTGGATGGGGGAGGGGGATTGTTTCTGTGTGAAGGATGAAAAGGATAACTATTGCATTGTTCTGTACACCTGAAACTAATAATAATAAAAAAAACCAAAAACAACCCAAATTGATCTCTACAAACATAATTTCAGAAAGAAGTAATTGCTGCCATAAATATCATGTGAAAATGACTATAATAGAGATATAACATTGTATGATGCTTATCTGCAGTGGGGGTACTCAACACCACCCTGTAGCTGCTGTTTCTAGATAGCTGCCTTTCGATTTGCCAGCTACTGGGACCTGAGGAATTGCTGCAGGTCTCCAGGATTCTTAGTCACATGACCACATCACTCTCTTAAGTAAGAATTAATAAGAAAATCTATTAAAGATTTATAGGTAAGAAACAACATGAGGCACATGTAATTAATACTTTGAATGTGGAATATAATCAGAAAGCATCATTATGTCTCCCACTATCGCTATAAAATGTATTCAGTGGGGGAATTTCTTACTCTGTGTAGGATAAAATGAAAACCAGGTATTGTCAGAGTTCTTTTGAGCATTCTCAAGCAACAGAAGGTCCCATGGTCACTTCAGATTGTGCTATTGAGTCTCTTCCTGTGTCATAGTAAAAACTGAGAACTCAGTTTAAAATTAAGCCTTACTCTGGCCTGGCCGAGTGGCTCAGTTGGTTAAGAGTTGGCTTAAAAGCGTGAGCTATGAGCAGCAGGGCTGCCGGTTCGATTCCCACATGGGCCAGTGACGCTGCGCCCAAGCTGAGCTGTCGCTGAGCTGCCAACAGGTGGCAGGATGGCTCAGCTGTTGTAACAAGATGCCTGCTTGAAGGTGGGCTATGCCCACCCACAACTAAAACTGAACTTGGCACCTTGAGCTGAGCTGCCACCCGGATGGCTCAATGGATAGAGTGTGCGCTCTTAACAACAAGGTTGCTGGTTTGACTCCAGCATGGGATGGTGGCTACGCCCACCCACAACTAAGATTGAATATGGCACCTTGAGCTTAGAGACCACAAGCTGCCAATGGGAAGCCAGATGGCGACTGGCGCTCTCTACAACGAAGATTGAAGAAAAACAACTTGGTTGGTTCCCTTCCCCAATTCCCCAATACTGTTCCCCTCCCCCAATTCCCCAATAAAATCTTTAAAAAAATAAATAAAATAAAATAAAATAAAATTAAGCCTTACTCTTACCCCAGTGCGAGGCCTTGTGCAGGTGGGAAGCTGTGGAAGTAGAAGATCATTCTGCTCCTTGCTCCTGGCAGTTTCTCACCCTTCTCAGGTTGGGATGAGGGGAGGCAGAAGTGGGAAGGGGCAGAAGTGATGTCTGGTGAAGTTGTAAGATAGCGTCCAGCTTTCCGGGCCTGGTAAACACAAAGCAGACCACATTTCACAGAGGCTTTGTGGGTTCTTGGGAGACTGACCCAGAGCTGGTGTTGTCTCACCTGCAGTTCCCTGGATTCAGGCAAATGTACTTTCCATCTGAGCAGCCATTTACTTCCTTAGCCTCCAGGAACCTGGTGCTCTCCCTCTGCTTCCCCTCTTCTAATGCGGGCCTGCACCCCAGGCTACCCCAGGCAGCCCTCGCTCGTGATTGACCCAGATCTGATCCATGAAGAAAGACACACACACACACATTCTTCCCTTAGACCAGGGGTTGGCAAACTGTGGCTCGCGAGCCACATGCAGCTCTTTGGGTACGGTCCGTCTCAAAAGTTTGCTAACCCCTGGGAGAGCCAATCCTGTCCCTCACAACCACTGGAAAATTATTCAAGAGCCATAAATAT
Source organism: Hipposideros armiger (assembly GCF_001890085.2). Lineage (NCBI taxonomy): Eukaryota > Metazoa > Chordata > Mammalia > Chiroptera > Hipposideridae > Hipposideros > Hipposideros armiger. Next base: position 4,748,335 of record NW_017731371.1, read on the forward strand.
ATTTTTACATTATCACCATTATGTGAATAATATCATTTAAAATTTTTATAAATGAAACTATGATAGTTTTCATTTTCAATTTTACTTCAGAGCCTGCAGCTTGCGAGCCGCAGTTTGCTGACCCCTGGCGGCTCTTCCGTCTCAAAAGTTTGCCGACCCCTGAGCTAGACACACTCGGAGCAGCAGCAGCTCCCTTCACTCTGCACCACAAGTGGCTACTTGGCTCATCTTTCCCATGATTTCCAAGGAGGGAGCTGGGCCACTGTGTTCTTCCTACCCAGATGACATTAGGTGACCCCAGCCTTTTACTTCTGTGGGAAGTGAGACACACCTTTCTTAAAAAAAAAAAAATCATCCAATAGCCTCCCTCCAACCTCCAACAATCCTTCTGTGATCTAGTATTTCCTTTGGGATGTAACGCCTATTGTTTCTTGGTGCCTCAGCCAACACTTTAACACCCTGTAAGTACAATGGGTTTTTGTTTACTTGTTTGAAATTCTAAAGTCAGAAATTTGTTGCTCGGATGACGTCCAGTACTTCCTATAGACTGTGGTTAGTCTCAGGCAAGAAGTGGTCCAGAACAGACATCCAGGGTCTCAGGCCAGCCCTGCATCTGAAGGGAACCAGTGGGTTCTTTCCCTCTTAGCTCAGCAGACCCTGGAACTCTTGGAACTCTTCTACCCGGTGGCCTGGGAGATGAACCAACAACCTCAGGACATGGGTCTTACAGCTCTCATGCTGCCTGGAGCAGAGAGGAAGGAACACGGGTGCCCACACACACATCTTGTCTATGGTCCTCTGTCCCCGCCATACTGAAGATGAGAATGTCCTGCAGGTGTCCTGGAGGGGCTGCTGAGCTTAGCATGCCGGAGGACTGGAAGGACCTAGAAGGGCTGCAGTAGAGAGGCCAATATGCCTGAGGAGTCAGGAGCCAGAAGGGCTGCCTCTGGGTGAGAGCAGGAAGCGGGGCAGGACACCGCGACAGGGAGAAAAATTGCACATGACTTCAGGTGCTTCCCAGTGTGAACCCCAGTCCATCTTGTGGTCTCACCTCGTTCACTCCCCTCCCTTCACCACAGCCACACCAACCGCCCGCCATTTTCTACATATGCCACGCCTTCCCATTCTTCTTTTTCACATCCTATTCCTTCAGGATGGGCTACCCTCCTCACTGTCAACCCTCCTTCCCAGTGCTTCTATCCAACTGTCAAGACCGAGTTTAAGTCTGATTTCCTGTGAAGCCTTCCTGCCACTTTCCCCATGTGGCCGCTGTACCACTTTGTACACGTCTCAGTCCATCTCTCGTGGCACTGGGTTGTAGTGCTTTATTAACTTGCCTCTCCCTTGCTGCTCCCATTGTGTGTCTCAGACAAGGACAGTGCCTTATATATTTTTTTGTACCCCCTCCCCCTTCCACCTAGAACTGTGCTTCGATGCTGTAGGGACTTCTATGGCTGTGTAACAAATTACCACAAACATGGCAGCTCGAATGCATTGATTATTTCACAGTCTAGGCAGGTGTGGCTAGATTCTCTGATCAGAATCACTGAGTTGAAATCCAGGTCTTAGCCAGGGCTGTGGGTCTCACCTGGGACTTAGGGACCTCTTCTAGGCTCAACGGTATTGACAGAACCAATGTCCTTGAAGCTGTAGGACTGATGTGCTCATTTTCCTGATAGCCAATGGCCAAGAACTGCTCTCAGCTCCCAGAGGTTCTTGCCGTCGGGCCCAGGGCAGTTCACAGCACTGAGGTTGACTTCCTTCTAGGCTAAGTGGACACGTTTCTGATTCCCTCGTCTGTCACCAGCCATAGAGACTCTCTGCCTTTAAACGGCTCACCTGATTAAATCAGGCCCCACCAGGATAATCTTCCTTTTGCCACACAATGTAACATAACCACAGCAGTGACATTTCATCATATTCTTGAGCTCTGCCCACACTCACAGAGAAGGGATACAGGATGAGTGTTCATCGGGGTCATGCTGGAGTCTTGCCCACCACAGGGCCCAATAAGTATTTATAAAATCAAAGGAGATGTCTTCTAGAAAGGTGTAAGTTATAAACACTGCTGTTCAATTGTAAGATTTTTTCCCTGTTATCTTGGAAGGCTTTTAAAGTTGCTTCCTGATTTGTGTTTGATCCAGAATGGTTACATGGTACCCCTGAGGTGAGCCCAGGTAGCACTGGAGATTTGGGGTGGGTGGCAAGACCTGGTCTGACAGCCCACCGACTGTGACCTCAGGCTGAGTCCCTGAAACTCTCTGAAATGTCAGATTCCTCATCATGTATAAAATGAGGGGGGTGGGACAAGACAATGTCTAAGGCTGACCAGCTCTAATATTCTATAATTTCTAAGACTAATTCATACTGATTAAATTTAAATCTAGCCAAGGGACTCATAATATCCAAATTCATTAAAACAGCTCACAAAAGAATTTCATTACAGATGAAATTACAATGATGTGAGGGAAAGGCAGTTTTGTTTTTAAGTGAACCCATTCCTGTATTGACCAAACTCAACTAAATATAAATAAGAGTACACAACTACATGTTTAATACTTTATATAAAATGATGAAGAATATTTTGTTTTTAGATGACATGTCTGTCCATTTGGGGCCAGAAGTGACTTTCCCCAAGATATTAAAACCTGATAAAACTACTGTTTTATAATAAGCTTAATTAACTCGATGATAACTGAAAAACTATCACAGGCAGTACTCTAATATTACGAGTCAATTCACTGACTACGTGCAAAGCATGTTGAGACTCATATACATTTTGGAGGTTTAAGTGTTTTGTTTTGTTTTCTCAAATGATGCCTCTTAAGCTGGGATAATTACTCTTTTACCCCTCCCCCCCAAATGAGCTCTAATTTTAAACAGGTATTATTAAATTCCACTGAAATAGGCTGCATGCAGATGTATTTGTAAAACATCCCTTTATTGACCGTACACAGTTATTAACAATTCACATTTCACTTTATCTTTTGAGTGGAAGAGCATTTATTCCTTCATTAAAAAATGAAGCCCCTAGGGCAGCAGCAGGACTCAGCCTTCTTCCTACAAACAGCACTGCCCAATGAATGTGAGATGTTTCTATATCAATACAAAGAAGAAAAATAAATAAAACAAATGGATTTCTCCTGCCCTCCATCACCCCTCCCTGCCAATACACACACCCCTCTTATTTTACAAAATGCCAACAGGTAAGCAGTTCCCACGCTGGTACTTCCATCCACCAGAAAGGGAATGTCAACATTTACGGCACCACTGAGTTCAGAACATCGTTAGGGTTGTGTGCAAGTGACAAAAGGAGCATGGGGCCATGGTCATTTCCTCAGGAAGATGCCTTTTGGACAGCGAGGGTGGAAAATCGCGGGGGTGTTTATCAGCATCCAGCACCGTGCTGCTCAAGTTTCTGGAGCTGTTTTTCAAGCTTTGAGATGTTTACTCGATGCATCATCAGAAACTGGCCATTCAAATGAAAGACGGGGATGTCAAATTTATATCTTTCATACCAAGCAGAGTTTTCCGGAAGTGTGATGTCCACCTCCTGTAAAATAAACTGAAATAGAGACTGACTAAAGCCCTGTATTTTAGGGAACACAGAACAATGCAGTGATTGCAGTGACACACTGATCCCCACGCTGGTTCTAATGCTGAGAGGCTTTTGTTGTTGTTTGTTTGTGTGAGGTACACAGTGATCTAATGTCCCCAGTTGCCACAATCTGATTGATTTCATTATATTCCCTAATTCTCGATTTTGCTGCATTTCTGTTATACCCTTTACATTCACCCACCCAGGCACTACTCAGCTCCCAATGAAATAAAGTAAGTCCCAACTGGGAAGCTGCTTGAGAATCAGGAAAGACGTGTTTTGGTTTTAAAAATGTGAAAGGCGACATGGTTTGCTACAGGAGAACACTTCCATGGAAATGACAAAATAAGAGAAAAGGAATAGGGACAAAAGTTTAAAGAAAGCATGAATATCGAACCTGCTAGTTAACTTTGACTCATATTAAGAGTCAGAGTAAGGAAACCAGTACTGCTCAGAGAAAAACACTTAGAGGTAATGAGTTTTATGGAAATCAGCACTAAAATCTCTCTCTGAAGAGTAGAAAAAAAATTTAAATGAAAAATCATTTAATCTCTTTTCCTAAAGAAAGGATCCGGGCAGATACCTTATCTCACACACACTCTCCACTCCATACACACAAAGCCACACGGTACTATATTACCCTGTTTTTATAAGGCTCCAGTACTTCCTTAGCTTCGTCACAAAGCGGACATGGGTCCTGCAGGAAGAATAAAGAGAAAGGCATTAAGCTCAAAGAATGGCATTCAGCCTGACAACAACCACAAGGAGCAGATGATGCCCATTTCCAGGGACTGTTTTCTACCAGGTTAATTGCACCGTTTTATTTCCAAAGCAAAATACTGCCATAGAATCTTATAAATAGCTGGTATTTCATGGTAAATGGGCTCTCAGCACTTTTTAGTTGTTTTATTTTTATTTTTCTCCGTAAATAAATCTATATATCTATTTGATAAATTCAGATGCTTACCTTTGTTATACATACATATCTCCACACACATATACAGAAGGTGCCAAAAAAATGTATAGACATTTTAAGAAAGGAAAAAACTTAAAATTGTCATGCTCAAATATATACTGATAACAAAAGATGAATACAAGTCATGTTTCACTTCTGCAACTACAAGAGGTGCTCAAAGTGGTTACCATCAGCGTCTAGACACTTCTGATTACAGAGAACTACTGCTTAAGCAAGTTGACCAAAGTGTCTACTTGTATACATTTTTTTTGGCAGCCCCGGTATATATACACAAGTATATATGTGTGTAACAAAGGTAAGCATCTAAAATCATTAGATGTTATAGATATATATAGTACATACATACACAACACATTTAGATGCTAACATTTTTTGTTATTGGCTTCATCTAATTGATATCTAGGGCTTGGTCCTCCCAAGGTGAGCAGCACCTTCCTGGCCGAGCTGACATCACCAGATTGGCTTCAAGTTCGTTTTTGTTTTTTTTTTAAAGATTTTTATTGGGGAATTGGGGGGATGGGAACAGACAAGTTGCTGTCGTTTTGCTCTTCAGTCTAGTTGTGGGGGACGTTGCTTCACTGGCCCAAGTTGGCACCATCATTGCGCTCTTCCCGGGCGAGGCACATCAGTCGCTGGCTTCTGGACGGCCCTCACTGCGGCTGCTGTCCGCTCACTTTGGCTGCTGGCTACACACGGTAGCCCATGGCAACCCACTGCCACAGGGGCTGCAGCCTACGCCGACGCCGGCGACTCAGGGCAGCCCAACTCCAGGTTGAGCTGTTGTTCAGCATCTTAGCTGTGGAGGGCAGTGTCACTGGCCCTCATATGTGGGATCCGAACCGGGCCTCTCTGGCGTCCCAAGCCAGTTCTTAACCATCGAGCCACTTGGCCGGCCCTTCAAGTTCGTTTTTGTTTTTTGGATTATTTTTTCTGTTTGCTGTTCTGATTGAGAGTTTTCTGCTACCTTATCTTCTTTTTTTTTTGTTTTTTTGTTAAAGATTTTATTGGGGAATTGGGGGAGGGGAACAGTGTTGGGGAACTGGGGAAGGGAACCAGTCAAGTTGTCGTTCTTTAATCTTCGTTGTGGAGGGCGCCAGTCGCCATCTGGCTTCCCATTGGCAGCTCATGGCCTCTAAGCTCAAGGTGCTGTGTTCAATCTTAGTTGCGGGTGGCCGTAGTCACCATCCCATGCTGGAGTCGAACCAGCAGCCTTATGCTCAACGTAAGAGCCAGCACAATGCTCAATCCACTGAGCCATGTGGGCGGCAGCTCAGCTCAAGGTGCCAAGTTCAGTCTTAGTTGCGGGTGGGCGTAGCCCACCATGGAACAGGCAATCTTGTTGTTACACCAGCTGAGCCATCCTGCCGCCTGTTGGCAGCTCAGCAACAGCTCAGCTTGGGCGCAGTGTCACAGGCTCATGTGGGAATCAAACCGGCGGTGCTGTTGCTCAGAGCTCGCGCTCTTAAGCGAACTCGTAACCAACTAAGCCACTCGGCTGGCCCTCAAGTTCATTTTGAATGGAAGCACTGAGCTTGGCCAGCCTGTTTTTTCTAATCGATCCACAGGAATAAACCCACTGGAACGGAGTTGGACAGCGAATACCTTATCTTTAAAAAGGGAAAAACCTCTATTTCAGATAATGATTGTACCAACTCTTTAATGTTTAATCTGTTTTCTCATTACAAGTGTTGGCAATAAGTTTCCTAGATAATTCTCCACCTGAGGAACACGCAAGTTTTAGCACCTATTATTGTTTGCATCTAAGCACGTAGTGGAGAAGGATGTCCACAGTACTTGGGGGCATTGGCAGATTTTAAAGGCTTCTCAGCCCTTGGCTGTGATCAAGGACTAGCCATAGGTTCTCGCGCATGAGCACAAATTAGGCTCCACATTATTGATGCTTCTATAAAATGTGCTTTTTAACATCACAGGAAGAGGTGAGCTGTTATGTAAAAGAAAGGTCCTTTCTCCAACTTAGCTCAGAGCTTGTTTTGAAATAAGGACCCAGACTTCCAAAAGGCAATTTTCCTTCAGAAGGGTCTTTTTGGCCCTAATTCTCTGGTTCAGAGAATTAGGGTCACCTTATTACTATTAGCATTATCAATAAATAGATTATGGATAGTCTGTGATGCTTTAAGGTAATCATGTTGGCATTTTCTGAGAAAGTTAAAGAAGTCAACAGAGGACCTTAAAAGCAAAAGCAAAATAAGAGTAAGCTACATTGCAGAAGTACCAAATGTACCAAAATTTTGCTTTTATAATAAAAATCTTTACTAGAGCCTAGATCAGGTTTTTTTTATTTTGGTTTTGTTTTTAAAAGCTGGTGTTTCCTTGAAGTCTGTGCAAATTATCGTGTATGTGTTTATGAGGGAAGGTTCATCAAATTTTAAAGAGGTCTATGAACTGAAAAAGGCTAAGACCCAGTGGTCTGGACCATTCGCACATCCTTGTCTAGGATTTTCCATGGCACTAACAGAACACTTATTTATCCTAGCTTCTGAATAGTAGTGAACATTTGTTGGGTTGGTTGCCAACCACCCACTCCCCTTTCTCGTAGCAAGAACGCTGTAATTTTGCCTCACAGGAACTACTCTCAGCATGTGGCTGACTCCATCCTGAACAACAGGGTGGGACATCTGACTTGGGCTGAGGCAAAGGGCACACCCTATCCCTTTGGCTATGAATAGTTTGGGGATCGGCCAATCAGAGCCAGTAGATAGCCATGAGGCTCTTGCTGGAGTTTCTGTAGATATCCAAGAAGTGAGATCTGGGGCTTCGGATCCTGCAAGTCACCCGTGAGAAGAGGCAGAGTCAAGACAGATGTAACCCAGGGGATGCGGAGCTGAAGAGGCCGGTCACATGCTGAGTTTCAGAATGAAGCTACTCCTGAAACCAGACCAACCTATAAAAATCTCTTTTTTGTTTAAGTTACTCTGGGAGGTACTTTCTATTATTTATAACTGAAAGAGACCTGATATTATGCTTTTCCTTTCTCTGGATTGTGAATTCCTGAAGGTGAGAATGGTATCTTATGATATGCTAATGACAAAGATCAAGGGTTCAGCACAAATTTTCAGCTCAATGGAAGACTTGTGTGGTTTTCTTTTCTTTCTTTTTTTTTTCAAATGTTTTTAGCTAACTTGGCTGTTGCTCAAACTGAAAAGTAGTGCAAAATATTTAGGCTGGGTGAGCACCATCAGCCTTAAGAAATTATTTTATTTTTGTGGTTAATTCTCACATGCATTTCTCATATGTAAAATAGTTTTGTTCTATAATTTCCAGCAGTGCCATGTACGAAGGTCAGACAATTAAGTTCACAAACTTTTCACCATGTGCTTACAGATATGAAAAGTAGTTTAGATGAACTATTCTCACCAAGAAATTAATTTTTAAAAACTTCTTAAGCTTTGTCATTAGATAACCATCAGATACTTTTTTTATTAGTTTCATGTGTACAAAACTATGTAATAGACATTTATACCCCTTACAAAGTGATAACCCCCCTTCCCCAATCTATTGCCCCTCTGACATCATATGTATCTATTACAATTCCATTGACTCTATTCCCCATTCTGTACTCCATATCCCGTGACTATATATATATTAAATTATAGTTGACATACAATATTATTCAGCTTCAGCTTCAGGTGTACAGGCAACCGTCAGATATTTTCAAATTGCTAAAATACCTGAAGTCTGAAAAATCTATGAAACACAAGACCGTTTTTGTTTGAACTGCAGTATTATTCACTACTGTTAATTCTATTACCTTGCATTTTATTTCTATTTTGATTATAAATCACACAAAGTAACGTTAATTAGCAAAATGAAATCAGTAATACTTGTATTATAAATTTCAGGGGGGAAAGTTCTTAAAGTACAGCCAACCCTCATTATTTGTGGACTCTGTAGTTAGGAATTCACCTATGTTCATTCACAAGTGCATGTTCCCAGCTGAGGTTACACAAGAATCTGCCTTCTTCATTCAGCTCACTACAATCTATTTAGTGCCGCATTTTTTGCATTTTTGTGCTTTTTATTGTTCATTTGCTGTTTAACATGGTCCCTGAGCACAGTGCTGAAGTGCTGTCTAGTGTTTCTACACACAAGGAGGCTGTGAAGAGCTTTATGGAGAAAAGACTGTGTTAGATAAGCTTTGTTCAGGCATGAGGTACAGTGCCGTTGGCGGTGAGTTCAATATTAACGAGTCAACAGTATCTACTAAATAAGATGCCTTTCAAAGGACACACACAGAAAACAAGGTTATGTAATGATCAATTGACAAAAATGCTGTTACCAGAAGCTCATAGGAACCTAACCCTATATTTTCCCTAGGAGTAATGATTCAGGATTCACTAATTCAGTGTTTTTGGTGACTTTATTTTATAGAACAAATAAGACTAAGTTTCTAAGTGATAGTTTGTAAGCATCATATTGTAATCTGAGTTCTTTCTTTCAATGTAGGAATCAGGACTATTAAACATATTCATGTCTCCGCTAAGGGTGAGCCAATGAGGTATCTGGGTAGGAAACAGTTACCGCTGTTATAACTGGAACTGAAACATTGAGGAGCATGTCTGAAGAAAGTTTATTCCTTTGCTTCCCTTTCAACAATTTTCTTCTGTATTAATTGTACAACTTTCCTCACCCAACAATTTTAATACTCTATGTTTCTAGAGCAGTAATTTCATTTCTCCCCTCTGTACCTTTGTGAACAAGGTCAGCACAGGCAGAACAGTCTTAGAGGCAGAGAGATTTCTCAGGAAGAGTCGAAAGGAGCATTTGGCAAGTTGCACACTATTTCCTTGAAACCAGAGCATCTTCATTCTGCCAAAAGAAAAAGAGACAGTAAACTTATGTGCCCTGGACTTGGCTCTTTATACTATGAACAGTAAGCTGCAAGCCTGTGATGGAATTTGAAGACTTTAGAATTGCTTCTTGGAGTCCAGGAGTGTCAGAGAGGCCCAGATGTTTGGCGAGTTTCCACGGTGCCTCCACATTCACTGTATTCCACACAAAACCGAATTTAGAATGGGGGAAAAAAAATCCATGTTTATGGATTAGCCGTGTGCTTAATCACTTGGATTCTGTAAGCAAACTGCATGGGTTTGTTAACTTGAATATAAAATTAAATTTCACCTGCAGATTTTGCCAGCATTCTGATGATCCCAGAAATTGTGGAGGTTTCCTGAGATGGTTTTTATCCACAGAGATAGCTTATCTTATTAGCAAGCATTCAACAACATCTAGCTGCTCTCCCCAGCTGAAGTTAAGGCTATCGCTTCTGAGATCTGTGGGCTTTGGCTGCAAGACATGGGGAAACAGAACTGCACTGAGAGGAACTATGGGGAGAATCAGGTAGAGTTAACTTGTCAGAACCAAAATCTACTCAGCTCCTTCAGAGGTATTTTAAAAGTAGATTGCTATCATGTTTGAAAACACACACACACACATGTGCTAGTGTTTCTACTGGAGATATTCCAATAAGAACAGTTTGATAATAGTGGTTGGTCCAACACTAGGCTTTGAGGCTCCCTCCTCCTGCTACTTAGACATAAGATACCTTATTTATTCCTAGTTATTCTCCTGAGCCTCCAGCTTGGTCTGTAAAATGACAAATACGATCATTTCACTGTTAAAACATATGCACTGTTGACTTTATCATTTACCAATGTTCCCAAGATGACTTCATCCCTGGGATTTTCATAACTTCGCTTTACTCTGTCTCTTCAACTTTATCTATCACTCTCCCCTCCTTATCTTGAAAAGTCATAGCCACAAAGATTCTCTTCCTGTTCCTTGAATACCCAAAGACCATTTCGTCACCAGGATCTCTGCACTTGCTGTGCCGCTGCATGAAAAGCCCCTCAGGAGCTTGTCATCATTTGGCCTGGACTCATGCCACTTCCTTAGAGAAGCCCGAGTGACTGTTACCCATATTGGTCAGCCCACCACTCTCCTTCCCCATACCTTGCTGAAGTTTTCTTTTATCCTTCACTACCTAAAATTATTTATTTACCTACATGTCCCATCTACTACAACGTGAGTTCCATAAGAGCAGGAACTTGTTCACCCTGTATCTCCAAGCATCTACAATTAACCGCGCACATAGTAGGTGTTCAGATATTTATTCAAATATTAAACGTTATCGAAGCGAGCCTTTCTCCTCCTCTTTAGTCTCACCTCTAACCCGGCTCAGGCACTCACTCAGTGTGCATAGCCGTCACTCTCTGGGCAGATCCCATATCCTAACTCAAGGTAAGTTCAGTGCTGCTCGGGGTACCCAGGAAAATGTGGGCCAGGCTGCTGCAGCTGGTCCCAGGCCCTGCACCACCACCTCGAATCTCTACCTGCTCCGCTCCACAGCACAACTGTATTAATTGCATACTAATCCATCCTGGTAACCAGGCTTCTCAGTGTAAGATCAGCCTTAAACTTAATTTCAGGCAGAACGATATTACTTTAGAGAAAAACACCAACCCATATCAAACTAGAATAAAGACCATAGGACAAAAAGATCAGATTCTAATACATGAAAACAATAATCTTTCCTTAACTCTTAAGCCCTTACTGGATCTCCCAGCTAACTAAACAGTCATGATAAGGCATAAAAAAGGGAAGTGACTGACTTTGTGAGGGGTGAAAAGGATAACTTTTGCATTGTTCTGTACACCTGAAACTAAAAAAAAAAAAAAAAGAAAGAAAGAAAAAAAGGGATGTGATGCGAATTTTGCAAGGATCTGCTACCCAGCACTATTCCAAGGCGGAAAGTGGACCTAAACCATTTCACAATATGCGGTGCTTCTCTCAATTCAGTGTTAAGCCCTGGTATACCCATGCTCCATAAATTCAGCAGACTCAACAGCTCCAATGGGTGAACGTGGTTGTAGACAACAGCTGTGAAATATGGCTCTGTCTACACAGGATACAAATGAGGAAGGAAGGCAGAATGTTAGCTGTGTTTATGCTAGGTAGAAGTTTCTGCGTTGTCGGTTTTGGGAAGGCCCTGTGCCAACAGTAGCATACCTTTCTATGGTATGGAGTTATGGAAGCTCTACTATCTGGAGGAGAAAGAAAATTAGAAGTTTTGTTAGAGTAAAGGCAGAAAGACAGCCCTTGGAAATGAGAAGGATCAGGCCATCTATGGCCATGATGTAGGATTACAACCAGAACAGTAAACTGCAGCTACATGCTTTGGGGGGAGGGATTTAAGATTTATTGAGGTCTGGCTGGCAAGGAAAAGAAAACTTATTGCTTTTACCTAGCTGAGATGAGACTGAGGTGTTAAGCCTTTAAAAAGAAAAATTCACATTCACAATGGAAATCTGCTTCAGTATTTCCAACATGACAAATCACAGCACGTGGTATTCATTGGGCCCAAGACAAATAAAGTCTGCCATGGTAAACAGTTTCTATTCATTCCAGATTGGCTGGATATTTGTTCATCCAGCCCAGAGAGCTAAGGGAAGTCTTCAGTGATGCTACAACCGTTCTATTTGAAACAAATTCTCTTTTTCACTGTTTGTCTCCATTTTGACTTTTTTACATGTATTTAATCACTTAAACATCGCATACTTGTTTACTGAGAAATGCATAAGCAATATGTAATTTTACTACCTGCATATTTTTCAAACGCTGTAAGGCACATGCATTTTGTCACATAGTTAAATTAACTTATTTCTTCGCATTGTAAAATTATATTAGTGTCTGATATAAAGAAAAAGCCCCACATACCTCTCCTAGGCAGAAAGGAGACATTAAGGCGGAAATTCTGAACACCAGAGTCCACTTAATTCTAGAAATAAAAAGTAAAATGAAAAACGATATACTCTAATTCCAACTCTATAATATTCTTCTTTTATTAACTCTGTAAACCCTAATACCATTGCCACCAATGTCACATTCACCGAATCATGCCTTCTTCAAGCAAAACCTTAATATGGGCTACTCTGTCAATGTGACATTTTCATTAGTTCTATTATTTTTCAACAGTATCTCAGCAGTATGAAAAATATCCTGAGAGGTGGTCTCTGCCTATTAGCTCACGACTGTGAGAGGACAACACCTTTTTGATTATGTCATTGAGTCGTGAAATATATGTCCTAACTACACACAGGCACAATTTTATCCTTTGTATTTTGTTATATGCCTCTGTGATACGAACAAAAAGAGCTGTGTTCATAATATCAAAGAAGCACAGTTGGGTCACCTTTGTCACAGACAAAAAAAAAAAAAGCGAAAGGCATAAGACTGGATTTAGAATGTGCCTGAAACAAACTCCACAGCCTAACAATAAAGATGGTGACTCCTGCTGTTCCAAGTCCACTGCTGCCAGGGGCACAGATCACCCTGAGAGAGAACGGGAATGTTGGCATTTCAACAAAACTGAGGCTGACTTCGGTGGTGTTTATAGCAGAATCAAGCACAATGTGGGGGAAGGACTGATTGGACCAATTCAGCACTCCTTGAAGCAAGAGAAGGAAGATAACTTAACTTTATAGCATTTCCCCTATGAAGCACTGAAGGCATACCATTAAAGCAACTGATTAGAGGACAGAAAGGAGCCAGGGTCACCGGAACCTTTATTAAAGATTATTCATTTCTTTCAGAAGGAGCTGCCTGGGCTATGGCTGCACGTCGCTTACGTGGGGCTCTTGGATTCTTCCCACACTGTGTGTGTCTGATTAGAAGGGAAACAACATTGTTCTTGCTTGAGTAGAGAAACTGACCTTCCCTGACCAGGATTTCTATTCACACACAACAGCCTTTGGCACACCAAATCTCCACCTCACATGATTCCTCAGCAGCAGGCTGCAGTGTTAGTTAGTTCATGAGCAAAGTAAAAAAATCTATACAAGCCCAAGTGCCGCCTTGGTTATTAACAGGTAATGTCGGAGCTTCTTCACAAGAGCATAATGTAAATTTAACTCTGAGCTGACATTAACCAAACACTATTGCGTTAGCTCTCACTGAACCTGCGTTTCCTAAAGAAGGGCTTGGGCTTCCGTTTAGTCATTTGTGCCATGTGAGATGTTAAGTGCTCCATTTCACATTCATCACCGTCTAAGTGTAACATTCCTGTTTTTACCCAGATGACTAGAAACACATGTGCACGTACACACACCCTCTATTGGTTACAAAACCCATTATTTTAGAATACTGACAGTTTATGTAATGAGGTGAGGTTGCTTTTAGGGACTCATCCGGGTTACTGGGCTCTACCTAATCCAGGGGAACAGGGACAAATGAATCCTTGCCAGTGTTCTTACGCACTTTGTGGTCGGTCAGCTTTGTCCAAACATCCTTCTCTCCCTAATAAGTGGGAGCCCAGCCTGGGATCTTGGGTGCAAGTGTGGAGCCAAGAGTGACAGGAGAGGCAGCATAAGGGGTGCAGCCAAAGCAGAAAATTGAGCAGGTACTTTGAGGTGTCAATTCCAAGGGGCTAAGCAGGGCTAGCATGAGGCTCTAGAACAGAAATGGGGAGTAGGGGGTAGAAGGCCCGACCTGGAGTGGGGTCTTCACTCAATGGCATCAGTGGGATTGCAGGTCCTTTTCCAGAACCTCAGCCCAGCAGTCAGGGTACGGGCCAGAAGGACTGCCCAGGAGGTGCAGCCAACTCAGGTGAGGTGTTGTAACAAAGACCCCAAGCTAACTACCTACCTGTGAGCCCACTTCCACGTGGCCCTATGCTCAGCTTCATTCTTTTTTTTTTTTGAGTCATAATTGACATATATTAGTTTCAGTTGTACAACATAATGATTTGGTATTTGTGTACCACTGGGAAAGGATCACCACAGCTTCACTCTGATGGTGCAGCTAGACTGCTCATTTGACCCCTCCTAACTCACAAACGTGAGTGACCTACATCAAGCCCCGTCCTGTGGAGCCAGGAGCAGCCTCACACCACGCTCCCGTGGCTTCTATTCCAGATTTCAGTGCCGACAGGCTCACCACACAGTGGGCCGGAGAAGCCAGGAGAGAATCAGTCCCAGAAAAGAGTGGCTGGTCAGAGAAGTGCCTGGAGACAATGCCGCTTTCTCTTTCCCCTCAGGTCATGACCGTGACTGGGATTTCCAAGGATCTGGCTGCCTCAGTTACTCTGTTGGATTCAATGGTTGTATGTGAATTGACATTCAACACACCACTCCGTGAAAAAGGTCTTTAACGGTTTGAAGCGTAGGCCTTGCCTATCCAGTAAGATTACAGTTTCGCTGAAGGTGTATTACAGTATTTACACATCCATCAAAGTACACGTATTCTGCTCCCACAGCCCACCCCCTTCAAATGCTCAGTAAAATTAAGCCATTACATTTTTCTTCATCCTGCCTGGTAGTTAGCCCATGTCTTTCCCTCCAGATAAAATTCTCACACGGAGAAATCCACTCCACATGCTAGATTCAAGCAACAGGAATAGAGATGTGCACTTCACTGGATTCAGAAGAGAGTTAAATTCTTAACTAAGTCAATATAAATATAGGCGAGGTTACAACAGGGACGCCTAATGGACAACTTTAAATGTTTTGAGAGAAAGGAGAGTACTGTGGGCTGAGATGGAAGAGAAGAAGCCTACATCAGGTAGCATTCTGGATATGCAGAAAAAAGCAGCATTCCAAAACGGGTCAGACACAAAGTCACTGAGGTAGGAACGCCGTGGTCCACTGAATGGTTTTGAGCAAGGGAGAGGTGTGATTAAATCAGTGTTTTGTAAGAACACTGGCAGCAGCATGTAGGACAGATGCAGAGTAAAGGAGAATGGAGGCAAGAGTTAGGGGTCAATTATGACAATGTAGGTGTGGGGTGAGAGCCATCATTTATTTATTCAACAATTATCTGATGTTTCCCATGTAGTCGATGCTATTATAGGTGCCGGGTTAAGTGGTGAGCAGGAGAGCAAGGTGCCTGCCCTCACTGGGTCCGTATTCTAGTGACAATAGGGAGTCTCTTTAATGTCAGACAGTGTCAGACAGTAGTAAGTGGAGAGGAGGGAGTCAGCAGGGTGATGTGATGGTGACTAAGGCAGGGCCTTTGAGTAAGGTCGTCTGAACAGGTAATGGTAGAGACTAAAAGATGAGGAGCATCTGAAGGGGGAGCATTTTGGGGACAGGGAGCAGTCAGGGCAAAGGATCTAAGGTGAGGGCAACGGCTCTAAGGTGAGGGCAACCTTGACTTTTAGAAGAAACAGAAAGGACCCTGTGGCTGAATCACAGTGAATGAGGGAAACAGTGGCAGGAGACAGGGTTCAAACATGGCCGGTGGGCTCTGCTAAGGAATTGAGGTTTCAAGGACAGTGAGATTTAGAGGAAGGAAGTGATGTGATCTCATATACGTTTTTAAAAGATCACTTCAGGGGGCCAGCCGAGTGGCTCGTTGGTTAAGAGCTGGCTTGGGAGCATGGGCTCTGAGAAGCAGGGCTGCCGGTTCGAATCCCAATGTGGGCCAGTGACGCTGCACCCTCTACAGTAAGATGGTGAACAACAGCTCGATCTGGAGCTGGGCTGTCGTGAGTCTCCAGCGATGGCGTAGGCTGCAGTGGGGCTGCATGGGCTGCCGTAAGCTACCGTGAGTGGCCGGCAGCCAGTGTCAGGTGCTGTGAGCCACCGTGAGCAGCCATCCAATGGCCGGTGACTGATCTGCCTCACCCAGGAAGAGCGCAATGATCACAATACCAGCATGGGCCAGTGAAGCGACGTCCTCCATGAGACTGAAGAAAAAAAGGACAGCAACTTGTCTGTTCCCCTTCTGATTCCCCAACACTGTTCCCTCCTCCAATTCCCCAATAAAAAAAAATCTTTAAAAAAAAAAAAAGATCACTTTAGCTCCTGTGTGAAGAGTGAATTGTTGGGGGACAGAGTGGAAACAGGGAACCAGTTAGGGAGCTACTGCAGTACTCTGGGTGAGAAAGGTGAGGACTAGGGCAGAAACAGGGCTAATAGGACTTGCCAACGAATTGGATATAAGGAATTAAAGATGACGGTAAGGACAATGCCAGTTTGGGCCCTGAGCTTCTGGTGGGTGGCAGTGCCATTTACTGAAATGAGGAAAACTGAGGCAGAAAGAGATTGAGGGATGTTTGGGACTAAGCTCAGTTAGGGACAAGTTGGAGCTCAAGTAAAGAGTGGCACATACTGGTAATCGGGAGAGAAGCCAGGGCTGAAGATAGAAACTTGACACTCCATCAGTTTAGGACTTGTGTTTACAGCTAAGGAACTAGATGAGATCATCTAAATAATATAGAAAAAGAAGA
This sequence comes from Hipposideros armiger, assembly GCF_001890085.2. Taxonomy (NCBI): domain Eukaryota; kingdom Metazoa; phylum Chordata; class Mammalia; order Chiroptera; family Hipposideridae; genus Hipposideros; species Hipposideros armiger. The sequence continues at coordinate 4,765,153 of NW_017731371.1, forward strand.
GGACCCAGGACAGACCTTTCAGGCAATCCAACATTTCGAAGTTGGGTAGAGAGAAACCAGAAAAGAGGCACAAAGAAGGGTTGATGAGGTAGGACGAAGACCAGAAAAGTGTCATCACAGAAGCCAAAGGGAGAAAGTGTTTCCAGAATGAAGGCGTGACCCATTGTCAAAAAGTGATGAGAGCTTGGACTAGAATAGGTATAGTGAAAGAATCTACCACACGTCAGATATGTTTGATTTGCTTCAAGCGAATGAAATCTTCCAACCAATGCCTACGCCTATAACGGACTACCCTGTCTGGTTCTTGCCTAATTAAAAGTAGATATTTCTGGTGAAAATGGAGGCTGTGGGTTGGGGGAGAAGAGTGAATGCAAAAGTTGATTGGGTGTCTTAAAAAGGGATAACAAATGTAAAAATCTCTGTATAAATTATAAAGCAGAATAGAGAAATAAGGCCTAATTGTTTATTACTAAATACTACTAAAAGGTATTGCTATTAATAATAATGATGATTCTATTGACTGAAATGTGCTTTAACTGGCCTCAAATGGAAGATTTAAATTTCTAGTATAGCAGTCTCAGAAACAGGGGATTGCAAAACTGAAAAATATTTCAAACAGAAGTAGTTGAAAATTTCAGATTGTGGACGTTACTGAAATAGGAATTTCTAGGACAGGGTATCGCTGATTTAAAAACCAACGTATTTATCTTCTACTAAGGGTGTCACTAAACCTAGTAAGACTGACTATCCAGACCAGCCAATACCTTGTCACCAGGTATTGGCTTGGCTGACTCAGGCATCACAGAATTACAGACCAGGGCACTAAAATTTAGTTGCGAGGAGTTGCATTTCCTCTTGATTGGTTTTGAATAAAGGCCAGTTCCCTTCCAGTTGCTCCTTCCCAAATACTTGCCTTTATATTTTCAAAGATGGAAAAATTCAGTACCACTATTATTTTAACAATGATATCCTTAATATCCAATGATATCAAAACAGAAGCTTCCCAGGAATGATGGTAATGTTGGATCTTATTGATCATCTTTAAAGGCAAAATTTGTTCCAAAGTAGTTTTGAATAAATTGTGTAGAGAGGTTAAGGTAAATTTAAACGAACACAATTCCCACTAAATCATCAGCCAGAGAAATTATGCACAAATGGCATAATTCTTCATTTAGAGTTTTAAGGTTACTCTTCACATAGTTTCAGTTGGAATTCAGCATGTTTGAAATTCCCTGGGTCCATTTTTGGGTGAGGATTTCCTAAGGATAAACCCCACAGACAGGCAAATGCCACTAAGGAGTTCTGAGATGCTGGGCAATTCCTCCTCTTGTTTAGCCTCTGTTTCATGACCTGTTAAAATGGGTTCTCTCATTTTACAGGGACCTGGAGAAACTGTGCGCACAGGCTTTGGGTGTCAGATGTCCTCCTGATCAGAGAAGGGGAGATCACATTAGAAGAAATGCTGTGGCAATAGCGCATGACCTCACAAGGCCCCAAACAAAGAAGCTGAAGTAGTTTTAAAATGCTAGGCCTTTAAAGAGGACCAAAATTCATGCACAGATCCAGGAAGAAGCGTAAAGGCGCTTGCTCATCATCACAAACTCGCTTCTTTAGCTCCTCAATCATAACCGGAAGCCTTTGCATCACAGAGGACCCAGTAGGGAAGTAAATGGGGGAGGAGACAATAGAGTGGCACTCATCTCACTGAACATCTGAGGTGGAAAAGCACACTCGAAAAGGAAGAATAATATATTTTTCTTTCTTACCATTAGACACATTTCAGAAAATGATTTTTAATGACAGACCCTCATTGTCTTGTTATTCTCCTCCCCGTCCAGAAGTACGCTGTTTGCCTAGGCCTGGAGCAAGCCGACACATGGGAAGTGGAGGAAGGGGAGACGAATCTTTACTGTAGGCAAGGCTTTGTTTTAGAATCTCTAGACTGTAGTCACACTTTCCAGATCATTGCTTCAGAGGCATCTACACAGTAAGGGGGTTGGTGCACATGATGATGTCAGGGAAGGGTTTCCAGAAAAACATTCAGCCGAGAGAAATGAAATGAAGATGCTAATCAAGGACAGGAATGTACTGTTACCATACCTCCCTCTAACTCCCAGGGGTCCAAAGGGGATTCTGGACTAATTCCTGTCAACACAGGGCTGGCACACACTGCACCCTTCCCCTCATTCTCACCGCGAGGATGCTGACTCAGCACCTGGCCCGGAGCCCGAGGGCCGTATTCTGAATTCAGAGCGTGCAACAGTGTTCAGTACAATTACGACATAATGGCTGCAAAGCTGTTCCTGAAAGCCAAGAAAACCTGAGTAATGTGGTTGGGTTATATCATCCATAAGGGCTTAATAGAGTTTAAAAACCAATTTGAAAATTCCTTCATCCCATAAAGATAGCATTAAGACGAGGGCAAAATCATTCAAGTCAAGGGATGGGAACAAAGTACATAAGGAATTAGCAGACTCCTTTCCACATTATTCTTCTTAACCAAAATGACCCACCCATTCCCACTGAAGATATCTCTGATATTAATGCTGACCCAGAAAAAAGGCAGCTTCATTAAAACATCTCGGTCCTATTGTGCCCGGCTAGTTATGCCGATTTCACTGCTATTTAAAAAGCACACAATCCCATTTCCAAAAACAACTGTTTGCAATTCAAAATCTGTCCATTCAGGCAATGTCTTCCATTCATCACTAACTCTCCACCATTTCCAATTCATCTTGCCAAAGACGTGAAGCTATTCCTCACGACCACACAAGACCTGTGAGATGTTACATTCATTTTTAGCCATTTCGTAGCAAAAGACTTTGGAACATTTGAATTACTAAATCTAGCATTTCCTCGGACTTGGGATATCAACAATACCTAGGCTGGTGAAGTACAGTGCTCAATCTGAATGTTGGCAACCATCCACTCTTGAGGTCAGACTCCAGCATCCCTCAGTGATGTGAAATTCTACAATCCTCAAATCCTATTTTGTTATTTAATACTTAACACCTATCACTGATATCGATAGAATACATTGGAACTGGGAAATGACTTTGGAGATTCTCATGCTTTATGGATAAAGAAACTAATGTTTAACCAAATCTTTTCATACTGCATTTTTTTGGGTCCATTTCTCTAGGCCTATTTGTATACATAATGAAAACAATAGAATTTTTATAATTAAAAGGGATCTTCAAGTTCAATCCCCTTTCTTTCTAAACAAACAAACAAAAATCTCAAAAGCTTTATACATTAATCCTCAGAGTATACCAAATAATAGATACCCATAAGTTTAAGGCTTAATTTAAGGATGGAGAAAATGAGGAGTCTCATTTTCAGATGGCAGAGAATGAGGTTCTGATCTCTCTATCTAAAAAGATTCAGATTAACTTCATTTTTGAACCTGGAGAAATAGAGCTGAGTTTAGATGTTTTTTTTCAGTCTTATGTCCTAAGCTGCCCCAGCCTACTGAATCTCTATTAAACAACAGTATCCTTTCTCTTAGTTGACTGGAAGAACTAAGAAGTACACTTTCAAGAAAAGTTGCAAATAAAAATAATTCAATCTCACATCCTTCCTCCTGACGAAACTAGAAGCCATTTCCCCATTATTTCGTGATTAATATGAAAAGTGCAGGAACAATGAGAGGAAGTTCATTTATCTCCAGTCGTACCATTCTGGTTTCTGCTGCAATTCCTTTGGCAACAGAAGCAAGCAGCATATACCATGTAGCTGCCCCATTACAACACAAAAAGCTGTTATCTTTGAACTCCTTTGGAATGTTAGCAAAGTAAAGATGATTGTGACTTTTCTTCAATGTCATTTGGGCAACATAGCCTTAAAATAGTGACCATACATAGGTCCTCTATCCTTAAAGCAGGACCAAACCAAGATATGAGTGCTCTAGGTAAGCTAAGTATTTGGTATATCTTCAAATGGATACTCTTCAAATATTTGCTCAACAGATGTTTGGGTGAGGAGTTGAGCATGACAGGCCCGGGGGGGGGGGGGGAGTGAAGACAGGGCTGGTGAAGCCTTTGAGCTTGCATGTTCCATTCAAAATAACAAAGGCCCTGCAAGTGACCAGGCCAGATCTCCCTGGAAGGCAGATTCATGACCATCTACGGATTCTCAAATATGCCTTCCCCTATTCCAGGCTGTTTATTAAAGCATCAATAACTGCAGCACTTATAACTACATCTAGTAAACACTTGAAAGGTTATTGTTTTGTATTCTTTTCTGTACTTTGTTGCATTCCCAATGATGTTTTTCTACTCCTTATAGGGATACTGTCTTTTTAGTACTGTAACATGTATGGAGTGTCTGCAGTGTGCCAGGTACTAGAAACACAAAAGTGATTAAGATGTTTTCCTTGCCCTTAAGATACTAACATAATGGGCAGGAGAAAGATTTACAAAAAATAATACACCACCACAGTGACGAAGCCTGTAGCAGTAAAATGGTTATTACCAGGTATTGCTAGTGAAATGCTCTGAAATCCTTGGAGATGGATACTTTCTTAAAACAGAAGGTACTTTGAGTTTGCCTTTATCTCTGGAAACCTTGTTTGGGGTAAGGATTGAAATAAAAAGAGAGTGATGTTTTTGTGCCTCCAGTACCCTGTGGCTGTAACTGGAATGGGGAATTAGAGATAGGGGATAATCCCTATGCGAAATTTAGCCAAAATCTTTCATTTTGTATGTTCTTCTTCAAATGATTTTGTCCCTTGAACTTGCTATGTGATACTAGAGGAAGGATGAAGGAAACCCGCCTAGTCCCTGCTACCTGTGTAGCTACACGTCTCTGGATCCAGATGGTTTCTCTCCTTCACAATAATTGCAAACAAGATTAAAACTGCATGAAGGAACTATTCCAGCTGGCTTTTGGCTTCCTCTGATGTACACTCCTTGAATAAAGCAATGGCAAAATTAGATTTAAAATAAGAAACATAAAAAATCTTACAAGTACCAGATCACCTCAAAGTCCTGCTAATATGTGAAACCCTGAACCTTGGCATTATAGTAACTGAATGCACCAGCTAGGTAGAGTATGCACATGTTAGCAAATACAAACACTTAAAAAATGAAAAAATAACTGCTTTTGAAGGCATAGCTCCACATTGCCTCTGGGTGCTTAAGAGTATGACAGAGCCAGGCATCTGGAATAAAACAGAAATACAGTCCAATAAATTCCCAAGCTGGAAAATCCTCATTGCTATTACCATCCCTGCCATCGATCCATCTAAATAAAACCACACAGCCACATTTTCCTCTGGTAAAGGGATCAAAACAAAAATTGATCCTTCCTTGGCAGGCGGCTACTACTGACCATGGCAAGTATGAAGAAAGAAAATTTTGGGAGTCTGCCTGTCTAAAGCACCGGCCCCACCAATCTTAATTTCCATGACAGGACCTTTCTGGTTTCAGGCAGTTCCTCAACAGAGCAGGACCCAGGTTATTAGGTGACGGCATTTCACACAAAACCATGATTAATTCTGCCTTACTCCAATATTACTATAATCATGCAGTATTTCCAGCGTATACCTTTTTTCCAAGTGTTTTAAATCTTGTATACAGCTCCAAATATAGGTAGAGAGCTTCGTATGTATTTTCATAAGCTATTTCTTAGATGATTACTAAATGAAAAGAATGTGGCCTCTAAGAGCCACCTTAGCTTACACAATGTCATGGCTCTAGTGGCTGCATAACTGAGTCAGTGTAAAGTTACAGGAGCTCTGCTTATGTTGGTAAATGTGCTAGAAATGGCTGGGGATATAACAGATTCTAGACACCATTCCTGTCCTGGAGGAGCTGAGAATCTTGGGGTCACATTGGACAATGCTGTGGATTTTTTCAAAAGTGCTCTGGGGCCGGCTGAGTGGCTCCTTGGTTAAGAGTTGGCTTGGGAGCGTGAGCTCTGAGCAGCAGGGCCCCGGTTCGGACCCCACATAGGCCAGTGATGCTGCACCTCTACAGCTAAGATGGTTAAACAACAGCTTGACCTGTAGCAGCTGGGCTGCTGTGAGTCCCCGGCAACGGTGTAGGATGCAGTGGGCTGCTGTGAGCTGCCGTGAGCGGCTGGCAGCCGGCATGAGCTGCCGT
>NW_017731371.1:4772461-4783617 GCF_001890085.2 Hipposideros armiger
AAAGAAAGAAAGGGGGGAGCGATCACGGAAAAGTGACCCGGCATGTTTGGGGACTATTTATTATAATAATAATGAGTGTCGGATGTGCTAACCAACTTTTTGAGAATGTGCAATCCGTTTCATTTTAGCCCCTCCCTGCACTCACTCATCGATTCGTTTAATGTTGACGGCGTTCCTCTGGGTCCAGACTGAGCTAGATTATGAGGAGCACGAGTATGAACTAAACTGGCAGCTGCAGCCTCCCCAAACTTCAAGTTGTGTAGGGAAGTCAGACATAAGGAAATGACCCGAATGTCATGTGTTCACTGAGCTTAGTTGCTTTGAAAGGGAAGGAATACGTGACAAAATATGAGTGCGATGTAGTTAAAAGAGGTAGCTTTTGGGTTGGGATGTGTAGGGCCTGGCTGGGCAGGACAGAGCTCTCCAGGCGTAGGGAAGGCTGGAACTGGAGGGAGCCCAGCATGAGCACTGCACAGAAGACTGACGCGTATGGCTGCAGTATAGAGAAAGGGGGAAGAGAAGTGGAAACAGGCTGACCGGGGTAGGCAGGAGTCAGGCCACGCAGGGCCTTTCAGGTTTGTACAAAGGGTAGCTGGGGGAGTTTTTGTCTTACTCTGTTTTTTGTATGAAGGAAGGGGGTTGAGTTGATCGCCCTTCGAATCTAAAGGGGTCACTCATCTTTGGGAAGGAGATGAGTCGGAGCTGGGGTAGGTGAGAGCAGAGTACAAGCAGGGAAGGCAGGAGGCCACTAAGTAGTCCACTGGGTGGTGTGGTGGCTTAAATGGTGGTACTGTAAATAGTGAGAAAATGATGGATAATAAGAGTAATACTCAAAGCTAACATTTATTGATGCTCACCATCAGCTTTACACTCATTAACTTGCTTAATCCTGAGAACAATCCTATTAAGTATTCTTAGTGCCATTTTATAGATGAAGAAATAGAGGCTTAATAACTTGCCCTGGTTCTAAGAGCTAGAAAATTCAGAGTTTGGATTCCAACTCATGCTGTTTGATGCTGGTATCCATGGGTTTACCACTATACATGCAATGTGTTTTCAGTGATTTTTAAAAAGACAGAAAACAAACCAGAGTCAGGAATAATGCACCCCCCAAACAATCCACATTGTTTATGTGATATTGTTAGAGGACACATCTAGAAAGCAGTGTTCACAAATTCTTACTTTATCACTTCAGCATTTGCTGATAGCAAAAGAGGGGATTTTGTGACTCTCAACAGACTACTTGTGATTATTTTTGAGTTGATACACTCTGATAAGACTTAATCTTTCTGGAGGGGAAAAAAAGTCAGTCAACAAAGTGCACTCTACCTAACATTTGCTGATATAATATCTTTAGAGAACTTATCTTGGGTCTATTTATAAACACCTTGGTGGAGCATGCATAACTCACATTTTGTGGAGTGATAGAAAAGCTTCCTAGAAATGCAACTCCATATCAGCTTCCAAATCTCATTTCTTCTTGGAAAACAAAATAAATTGGATTTGTGAAATCTGATTTCATCCACTAAAGAAGAATGACCAACAAAGGCCAACAGTGAAGGCTTTCAGCATTTGGTTACCGGCAAATTTCTCTAAGGAACCCAAAGTCACAAATTTATAGATTTTGAGTTTAATTAGTAAGAATTGCTTGGGTTGTTCAGATGATGGCATAAGACTTGGTACATCTGTTACCGGAGTCTCGGTTCTTCTTACCGATGCAATGAAGAATCATGGGTCAGCATGCTGATTAATATGCAAGCAGGGTTTATTAGTGATACATTCTCAGGGAAGAGAATGGGCCTAGCTGAGGTGGGTGAGAAAGGCATAGGCTCCCGGTATTAGTGATATGTTCTCAGGAAAGAGAACAGGCCCAGCCAAGGTGAGGGAGAGGGGGAGGGGTGTGGGAAGAGAAAGAGATATGGAGAGGGAGCAAGGGCTCGAGGGAGAGAGAGAGAGAGAGAGAGAGAGAGAGAGAGAGAGAGAGAGAAAGAGACCTTGTCCTGAGGATTTATAGTTTGCTGGGTGGGGTGAGGGAGTTACATATTGATTTGATGGGGAAAATGGTGCGTGCTCTTCCACGAGAGGGCATGACTCCTAAGGTGGGTGGAGTCTGTTGACTCAGATCCTTATCTTGCTCCAGACCACCTCTTGTCATCTGTTGTTGTAAAGACAGACCCTTGGCTGGAGGCAGTTATTCAAAACTAGTGATGAGCTTTCTCTGTAGGCACTATGGACCCCTCCCACCCCTCCTCCTCCTCCATTTTCTAACTTCTACCTAATACATCCACGTGATTGTTTTGGTTGAGGGTGGAAGTTCTGTGAAATGATTGGGAATCTCTGAGAACTCACTGTAGTCAATGCTGAGTCACTTTGGGAGTGCTTGGCTGAGTGTCAGGAGCCCAGAGGACCAGTTTAACCTCTAAATACAGGACTCACAATGCTGAGCATATGCGCTTGCTTGGGAAAATGTCTAGAGTGTGACCAGGAAAAATCAATGTCTCCAAAATGAAAAAAGAAAACTGCCAAAGCAAGATTAATGAACATTTATTAAATGGTCAAAAAATAGAATACTGAGTTAGCTTCATTAATTGCTGGATATCGTGTTCATAACAATTTCATTATATTTGAAAACAGTGTTTAGATGAGATGATCTTACTGAGAGCTCCTAGATATACATGACGAGTGTTGACAAATCACAGCATATTTTACATTAGGCACCTTAGCCAAATAATCTCAAAAGTAAAATTACAAAATCCTTTATTAGTAAAATTATTAAATGTGGGATGTGTACACATTTTAACATCTTTCAAGTGATGTGAAAGTGAGAGAATTTAGACATTATGAAGGTCTTAGTATAGTAACCGGTCTTGTATAATTTTGTTCACTCGAAACATGTTTGTCATAGACATTTGACCTATCCTCTCAGTCTGGACTCTAATCCCAAGCTATGCCCTGGGAATCCGGACAGGCCTGATGGAAGATCTCAGTTTCTGGAACGTCAGTTCAGAACCCACCTGGGCTGAGTTCTCTGAGATCTCAAGGCCCTGCCAGCCCTATGGTTAGTTCTGAGACAGAAGCGTGTTCTAAAGAAAGCCTGCTGGTATATAGTCTGGTCTGCCTCTCCTGAGAGAACTCCAAGGAGACTTTAGAGGACACTGCCTGTTCTTTCAGAGGTGATCTGGAGCCAGGCTTTCCCCCAAGGCCTGCCAAGGGCTGGACGTGTCGTGTGGAGGGAGACAGCTTCAGCCCCCACCCCTGGCTTTGTTTCTGGGAGAACAGGAGTAAAGACATGACTGTTGATGTCAATGCTTTATTTTGAGAATACCTTAGAAAAAGAATGTATGTCCTGAGATGGCTGAGTGACGCATTGGTTCGGAGTTGGCTTGGGACGCCAGCTCTGAGCAGCAGGGCCCCGGTTTGGATTCCACATTAGGGCCAGTGACACTGCCTTCTACAGCTAAGATGGTGAACAACATCTCGACCTGGAGCTGGGCTGCTGTGAGTCGCTGGCGACGGCGTAAGCTGCAGTGGAGCTGCTGTGCGCTGTCGTAAGCTATCCTGAGCTGCCGGCAGCTGGCGTGAGCTGCCAAGAGCCGCCGTGAGTGGTTCACCAGTGGCCGGTGACCGATCTGCCTCACCTGGGAAGAGCGCAATGATCAGAATACTAACATGGGCCAGTGAAATGATGTCCTCCACAACTAGACTGAAGAACAAAAGGATGGCAAATTGTCTGTTCCCTCTCCCCAATTCCCCAATAAAAATCTTAAAAAAAAAGAATGTATGTTGTGACAGACAGTGACTGTGATGTCAGCTCTATTTCACAGTAACCTGGCTCCATGCTGCCACTCAAAAAACATGCAGCTGAACTGCCTAGGAGGGACAAACCCAGTAACTGCCACAATTGGTTGATGTCACCATGTTGATGGAGGTATTCAGAAACCTGGTAGGTTTTATTCCCTGTCTTTTTCTGGTATTTATAGAGAGCTTATTTGTTTATCTAATGAGTGTCTCATCCCCATTACTGCTAACTCTGCAGGAAATGATCTGTAAGGGCCAGAAATTGTGTTATATTTAAGGTCATGGAGAAAAACAGTGGCAACCTCCCAAAGAAAAGACAAGCTTTTGAGTCTGGATATGTTGGGTCAGTAGGGTCACTGTTGACTCCCCAGGCCAACTGTTACAGGAAACAGAATTATAAGCCTGTCTAACCAGGAGAGAATGGACTTCAGAAACCTGATTTCTATATCCCCCTTGACATTTAAAAAACTCTGCTCTTGTGCCAGACGTTCAGAGGAGAGTGAAGAAAATTTTAAAAGAAGAAAAATGTTTATTTGTTTTAAGGCTTGCTCAGTAATCCACTTATGCCATTTACATTAGTTAAAGAAACCTTTCCATGTAAACACCATTAATTATGTAGTATAAGAGCCAAATAAAAATGCTAGAAAATAAAAGCAATTGTGGAATAGATTAGTATAGTTTGAGTGCACATATATTATACAGAGACCGTATACTTTTACATTTTATTCAAGGGGGTGGATTTGTGGTTTTCTATGGTTTGATCTGCTAGGATGGAACCAACAGAAATGACATTTTACAGACGGATACCAAAGCCGTTAAAGTTTGAACCCATACTGGCAATGAAATTACGATTTTCACAGAGGCCTTGATTCATCTCCCCTTTCTATATCTGTCTTGAAAAGACTATGGGGGGAGATGTGGGTTGACTGTCCCATAGATTTTCCCAGAAGGTTTGTGGGAGCAGGACCGTTACAGTCTATTTCAAAATCAGTAGGCTCCAACATCTTCTCAGGTGCCATGACAGGAGTTTGCTTGTGTCTGTGCTAAAGGAAATGAATTATATGCAGCCAGCCAGGCACAAATAAGGCCAGGGACTGAAGTTGTTGCAGAAATATTGCATGGGACTTTGTAGCAATAATGACAATCCACGTTTCTATCACCTTTGTAATATTTCAAGGACATTCATGTACATGATTTAATTTGATCCTTCACAATAATTCTGTAAGATAGGTAAGACATGTATTTTTATCAATCCCATTTTACAGATAAGGAAACTGAAGCTTAAGGAGATCACAAGGAAGAAGGCATTGGGAAGCATTTTCTAACTCCCATCTATGTTTTTCCACTACCATGTATTTCTTTTTAAGTGTAAATGAATAGAAAGATGGTTTAGTTCATAGCAATATTTTGTGCTATGTGGGATCTTTTAAGAACATTTGAGTGCATTTACATCATTTCCTCAGGGAAAGTTTTGTTTTACTTAGAGAAGCAGGAAATGGAGTTGAAATGGGAAGAGGTTTTTCATTTTTATGGATTAAAACCTTATGTTATGTTCAGTAATCCTGGATCATGGAGGAGGATAGATTTCTCACAGCATAAAGAGAGGAGAGAAGAGTAAAGAACATTTCCTTGGTTCCCTGGTTCAGATCGACACCCATCCAGGGAGGCCTGTTCAGACAACACAGGGCAGCCGGTTCATCAGTCGGATGGAAAAGGCACCACCATCCTCCAACATCCCCCAACACACTGAACACGTTGAAGTTCACTCTTAATGCTCAGAAGAATTCTGAAGGATAACTTTTTTCACTGCTTTGATCATCTTTCAGAAATATGCTTAAATATTTTTCTATATTATCTACTATGTCTGCATAGCACAAAATAAAGGGAAATTGTTTTTCATTCATGTATTCAGAACAATGCTCGCCAAGTATGTACTACTATGTGCCATGATAGATACTAGAACTCTGGGGTTGAACCAAACAGATATGACCCTTGTTGTGCTGGAACTCCCAGTCAAGTGGGGGAGATGAATGTTAATCAAATGATCACATCAATAAATACTATAGAAGTCTTGTTCCAACGAGAGCAAGACTAGTAGCTGAGTAGGTAATTGAAAAATGCAGTTAAAATGGGAAATCATTAAACTCTGTGTGTGTGTGTGTGTGTGTGTGTGTGTAATTTTATTTTTTAAACACATAAATGATCATTTATTTGCCAAATGTGATAGGGTCAAGATGCTTTCTTTGAGGGTCAGTCCAGTAATTGAAGTTTTATATCATATTTTCTGCATAAAACTCAAAGTATATATCATCTACAATTTCTAGTTTCAGACACTTTAATGTGGAGAGAGAACCTAAAGACACCTGTGAAGTAATTTGAATTCATTTAGATTTTTATGATTTTTTCCCCCATCTTTTACACTTGTCCTGCCTAATTTAAGAGCAATTTCCCTCCAGCTTTTTCAAGTCTTTCCAAAGCATTTAACTTAGTTTTCATGGAAATAGGAACTCTCTTTTTATGCTCATATTTAATCAGTTTATGTGATATTTAATTAAACTACATAATTATAGTAATCAAGTATGACTGCCATAAACAGGTTTGGGAACAAAAACAACCTCCTCTTAGTAAGGATAGAGTTTAGTTGGTGGGGGTAGAAGTGATGAGGGTATATATTAGGTAGCAGAAGCCACTAGTATTTATTATGTTCTGGCCAATAAGTCAATACGTTTTACAGATGGATTTGAAAACACCGGTTAATTCCCCGAGGACCTCAATTGAAAGATTTTCTATTGTAATTAAAAACTAATAAACATTAATAAGGAAAAGCAGTGGATGCCCTAAAGGGCTATAGTTGGGGGATGTGACTCATTCTGAAGGTGTCAGGAAAGGCCTTTCAGAGGACTTGACAGTTGAGCTGAGATCAGAAGCTGATTAGGCATTGTTCAGGGAGGGGTCTGGAGAAAAAGAGGTCCAGGCGATGCTGTGAGGGCAGAGGAAATAAGTGTTAAAAATGAGGAACTGAAAGAAGACAGTGCAGTCAGAGTCTAGAGTGGCTGTGGGAGTGCAGCCCAGGAAGAGGCATAGAGAGGGGAAGGCCAGTCCACGCCAGCGTTATGGGTTCTGATAAGCATGGAGGTCTTCATCTCTGACAACGGGAAGTGTCAGTGGTTAGGAAGCAAGAGTCTGCTTGTTTGATCAAGAGCAACAGCTAATTTGTTGAATTTTGGCCCCAAAATCTAATTTGGGCACTCGGATTGTTTGTTTTTACAATTTAAATACACTCTAGGTAGTGGGGAAAAAAATCTTTTCTTAACCTCCGCCAACCAGAATTTCTCTTAGGGAGGAAACTGTTCTTGACCAGGAAAATACATTCATCAGGCACATGTGGGTCGAAGTCCAGGTTCTGGGGTAGGTGTCAAGATAATAAAAGAAATGCTAAATATCTCTGCTGAGAAATTAAGAGGGAGAAAGGAGGAAGGGGTTGTGTGTTCATTAGTTTCCTAGGGCTGCCAACAAAGTACCACAAATTGGAGGGTTAAAATAACAGACATCAATTCTCTCACAGTTTTGGAGACGAGAAGTCTGAAATGAAGGTGTCAGCAGGGCCATTCTTCCTCTATGAGGCTTTTCATTGCTTCTTCCTAGTTTTTGGTGGTTGGCTGGCAATCCTTGGTATTCTTTGGCATATAGTTGCATCATGCCAATCTCTGCCCTGTAGTCACATGGCATTCTCTGTCTGTGCCTCTTCTCCTTTTATTACAAGGACACAGTCACATTGGATTAGAGCCCGCCCTCATGACTTTATCTTAAATTGATTACATCTGCAAAGTCTTTCTGTTTCTTTTTTCTTTTTTAAAAGATTTTATTGGGAAATTGGGGGGCGGGAACAGCGTTGGGGAATCGGGGAAGGGGAACAGACAAGTTGCTGTCCTTTTGTTCTTCAGTCTAGTTGTGGAGGATGTTGCTTCACTGGCCCATGTTGGTATTATCATTGCGCTCTTCCCAGGTGAGGCAGATCGGTTGCTGGCCTCTTGACAGCCACTCAAGGCAGCTCTTGGCAGCTCACACTGGCTGCTGACTGCTCACACTGGCTGCCGGCCACTCACGGTAGCTTACGGCAGCCCATTGCAGCAGGGGCTGCAGCCTATGCAGTTGCCGGCTACTCACGGTAGCCCAGCTCCAGGTCGAGCTGTTGTCCACCATCTTAGCTGTAGAGGCAGGGTCACTGGCCCTCATATGTGGGATCCGAACCAGTGACCTGCTTCTCAGAGCTGGTGTCCCAAGCCAGTTCTTAACCAACGCACCACTCGGCCGATCTCTGCAAAGGCTATTTCTAAACAAGGTCACACCACAGATGCTGGGGGTTAGGGCTTGCGTATATCTTTTGGGGGACATAATTCAACCCATAACAGGCATGAAGGGAGAGAGGCGAGAAGGATCAGCAAACTCTTGGAAGGTTAAATGTCTAGGGTGGCTATAACCAGTAAGAAGTTCCTGAGGGAGGGATGACTGAAAGGACTAATAGGGTTTTTGAGTGCTTTTCTCACAGTGTAAGATGTGACAGCCTATGTAACATCTTCCCTATTGTACCCATGTGGTCATTTTCACCTTCCCAGTGAAAGTTCTGGTATGTGTGTTTACTGATGCTTTGGTGGTGGAGGTGAGGCGGCAAGTGACAAATTGAGTCACCAAGAAAGATTTGGGGCCCGTGTTTGGGCCACTGACATAAAGAGTGTGCTTGCAGAGAACAACTCAACAGATGCTGGAAAGCTAAAAAAAGTAATTTTGTGACTATAAATCCTGTCTCCTCCCCAACCCAGATAGTTAGAGATATACTGGCTTTCCACAATCTCTAGCATTGGGGTTTGGATCAACCATATGTCCATCTTGTTGAGCTAGGACCAAGGTTTCAAACACATTGGTTAAAAGTCTTTCCTTTACTTTGTTCTATCAGCCTTTTTAGGGCACAGTGCATGATTTTAGCTAAATTAGGAATGTTTGTGTTGCTTTTTATTTAATTATTTTTTAGCTGAGCCATCCTGCCACCTGTTGGCAGCTCAGCAGCAGCTCAGCTCGGGCCGGGACGCAAACCGCTATTGCTCATAGCTTGCACTCTTGAGCGAGCTCTTCACCAACTGAGGCACTCGGCCGGCCCTGTGTGTTGCTTTTTTAAAAAATCCTGTATTCCAGATCTCTTGCCCTACCATTTTCAAAATATAAAAATTTCAAATAGATTTATCACTTTAATGGCAGGAGAATGTTCTCTGAAATTCAGTTTTCATTTCTAGTCAGTCTCCCTCCTTACTTCATAGGAAACCTTTCCGTTTCATTTCGCCACCTGTGGCCGAGGAAGCTCTTCATGCATTTCATTCAGGCTTGCACCCCAGCTCTCAAAATGAAGGACCTGACTTCCCAGAGTGAGTCCAGATGTTCGTGTTCGAAGTTATTGCTACTAACCGTCAAGTCTGAGAGTTGTACAAAATTAAATCCGTCCTTGAGGCCTGGAAGGCAAGATGATCTTGATGATAGTGTAATGTCCTCAGAGTGAAATAGCTGAAATGGGGGAAGAACTACCATCTCCATGCACTACGAGCCCGCACAACAGCATTTCTGTTCATTTCTGTGCTTCATTGACGTTGGTATTGAACACGAATGTGGTTTTAAAACACCTAAAAGTCTCCTTAAAACCCAAGTAACTGGCAAATGGTTAGAATAATTAATGAAGCAGTTTTTTTTTTCTGTAAGCAGCTTGAAGGAAATGAGAAATGTTTCAGTTGCAAAGGCATTATTTGTGGCTAACATATCGTGTCTCTGTGGAAGCTTCCCCCAGGTTGCAGGTGCTTTGTGAGCACTGAGGCTGCTCGGGCAAAATGAAGCAAAAAGCAGAACAACTATCCAGGAATGGTGAACACAATATGAGGTGATGCTTAGGTATGTAGATAAGAAATATCTAGGGTCTTCTCCCACTTTGTGAATCCTGCATGGGTTGTTGGTTGGTGTTGCAGGATAATGCTCTTCCTTACCCCTGAAGGAGCTGACTAACCCACCCAATCCCCTGTGTTATGCCAGGGGAACAGTGTTCTCTGGCTGCTGAGGGAAGAGGGGCCCTCCTGGTGAACCCGATAGTCATCCTCTCCAGCCTTTGAGAAACAGCCCATCTCCCCCTAGGACCAAGCCGTGTCTGCATGAGTCCTGCTTGCTGAGGGAAGGTGTCCTCCATAGAGAAGGCACACATGTCAGGGCCAGATGTTCCTAGGTGGCCCAGAGAAGGCTGGAGGAATGGCCTCTGAGGGTTGACCCCCCCAGGCCTACGCCACATGCCAGGCTCTCTAGTTCTCTATAACGTTCTTTCCCATAATTCCTGTGTGGGGTACTACTTCCACAATTCTTGCTCTGCCCTTATTAGTCCTTACAACAGCTCTTTAAAAGCAGCTACTCAGCCATGTAAGAGATAGATGCGTCTTCTATGACACTCACATTTTGATCACCCCCTAAGCTCAAGACTATTTTCTCACAGCTCTATATAAATGCTCAATGGCTACCAGACATTAAAAAAATAATGCAGAGAAAAAAAATCAGCTTAAACTAGCCATATAACTGCACATCGGTGTTTGTTACCCTGTAGACATTAACAGCAAAAAAAGCATTCTTTTTTTTTTTAAGATTTTATTGGAGAATTGGGGGGAGGGAACAGCACTGGGGAATCAGGGAAGGGGAACAGACAAGTTGCTGTTCTTTTTGTTCTTCAGTCTAGTTGTGGAGGACGCCGCTTCACTGGCCCATGTTGGTGTTATCATTGCACTCTTCTGGGCTGAGGCCAATCAGTTGCTGGCCATTGGACGGATGCTCACGGCAGCTCATGGCAGCTCATGCCGGGTGCTGGCCAGTCACGGTAGCTTACAGCAGGAAGCCCACTGCAGCCCCACTGCAGCCTATGCCATCGCCGGCGACTCATGGCAGCCCAGCTCCAGTTCACCATCTTAGCTGTAGAGGGTGCAGCATCACTGGCCCATGTGGGATATGAACCAGCGGCCCTGCTTCTCAGAGCTTGTGCTCTCAAGCCAACAGTTAACCCACGAGCCACTCAGCACCCCCCGCCCCCCCGCAAGAGCGTTATTAAGGTTTTTTTTTAAAAGATTTTTATTGGGGAATTGGGTTATGGGAACAGCGCTGGGGAATTGGGGGAAGGAGAACAGACAAGTTTCTGTCCTTTTGTTCTTCAGTCTAGTTGTGGAGGACGTTGCTTCACTGGCCCAAGCTGGCACCATCATTGCACTCTTCCCGGGCGAGGCAGATCAGTCACCGGCTTCTGGATGGCCGCTCACTGCGGCTGCTGGCTACACACGGTACCATGGCAA
>NW_017731371.1:4783907-4794644 GCF_001890085.2 Hipposideros armiger
ATGCTAATAAAAATAAAAAAGTTCTTTATAAAATCAAGAACGTTAGCTACCTTCTGGGACAAAGAGGGAAAGACTAAAGGATAACAAAACTTGGGCAGACAGGAACGTTAGAAAGAAAATGGAGATCAGTTATTACCATTAGTCAAAGACAAAACAGGAATAATTGGCATAAGCTTGGTGGAATAAAAGACATTTAATATAAGAAAAAACTCATTATAAGTACAAGGATACTTTGGCATTGCCCCCTTGTACTGTCAGTGACAATTCAATTATAGTATAGTCATATTTCTTATTTTGTATTGTTAATTCGTTAAGGCATAGAGTATCTTTATGAAATTTCTCTCTTTCCTCACGTGCATGTGTGTGTGTGTGCGCGCGCGCGTGTGTGTAAAGATGAAGAAAGAGACATATTACTAGCTCCATTCATCTGTGGAAAGTTCACAACCCAGAATTACTCTTTCATTCCACTTTAGTGAGGTAGATGGTCACTTTGAAGACATCTACTCACAGTTTTTTACAACCCCCCCGCCCCCGACAGTCTCATTCAGGGGTTAGTTGTGGCTTCTTGGTTTAGCACTGGTCTCCTTTCAGATCACCACTGACTCTCACATAAGTGCAGATGATGAGGCAGGAAATCCAACCAAGTGGAATAGTTAGCTCATGTTTCACTGTGTGGTCTCTGCCCATCACCTGTTTTAAAAGCTTATCTGATAGAATATTGTCTGTCAGAGCTTGCTTGGATCCCTCTTTCCTCTTGGCCTGGAGAGAGAATGAGAGAGAGCGAAATGTGTAAAGTTCTTTGCCATCTAATGTTGCCTGTGCTCTTACAGGTGATTTACATGCCACATGGCTTCTGCCGTCTGTGTGCTGTCTCTCGGTAACTCAGGGGCAGCTTGACCTTCAGCAGCTGCTGAGCCTCTTTGTCTCTAAGCAGGGGCAGAGGAGACCAGTAGAGCAAGGAAATCACACGTGGCTTTCCAAACTGCATGAAATACATCTATTGTGACTAGATGAATTGCATATTCATGAAAACTGCCAAACGGAAGACTACCCTGCTTGCCAAGCACTCACCTTGGCTGAGCGCAGGGCCCAGCAAACAATGCAGAGCTCTGGCCTTCTTATTTATGTGGCTTGACAGTCAACATGGGCGGCATGATTGCAGGTTTCTACAACACGCCGTGAGAAGGACTCTGAGAAGAGTTTGCATGCCCAAGGAAAACTGCATTCCATGATGATCCCATTTTTATTTCTTAGCAACAAGTATTTATTGGGTGCCCATTGTTCTAACATTATCCTAACAAAATTGCGCTACTGTATGATTAGGAAAGGAATTTACTGGGCTGGCTGAGTGGCGCGTTGGTTAAGAACTGCCTAGGGATGCCAGAGGGCCCCGGTTCGGATCCCACATATGAGGGCCAGTGACACTGCCCTCTACAGCTAAGATGCTGAACAACAGCTCAACCTGGAGCTGGGCTGCTGTGAGTCGCCTGCGACGGCGTTGGCTGCAGCCCCTGTGGCAGTGGGTTGTCATGGGCTACTGTGTGTAGCCAGCAGCCACCGTGAGCGGCCATCCAGAAGCCGGCGACTGATCTGCCTCGCCCGGGAAGAGCGCAATGATGGTGCCAACTTGGGCCAGTGAAGCAACGTCTTCCACAACTAGACTGAAGAACAAAAGGACAGCAACTTGTCTGTTCCCCTTCCCCCAATTCCCCAATAAAAATCTTAAAAAAAAAAGAAAGGAATTTACTGGTCACAAGGTGAGTTTCTGCAAATACTATGAGGATTTCTCTTCCCCCGTAAGATGGAATGCCCAACTAGTGCATGTGAAACCACGCACACCAAGACAATGAATTTTGATGTTTCTGTTTCTTATTAATTTCTTATTTGTTAGCAGAGAATCATGGAAATTCCATATTTTACAGATGGGAAAATGAAGCCAGCAATGCTAAGTGACTCCCCCCTCACCCCAGGGGACACTGTTAGTGGCAGAGCCAGGATGTGTGCTGCTGTCTCTTGACTCTGAGTTCATATTCCCTCCACCATAACACTGCACACATGTGGATTTGACGTTAGTGTTACAATGTCAGTAATGACAATGACCAAAAAGACTGTGATGTTTAAAATGCTACCCTTGGCTCTGTTCATAGCTCTTCAGGGGCACAGTTTCAACGCTGATGAGGTTCATGCATGAGCTGAGCCTTCTTCCTTCAGCCCTTACTCTTCTTTGCCCTGAGATCCGTCTACCTTTACATTATCAGTTGGGCTACTGAGAACTGAGTTAAATGGCAAGAGCAGTGGCGATCTGTTACTATCTATCTATCTATCTATCTATCTATCTATCTATCTATCTATCTATTATCTATCTATCTACCTACCTATTACCTATCTATCATCTATCTATCTATTATCTATCAATTATTTATCTATCTATCTATCTATCAATCTACCTATTACCTATCTATCTATCATCTATCTATCTATATCTATCTTTTCCAGTGAGGCTCTAGCAGGAACCAACAATTGTGATCCCTGGAAAGCTGCTAATGAGGTGTACTCCTTGAGACCACGCCGCGTTGGCAGCTTCTTGATTCCCAAGCTTCCTGAATATGGCAGAGAGGGCACCTCTCCTTGGGGGCGCAGATTTGCAGGATTGTTCTAGGACCCTTTTCTCTAGGCTCAGTACAAGGTCTGCTCCTCCTGACCTTTCAATGATTTTTGTAGCACCTAATTTCCTATATTAAATCTCTTTCTACTTAAACTAGCTAGAGTGGTTCTGATCTGTAACTGAGTCCTGACTCACCTGTCGCTCACAGATGACCTGCGATCCCATGGCACTCTGCGTCAGTCGGTCCTATCATATCATATTGCATTTATGTCATTCTCGCTCCTTGTTTCTCTCTCTCTCCCTCTCCCTCTCCCTGTATCTCCTTCCCGCCATCCCCTAACTCAAATACTATAAAGTTGTTCATCTTTTAGTCCTTCTCTAGGTGGGATACAGCCTGGCATATAACATTCACTTATGAGATGTTTGTTTGAATAAATGAGTGGATGACTAAATGCATAGGACCAAATATTCTGTGCTGCTTAGTTCATGGGAAAATGAAAACCTTGTGGAAAATGCAATTTTATTTCATACATATGCCATTAGTGTATTTTATTTAATAAAACGTAGACAGGCACACACTTTTAGCTTGATATTAATCATTACCTTTTACTTAAACCGTCAAATGGGATCTGCTGCTCAGCAGTTAAATATTTTGCTGTCCCCGGAAGATGAGCGATGTACACTGATGAATGTGAAGCTTGCCTCTTCGCGCCTGCCTCCTACCCACTACATTTTTTCCTGGGTAAATTCTGAACAGGTGCTACTAGATGCCTCATTAACTGCATGGAGCTATGGAAATCGTGGGTGAGATGATCCCTCCCCAGAAACTAAGCCCTGCTTTCTGTAAACACTGCTCTGGACTTAAAGCATTGTGATTCTTTCTGTGTTGCCATCAGCGACAGACATTGTCTTAAGATGCCAAGAGCTTGAATTGATGTTATGTCTTATCTTCCCTCTGATCCTCCCTTCTTGTCATTATTCGGTCTGCCCTCTATCATTTATCTATCTGTTTCATTTCTCCATGAATATGTATTAAGTGCCTACAGGCTGCATTATAATAACAACATAACTTTTTAAGCCATTTTAAAAGGCTTTCACAATTTGTAACTCATTTAATTCTCCCTAAAATTTTCTGAGGTCAGGAGGCTAGGCGTTGATATTTTTATGTTATTGGTGAGCATAGGGAGATATAGAAAGGGTAAGTGTCCCGCTAAAAGTTATACAGCAGAACTGGGCATTGAAGGCACCGGCTGATTTGACTCTAGATTCAGTGTTTACCTCAACCCCATATTTTTTTGTGATAGGAAACAAGACCACAAGACACAAAATAGACAATGTCAGATCTTGAGGGCTTTGTATTGTGGACCAGTATATTACATACACAAAGACAGAGAATGTCTTCATGAGCTTGAAAATGCTTCATCTCAATTACGGAAGGTATTTCTGTTATCAGTGAATGAGTGTGTTGCATCTACACAAAGCACCCAAATGAAAAGGACACATGAACCTTAGCTGGCAATGATGGATCTCTTTGGCATTAACGTTGCCACTGCAGCAGCAAATGGAGGTCACACACAGCGTCCTGAACTGGTCTGATGACATATAGGATATTGAGCAACATTTCCAAGTAGGAGAGCAGCCAGGGGAGGGGAATTAGGACGGAAAAACATCCCAGGAGCCCAGTCAAACAGGGATTGCTTGAAAGGCGCAGGGAGGAGAGGAGATGCTGTGACTCGTTTTCTGTGTGACACCAGAGAGCAAAATACCTACACCAGTGTGTAAAACGATGGGAAGATACAAGAAAACTTTCTCTGATGATTATAGAACTCCAAAATGAGAGGGGTTACCCTAGAAGGTAATACACTCTTTGTCACTGGAAATGTTCAAGAAGATGACCACCTGTCAAGGCTATGACAAGGGATCCTCCCTTGTGGGGAGGTTAAACAGTCATCTAATTGTCAGTCTAATGCTGCCTGGGAGCCGGCTGAAAAGCAGGCCTAACTTGAGCGTCTGATTTGGCAGCTCTGGGCACAATCCAGAGAATCTCTGTTGGGAAATCCCTGGACTAAATTAGTGGGGTCCACAGTGGAGGGCGGAAGAAAACAGACACCGTCTTAATATTTACATTTTATCTAAAAAGCATAAAAAGGAAGTAAGTTTACTAATGCTTGGTGTCTAGTGAATCAGACAGTCTCCTATCACATGTGGGCTGTCACGTAGGATCCTGCTGGCTGCAGCAGTATCTGCATTTGTTTATCCAGATCGGCATGTTTTCATATATTGTATTTTATTGTGCCCCATTAAAGAAGCTTATGGACTATATTACCTAAAATAACAGAACTGCAAATAATGGTATCTTTACAATATTTTGAGTGAAATGGGGAATAATCATGACAATCTTTTGTGTCACAGAGAGGTTTGTGGGTTATCTTGGGTCAAATAATAAAGTGTAGTGAAACTTAAAATTGTGCATTTTTCTTTTACAAAAACACATGTGTCCAATTATGCTGACTTCCTGTGATGACAAGTAGCTGTTGGTAATATTATTCTTGTTGGAAATTTCTGAAAAATGAAACATAATTAAGATGTTCCATTTATATAGGGCTTAGTATGGGCCAGGCACTGTTCTATTTTCAAAGGGTTAAGTCATTGACTCGTCATACCATCTTAGATGGTAGGGACTACTAACTCCATTTTGCAGATGAGGAAACTGAGGCAGAGAAAGGTGAAGTGATTTCCCCAAGATCACTCAGTTAGTCATGAAACAGTGGGGTTCGAATAAAGGCTTTTAATCAATCAGCTAAACTAATTTACTCTTTCTTTAAAATGAGAAATCCATTGCCATTTGTGCTATGGAGAAAGCTTGCTGAAAATGTTTCCATCATTAATGTTATTTTTGTTGCCAAAGCTGAAGAAGTGTGTAAACTTTAAAAACCATAACATCACAAACTTAGGACATTTAGTAAAGGAATTTCAAAACTGATTTTAAAATGAAGAGTTTTAGTGTATTTTGAACTATTTATTAAATATATAAAAATACAGTAAGTTCCGATGTGTTGGGAAGAACACACGATAGAGTAGGAAAAATAGAGATTTACTAGCAAATTCAACAAAAACTTCCACATAATTAGTGGATGAGATTAAAAATAAGTTTCATGATTTGATAAGCCCAGCCAACAATGCATTTTGTACCCACTGGGATGGATATATTTTTGAAAAGCATCTTTCTCAGCAGTGGCCGTCATTGAAGCTGCATCAAACTTTCAAATTCCTGTATCACAAAGTATTAAACTAAGATTTTAAAAAATAGTAAGTCGTATTTCATTGCATTATTCTCAGTAAAGAAATGTCATCAAGGGTGGGGCATCTTTTTAATGAGAGCAAATACTCTTTGTTGTTATTCATAAACTACAATAAAACAAAAAATATTTTAAAACATTGATCTTTAAAATTAGTCTCATTGTGTATATTTTATGATAAGTATCATGTAGGTCCCACAGTGTGTGTATATAACGTGTATAAGAAGAACATGGTGCGTGCTCAAATAGTTTACTAAGGTGGGCACATGAGGCCCCTGGGTGTGATCTCCTTCAATTCCCTAGTTTGGAGTCTTTGATTCTCAGGTAAATGCTCTCCTCTTATTTGATGGGTGATAAAACCTAAGTGCCAGAAAGATACTTACCTCCAAGGCAGGCAGCACCTCATTATTCAGCTCACTGCCCAAATCCAATCCAAAAAGAAAAAAAAAAAAGAAGCTGAATAAAGACCCACCTTTCTGAGTGAATCAGCTTGATTTAAGATGTGGAGCTATCTATGTTTTGTACAACATCAAATGCACTGTTGATGCTCAGTAAATAACAAATTGTGATATTAATAATTAAGAATTGATGTCACTGCTCCTGTGAAATGATTTGCAGAAGAGTTCATCCCCATTCACCCATAAAGAAAAATGAGAGGTAGAGAAAGAGCAACGGCTTTTAAGGAAGTTTAGTTCCAGCTACTTTGTGTGCATGTGGTTTCCTCCCCACCCCTTTGGTAAATCTGATGAAAAACTGGGCAAGATTGACCCCGAGCCAACCTAAGCTGCTTCTCCCCCATCCTTTTGTCTTCCTATCTTTAGGTGGGAATGCCTAGGATGTTGAATCATATGATTTTAAAGTACTTGACAAACAATAATTAACCGGGGTCGCTCTTTCTTTGAAAAGAGTTATGTCTAATTGTTAACATGTCTCCAATTATCTGCTCCTCCTTTTGGACTGTATTATTATCTGAATTATTGGACTGTATTATTATCTGGAATGTGCAGTGTCTGATTTGCTTGTACATTTACTGTAGTAGGCTTTTTGAAATAGGTGGCAACCATGAAAAAAGGGACATCTAGTCACCTTAATGAGAAAAAACATAATTGTACAAGATTTAGGTGTGTGCTCATTTGTGTGCATATTACATGTACACACACACACACACACACACACATTCTTTCTTGTATTTGTAACCATCCTCTCTTTCAAGCTGTGGATTTTGACAATTGTGATCACCTTCACTGAACTAGACTCCATTCCTCTGAGCTAGGAGATTTGTGTTTTAAAAGCAAAAATCAGAAAAGCTCTCCAGAAAAGTGAATTAATCCTCCTGCAAAAGTGAGTGCAATTAATCACAAGAAAAAACTGGCCATGCGTGTCAACAGAGTCCAGAGAACTGGCTGAGCGTTATTGATTCATTACCCACCATGGGCCCCTCCTCCCACACCATGCAGGAAGACAGGTGACATGCGGACGGCAGCCATACCTGACACTGGCAGTGTGGGCCTGGAGACCAGATGGATTACAAACTGAGAGATGCTGGGCTCTTGTTTTGGCATAAGCAGTGTGCATACTGTTAATTAGGAGCACAGCTTTGAACAATGTCTCAAATAATTAGTCAGGGCAGGTATGTGCCTGTGCAGGGGCGGATTATAATAGATTTTTCTGTTGCTTAGAGAAATTTTCTATAGTAACAAAGGAACAAAATGTAAATTAATCCACAACTGCAGGATTTATACTTATTATGCATTTTAAAGCAGGCTTCTAAGTAAGCCACCTACCAAAACCTTCTAGACATATCAGTAGCCTCTAAATAATGATGTTGATATCACTCTTAGCTCCATCTCTGTACTGCTCATTAGCTTTTACAGGCAGTGTCATATGGTAGAGATAACAGACTTTTCGTGTCAAGTTCATGTCCAAGTTCAGATCCTGTCTTTACCATTTACTAGCTATGTTACACACAGCAGACCTTAAAATCATCATCCGTAAGATAGGAATCATAGTGTCGGTTATGGGCTGAATTGTGTCTCCACCAAATTCATATGTTGATGTCCTAACCCCCAGTGCCTCAGAATGTGACTGTGTTTGGAGATAGGGTCTTAAAGAGGTGATGAAGTTAGAACAAGGCTATTAGGGTAGGCCCTAGTCCAATCT
The DNA here is from genome assembly GCF_001890085.2 of Hipposideros armiger. Taxonomy (NCBI): domain Eukaryota; kingdom Metazoa; phylum Chordata; class Mammalia; order Chiroptera; family Hipposideridae; genus Hipposideros; species Hipposideros armiger. Next base: position 4,791,972 of record NW_017731371.1, read on the forward strand.
GACCTGTGTCCTTATAAGAAGAGGAGTTTGGATACACAAAAGATACACTCTAGGAATGCAAATGCACAGAGGGAGGACTGTATGAAAAGGCAGCAAGAGGGTGGACCCCTGCAAGCCAAGGAGAGAAGCCTGAAACAGATCCTTCCATTATGACCCTAAGAGGAAACCAATCCTGCGGGCACCTTGATCTTGGACTTCCAGCCTCCAGATCTGTGAGAAATATATTTCTGTTGTTGAAGCCACCCAGCCTATGATATTTTGTTATGGCAGCCCTACAAACTAATACGCTAATATAGTACCTGTTACAGGGTTATTGTGCAGATAAGTAATTTTTGCATATAACATAGCATATATTCTTAATAAGTGACAGTTGTTTTTGTCATGTAGATATTCAGTAAAAATGATCTCCCTTCTCTTCCTCACTGAAGAGGTTGTCATTTCCCAGGATTCCTTAGCCATGCCTTTGTGATATCTGTTTGAAATTGAACTTCAGGCAGCATGGCTCTTTCCCTTGTGGCCAAGAGGATGCTGCCAACACAAGCTCTTTATGGAGCAGTAAGCCACCGCTGCCCAAGTGCCCCCCTTATTCATGTTCTGGATTCTTCCCTCTGGCTTTTTTTAGTCCTGGCTCAAGGAGACAGTGCCTCCGCTGGGATAGGCTGCCTGAATAGGCAAATCCATCTTCTTCTGTCCCCTCAAAATCTACAAAGGAAGGGTTGCTTGCCATAGCTGTAAAGAGAGAGTGAGAATATCTCATATGATACTTGTGGTGTCCTATATTTCTGCACTTTTTTTATTGACCTGAAGAGGCATTTGGGTGCTTATTAGCTCCCCATTTTGTGCAAAGTCAAAGTAGACGTCATTTCAGAAACAAACACAAACATCTGTAATGTTCCCACTCTGACATTTGGCTTTGTAATCAGGTAACTTAGTACAACTCCATGGTCATAGCAGTACCTGCTTCAGTTTCAGACAAAACAGTTTGGTGACTCACAGCCCTGCTGATGCTGGTGGCCTTATGTCCAGCCCCTCATCTGGGAAGGTTGTGTGTACCATCCACTGCTCTCCTTTTGGGCTGATGACGGAGGAAGTGTCATGATGACAACATGGTACGTGAAACCTGGGCTGAGGTACAAGGGCTATTTTTAAGATGTTTAGGAGGTACAGCGTTCCTCAGGCATGGAATTCTGAAGTGTTCTCTTTCCTTTATGGGTTAACAAGCTTGTTAGCTGTAACCGTTTGTGTATTTATTAATCTGAACAATATTTGCAGCATGCCTACCAACTCAAAACCACTGAAATGCTCTCTGAGGAGCAGAACAATAACAATAACAATAATGTTTTATTAGGTCCTAGGCCCTGGTCTAAGCCCTTTACATATTATTAATTTTATTGACAAACTTGTTGAATGTCAGCTATGTAGCAGGAACAGTGCTAAGCAATTTGCATGCACTATATTCTTTTAGTAATTTTGTGAGGAAGGTAGTCTTAATTCCATTTCACAGATGGGAAAACTGAGTTTCAGATGACACTCAAGGTCACATAGCTGGTAAATGCTGAAGTCAGGAATAAAACTCAGGTTGTTCTGATCCCAAAGTCAATTCTTTCTTTATTCAGTTGCCTGAAAGATAGTTGAGAAAGAAACATTCTGTGATAATTGAGGCCCTTTCTGTCCTGCACTTGGAAGTCACTCTTAAGAGAAACATTATTCTTATAAACAGTGCTAGCTTTATTTCACCAAATCACATGTCTGGAGTGATTTTCAGACTATTGTCCTGGGTGTTCAAATCTGCACCTCACACTCCACAACCAGCTTTTATTGACATTTGAGAGCTATTATTCTGGGTTAAGGCTGTGCCTAGTGGGGGCAAGTTTATTCCATTGTGCCATTGGCACCTTCACTTGAGTGTTTATCATGTCATGTTCTCTTGTGGGTGCTAGTGAGTTCAGGGTAGTTGATAGGGAGAAGCAGGACCACAGGGTGTGTGAAGGTACCAGGTGCTGACCCCTCCAGAGTGGAGCAGCTGATGAGGCCCAAGCCTTGGGAGGGCCTGCTGGTTTGTCATTGTGAGCTGGGATTTCCTAAAGCTCAAGCCTGCTCTCTTTCCAAATCCAGCTAATCTCTAGCTAGATGTAGCTTAAAGATGTTAGTGGGTAGGCAGGGTCAGGCTGCTTTGTGAATAAGAAAACATTCAGTTTTTCTGAAATTTCCATCTAACCATGGTTATATCTACCTACATGTAGCCCATTTGAATGGAAATATGATTCTCTCTGTTAAATCCAACTAAAATTTAATACTACTAATAACTAATGTTTATATCATGCTGACTATTTATAAAGCACTTTTTTAGCATCATTTCATTTGATTATTCCAGCAAATTCTGGAGTGGATAATTTTCTTCTTTTTCTTCAGGGAACTGAGGCTCACAGAGTTAAATGCTTTGCCCAGTGACACAGACACAGGCAGTGGAGCATGTGTGGGGAAGCACGCCTCATCTTTGGGCAAAGCCAGAGCTGCTTGATCACATCAAGCTGCCTCCTTCACTTCACACTCAATCTCCTTATAAAAACCTAAACATATCGGCTTCTAAATCACAGGCCAGTTTCAGTAAACAAAAAAGGCTGACCTAAGTCTTTCTATTCTTCCTGGTTATACACAGTCCGCCTGAAGCCT
>NW_017731371.1:4794794-4798115 GCF_001890085.2 Hipposideros armiger
ATTTGTTCTCTGAGGCCAGACCTGAGCCTTTTTTTTCCCTGGGAAGGGCGCTGACTGACAGGTGTGGGAGTGCTTCCGGTTGGTAGGCTGTGAGATAGAGCTTACACCCTGGAGCTCTCCTGGGCCATCAGGTGAAGTCACTCTCTGTGGGTCTTTACCTGAGATCACACCTTTGCTTGACTTCCTGCCATTCCCAGCGCTGCTTCCCTCACCTCCAATCATGTCCTCTGGGAGGTCTTCTCCGCTCAACAAATCACCCGCACATAAATCCTCGGCTCCAGAGATAAAGCGTCATCAGTTGTTCCAGAATCTTTTGGTTGCCCTAGTTTAGTGTTTATTTTCATATCTTTGATTAAACAGTTTCAATGTTTCTTTGTTGCTGACCTTAAATTATTTAAACTCTCTGAGCCTCTTTTTGCACCTCTAACATGGGGATAAGGGATAATAACGCCTATCTTTTAAGGCTATGGTAGGGATTTAATGAGCTATGGTAGGTAAAGCACTTAACATAATATTGATAAGTGGTGTTCAGCTATTATTACCAATTCTAATATTCCGTGTGGAAATTTCTCCAGCATATTGGAACACATTGCTGGTAGAGTGGGTCCAAGTCACAGACTAAGTCTATGGCTGTGCAGTCTTATGTCTCTAAATTTCAGACACTTTGAGACAAAAGCCATTGATAAGATGCAATCCAAGAGTCTCAGGATTTAGCAGCTGCTGCTTGCAAATGCAGTCACATCATATTAAACCCCAAATGTCAAGAGCAGCGAGCTAACCCCCATTTGACTTGCTTCTGGTTGACTGGAGGAAGCCCAGTCCTTAACAGAGCCCAGGGCGGGGCACTCACATATGTTTGCAGTTATCCCTCACCAGTGTTTACTGAGTGCAAACTTTCAGCTTTCTGTCCCTTCATGTCCACAGAGTTGCTGATCCCAGCCTGCCACTCTGCTCCAATCGGCGCTGCTGCTGCTAGTGAGGATGGAAGGGTCCCACACCAAATGTCGGTTTAAAAATGGAGCAAAACCTCTGCACCCCAAGGCCTAAGATCCTCATTGTTGTTTTTGGGAGATGGGAGGAGCTTTCTTTTTAATTTTCTCTTCTTTTCTTTTTTTTTTTTTTTGCGCTGAGCTGGGATAGGTATGGCAATTCTGTGGCTGCTGCTAAGAGGTGTGTCAGCTGCGGATGGCGGCGCCAGGAGTCCACCGCCGCCAGACCCAATAATACGTGTAGGTGCTGGTAAAGCTGGATAAGCCACTGCCTTTAGCAGGACAAATCAGAAATATCTCCATTGAGCCTCAAGGTCAGGGAACCTGATGGCCACGACATCTGATGACCACCAAATGAAGAGAATGCTCCTTTTTCTTATAGTATGCGCATGCACGCAGGCAGGGGTGGAGGTGGAGTTGGGTAGAGGGGTGGGGAACCAGGAAAAGAGAAAAGGACTCATAATGAGTTTACCAAAGCCAAAAGAGTTCTAGAATTTTAACATATTTTCAATTAACACGCAGAACCCTTTGCAGCTCAGGACAAATGCATGCTGTCAATCTCCTTTGGTGGCAGGGAGTTCTGGAACATGCCACCACCTATAACTGTAATCGCCCACCCCTCCAAATTCAAGTCCTGTTGCCTGGTATGAGAGCAAATAACATAAAGTAATTACTACTTAAAACCACAAGTGACTACCACAACTTCAGCCTGTAAGGAAGCAGCATAATTTCTCTCTGGAGTAAATAGCCTTTTTATTTAGCAAAGATGAGGCCCCCAGGGCATGGTTTGGAAGGAGGCATCGAAACAAAGAGATGGCTAAGCCAATCAGCATAAAATATAAACAAGGATTTTCTGGGGAGAAGAGCTGAAAAAGGAGGAGCAGGGAGCAGGAGAAACTAGGGATTAAGCCATGGAGGGGAAGGCAGTTGTTTCAGGAAGTGCCACACATCAGACATCGCCTGTGGCTAGCGCAAGTTCAAAGACAGGGCTGTTTTGTGTTCCTTTTTTAGCTGCTTGCTCTGTGCTGAAAGGTAATCACCTGAAGTGAGGTCTTGGGTGAGTGGTGTTTCCAAGAAATCAAGGCAAAGAGCCTGTGTTCCAAATTTGAGTAACTAAAATGTAGAGTGAATAGAGCAGCCCTGGGATGGACTAGGATAGAGAGACCGAGAACTTTACTACGGAAAGGAGAAATCAGAGGGGGAGCCTTTCAGGCTTTACAGAACTATTTATTTAGGAGGCGCCTGGATTTCCACTCACCATGGGATGGGGAGTGTCAGCCAATTTTATATAATTCTCAGAGAACAAAGTGACTTCAACTGATATCTGGATGACAGTCTAAGTTCCCCCTTTGTAATCTGACTTTCGCCCACCTTCAGCGCATCAAACATGGCTGTATATTTCCAAATCCCAGTACATTTCTAGGTTTCTGTCCCCTAAAGAGGCTCCTCAGGTCCCAAATAAGTCACTGGATGCAAATGGCTAAGTGGGAGGAAAAGTGTGTAATTGATACAGAGAACAAGCAAAACTCATGGGGTGTAATCATAACCCAAAATTATTTTGTCTCCCTCAACTGCTGGATAAAAAATTTTAGGATACCAAACACAATCTTTATTCAGAAAGTCCAGCCCATAAAATATCAACACTCTAAGCTTGATTTGAAGTAAAATCTTCTCCCTCCCCCAGTCAATCCCACTTGGGGAAGCGATGGAGACCACAGAGGTGGTGGCTGGGGCCCTCTTCTCCTGCTTCTTTGTTAGAATCTGTTTCTGCCCTTTCTGGGTTGGAACAGAGTAGGGGAAGGAGGAGAGTTACATAGGGAGCAGAAAAGTTCTCACATGACTGAAACTGTTTCATGCATTTATGGTCTGTGTTCCTGGCTTTAGTTTAAGTTAAGCTTTGGTTCTTTCGAGAACCCCATCACTGAGGGCCTTTCATCTGAAGTTCCCTTGACCTAGGCAAAGGTATCTCTGTTGTGGAGATTGTTTACTCCATCTGCAGCCCCCAGATATCTGGCAATGTCTGTATCTTTTCTCCACCTGGGCCTGTTTGCCCCTCCAGGAAGTCTCACTAGACAGGACCATAGCTGAGAGCACATTCATTTTTAGTCTTGTAACCCACTTCTGCCCCTTGGAAACACTCACCCATTTTTCCCCTTGACCAACTCAGAAAGTGCAGACCACCTCATGCAGCCACTTATTTTTTGACTTATTCATTAGCTCATTAAGTTTTAAGTGAGAGTCAGACAACAGTCCATGTGTTCTTGGCAGTCTTGTTGAAACCCTGATCACTAGGCTTGAGATGAAAGGCAGGTGTTTTCCACCCTTCCATACC
>NW_017731371.1:4799585-4807228 GCF_001890085.2 Hipposideros armiger
CGCACATACCATTCACTCACCTATTCACCCAATCATTTCCAGTGGGGTAACACAGAGAAAATAAAAGAAATGTCCATAAGGGAAAAGAAGTGGACATTGGGCACAGAAAACCTTATGCTCCGTTCAGCTGTGCTAATTAGTAACGTGCATCATATTCACACAATATTTTTTTAAAGGTCAGACAACACAAAGAAGGCAAAAGAAGTGGCCATAAGGGAAAAGAAGGGAACACAGGGCACAGACAACCTCCTGCTCCACTCAGCTGTACTAATTAGTAATGAACATAATATTCTTCTTTTTTTAAAGGTCAAGCAGTACAGTTTAGTAAAACAAAACAAAACACTAAACAGAGACTTCTCTGCTATTTACTTGGAGTCTGAAGCCTTGGTTAGTTTTACCTCCACTTATTAGCCATATGACCCTAGGTAACTTATAACTTCTTGGGACCTCATGTTTCTGCATTTCTGAAATGGAATCAAACCTATCTATTGTGTTGAACTCTCATTTAAAAAATACACTATTCATGCAGTTCTCTGCAAACTGCACAGTGGGACCCTGGTGTAAGGATTTTATGGCTGGGTGATATTTGAGACGACTGCAGTTGTGGAGATATGACACTGGCACATCAGGGTCTTGAATCAGGTTTTCAATTTCAATTTGAGGGTGTACCCACCGGCTGTATTGACACAGCACAAAGCCAAGGGCAGATTGGACAATGATTGGTTTAATTTGATTGATGTGGGCTGCAAAACTGGGCCGTTCCATTTGCAAAGTGTCTAGGCTGTAATGATCTGATATTGGCTGTCTACATTCATCAAACTAAGTGGATAATTAACAAAACACCATTTGACTTGGTGATGTATAGACAGTAACTATGGCTGTTTCTCAATTAAAAATCTCATCCAAAGTTGTGACTTTGGTTGTCACAGCTGTGCAAATGATTTCCACATTTGTTTGTAGCTCCAGCTCTGAATGCTTTCTTAAAAGACCCTTTTATTTTTCTAACAGTCACCAGACATCTTCTGCAGTCTCTTCCTGACACATTTTCCCTCCTAAATCTTCCCTCCTTCTGTAATCCTCATTTCAGCCAGTCTCAGACTCGCAGAGTTAACTCTGGGTCCTCCCTCCCCCACACCTTTCACATTCCATCAGATGCCAGATTCTACCAATGCTCTCTATGGAATATCTTGATCTCTTTCTCCTCCTCTCTAATTCTACAGCCCTGCTATCCTACGACTTCATCAAGGCCCAGCCTATGAGTGTAGAAACCCTGTCATTGGCCTCCTCTTTTGAGTATGGCCTCATTCCAATCCATCCAATACATTAATGCTTTCATCTTGCTTTTTCTCTGCTCCCACATCCCCAGGGGGAGTCTCACTGCCCAAGGAATGGTGCCTGTATTCTCTCTGGCATTCTTAGCATGGCAAGTCCTGGCTCTAACCTGTCTTTCCCACTTTACCTTCTGCCAGTCCCCTTCATGCACAGTAAGGAGCAATCCATGCCTCGTTCCCTGCACTGACTCCCAGATGCTCACACAGGTCCCTTCTCCAGCAGATTCACATATGACGTCCTCACTGCCCTCCTTCAGACTCCTGTTTGCAACGAATGTCCCCCTAATCTGTACTGCACTGCATGTTAACAAGATTTACCCTACTTTCTCCTCTCTAGACTACAGGTTCCTTCAGGGCAGGATTTGTGCCAGAATCACCTCCATACTCAACAGGGTCCACTTATCTTGCTCTAATAGCGGCTTCTTAAATAACTGTTGAACAGAGGAATGTCTGTAAAGGGAGCACGCTTTCCAATATATTTGTTTCTTGCTTTCTTGTGTGGAAAGCAACTTTTGATTTGAATATTGTAAACTTAAGTGCTGGTATATTTTCCTTGGAGAGCACACAACATGCTCCCGTGGTTTTCTTCTTTCTGATAAAGTGGGTCCTTTATCAGTGGTATGTGACACTAATTACAGAGAAAAGGAAAGGAAATTCTGGAAAGTAGTTCATTGAAGAGAAAAATGAACTTGAAAATTCTAACTATAAATGGAATAAACAAAACGTTTGCTGAGAAAGACATCTTGAAAGGTTGTGTTCCTCTAGGGCAATGCTGTTTTTTAAGAGGAATAATAATAATTTAGAAAAGAACATCTTGGAATTTTATAGGAGAAGCTGAACTTTTAAGAACTGTAGAATAAGCAAATCATTCAGAAATTGGGCCCAGATTTTTCCTAGAATTCTGTAGCCCATTGGATTTGACGAGAGAGGGAATAAATGGCTGTTGGACTGGAGAAAAGGACCAATGGAGACAAATTACAGGAATGGCAATGGTTTCACCCTGAGGATAAATGGGTGGTGTTTAAAAAACTGTCTTGTTATACAGATGGTGAACTACTGTTGTCACTATCACACTCGGGGAGCACATCGAAAGAGAATATGGGCTATCCCTAGCAGTGCCTTTTGATGCAAAGGATGGGGGGAAGGATGGAGTAACACGCCAGGATGGAGGCAGGATTTCATCTGGGCACATTTCATAAAATAACATAAGGTAAGCATTTAATGGTTTATAATATTTTTAGGATCATCAAAAGAGCCCAAAGTCATTAAAATGTCCCTGCACCAGGAGAACTGAGTTAGAGCTTTCTTTCTTTCTTTTTTTTTTTTAAGATTTTATTGGGGAATTGGGGGAGGGGAAGAGCATTGGGAATCAGGGAAGTGGAACAGACAAGTTGCTGTCCTCCTGTTCCTCAGTCTAGTTGTGGAGGATGTCGCTTCATTGGCCCGTGTTGGTATTATCATTGCGCTCTCCCTGGGTGAGGCAGCCACTCGCCGGCCATTGGATGGCCGCTCACGTGGGCTCACAAAAGCACACTCCAGCTGCTGGCCAGCCCCAGTGCAGCATATGCCATCGCGTGTGACCCATGGCAGCCCAGCTCCAGGTCAGGCTGTTGTTCACCATCCCAGCCATAGAGAGCGCATGTGGGATCTGAACCAGGGCCCTGCTGCTCAGAGCTGGCATCCCAAGCCAACTCCTAACCAACACGCCACTCGGCTGGCTCGAGTTAAAGCTTTCTGATGGTGCAATATGATCAGTGACTGAAGGAGATCCTGATGAAGATCGATGATCATTATATTAGTTTACACACAGTAGTTGTTAGGTTAAATGCTGTTGGATTAAAAACCAACATTAACTGTTAAATATTCATAAAAGTTCAGATGTAATTCTGCCTAAAGCCAAGAGGATGAGTGCTGTGTAGAGTCATTATATGCCTCAAATTTTTCAGAACATCTATGATTTTAAGTAACTTTGCTATTTTCAATACGTGTGTAAATGTAAAATTAAAGTGTGTGACTAAGTTCACAACTCAAAAAAAATGTTTTTGGACTTTCAGTGGGGACTATCTGAAGATCGTAATTATCTGACCTATTGAGGTCCATTCTCTTTGGGGAATTTATTCTATTGTAACTGATTTTATTATCTTACAGAGATAGTTTGTTAACTAAGTGGGTTTGTTGGCCTTAATAGGGACAAATTTAATTTCAGGGTTTCCCCATCTGTCTTGTATCCTTTCTACTTATCAAATGCTTGGGCTCAAATTAAAAGGAAAATAAAAAAACCAAGGGGAAGATAATATAAAGGTCAACATCTACTTTCCATCCTACCTTCAGTTGCTTTTGTCAAGGTCACCATGACCTCCAGGTTGTTAAATCAATTGATCCATTGACCAATTTTCACTCCATATCTTACTTGACTTCTCAGCAGTATATGACACAATTGACATTACCTCCTCCTTGAACTATTTTCCTCATTTGTCTTTCAGAACACTTGTTTTCCTTCTACCTCATTGGCTGATCTTCCCCAGTCGTTTTTGCTGGATGATCCTCTTCTCCTCAGCCTTGAAACATTAGTGGGTCCCACAGCTCAGGCTTTAGAACGTTTCTCTAGCTATAGCCACTCCATTCCATGACTCAAAACCTTCTGTGTCTGATGACTCTGAAATATCTATCTCTAGCCTCATCCTCTTCCTGAACTCCAGACTAGTATGGGCAGCTGACAACCCCACATCTCCACTTGGATCCTAATAGACATACCAAATAATATGTCCCAAGCACAACTCCTAATCCTTCCTAAACCTGTTTCTGCCATAGACTCCTTCAGGTCAGTAAATGGTAACTCCAATCTCCTAATTAGCCAGACCAAAATCATGAATGTCATATTTGACTCCTTTTTCCCATCCGCATTCCCATTCAGTCCCTCAGCAAACATTGTCAGCTTCACCTTCAATATATATATGCAGAGTTGAGCTTATGTGACTCCTTTTCCATCGCCACCCTGTGTCTGCCCTTGCTCTTCTAAGGTCTTTCCTTACATAGCAGCTATAGTTACCCTTTAAAGAGGAAATAAGATTATGTTACTACTCAACTCAAAATCCTCCAATGGCCTCCACCTCACTCAGTATGAAAGTCGAAGTTCTTACTTATAAAGGCTTCCGGGGCCCAATGCAGCCTGGACCCATTACTCCTCTGGTTTCAACTCCCATTGCATTTCTCTGTCATTCTGCGCCTCTTATGCTCCAGGCATGCTGCCTTCTCAGAGCCTTTTAGCATGCTTTTTCTTCTGCCTGGAACACTCTTGCCTGAGATATTTGTATGTCTCATTCCTTGGTCAAGTCTTTGTCCCACTGTAACCTTTCTCAGAGAAGCCTGCCATGACCAACCTAATTAAAAGTCCAATCCTCTGGCTTCTGTCTCTGCCTTCTTTTTTTCTACAAAATTGCTTGCTATCTGACATTGTATACATTTAATTTGTTTACTTGTATTGCTTATCTCCCTACCAGAATAGGTGCTCCATGGGGATATGGATTTTTGTGTGTTTTGTTTACTCAGTCTGTGTCCTCAGTACCTAGCACAGTACCTGGCACATACAAAGCACTCGATCAGTATTTATTTAAATGAGGAAATGAATGGGTATTTGGAAGAGGATAGGGTCCACTCTCCCTGAGACATTTTGTTTTCACTTCCAGGGCACTTTGATGCAAACTTGCATAGATTTTAGTTATACTGAATGTTCTTTTGTCTTTTCTCCAAGAAGTAAATACAACATCTTGTTTTTTTATCCAGATCTTTATGGATATTACTGACAGAGATAATTGCCAAATGTTAAATCTGACAATATTGGAATAATTAATGAAGAGAAGTATATAATGATGCCTGCTATATATGTTCAACATATACCAGAAATTGTGTTTGCTATAGGTATTGGAAAAGAAGTGAGGATTTCTTTTCAAAAAGCTGACAATATGCCACTCAATTGAAAGACCATGTAGAAAGTATTCACTCATATACCCATTGTATATCCGCAGAGTATATCCTCATATCTCTATCACAACCTTTAATTATGGGTTTGCATATTTGTCTTACCATTTAGACTGTGAGTTCCTCAAGTGCAGGGTCCCTGTTAATTTCTGTGTATACAAGTCATAACATAGTCTCTGGGACATATAACATGGTATATTATTGGAACTGACACAGTTTGCAATTGAAGTCACCCCCATGTTGGGTGCTTGGCTGTGGAATAAGCACTTATCATGGTGGGGAAGTTTAAGGGGAACCCTCTGAGATTCCCATCCCTCCATGGCCAAGAATGTAAATCAAAATTAATATCACATTCTGGGGAAAGGGTGGAGATTTGTGCTATCATTAAAGACCTAAAAGCTGCAAGGGTACCCTCCATCATATCTCTATGTAATTCCCCATTCTGGGTGGGCCCTAGAGAAAGGCTATAGACTAACACAAATTGCCACTGCTGTACTGGTCACATCTGCATGGCTGGAGGAAATTATTAAGGCCTTAGGTAAATAGCACATGACCATTGGTTTGGCAAAACAATTCTTTTTTATTTCAACCAGAAAAGAGGATCAGAAATAATTCATATTCATGTGGAATGAGTAATAATGTCTATTTACACTTTTGTCCCAGGACTATGTTACATCTCTTACTTTCTGTCATATAATTTGAAGACATCTGGGTTACTTGGACATCCTGCTGGTTATGACATTGATCTATCACACTGATGACCTGGTGTTGATTTGGCGGGACAAGCAAGAGGTTGTTAGCATGCTTTCCAGAGGTTGAGAAATAAACCCTATGAAGTTTCAGGGTCCTACAAGTTTCTGTAAAGTTTGTTAGAAGTCCAATGGCCAGAATGTTCCCTCCAAAGTAAAAGACAAGTTATTGCGTCTTGTATCCCCTGCAACAAAGACAGAAATATAGCACCTGGTAGACTGTTTGGTTCTAGAGGAAGCACATTGCATAGGAGTCCTGCTCTGGTTCATATACTGGGTGACAGCGAAGCTGCCCGCTTTGAGTGGGCCCTGGAGTAGGCAAGGGCTGTGTCCAGCTTGTGATGCAAGCAGCATTACTATTTGGGTCATATGATTTAGCTACTGGCATTGGAGGTGTTGGTGGTGAGAAAAAATTCAGTTTGAAGTTTTTGGCAGGACCCAGAGGAGAATCACAATGCAGGCCCGTAGCACTCCGGAGCAAAGCCATGCTATTCCGCCAGAGAACTACACAGCTGTTGGGGGGAACAGCACCTGGCATATTATGGGGCCCTGGAAACGGTCTTTTAACTATATGATACTCAGTGTCCATGCATCATTAGGTCACAGGGGCCCAGCAGCAGTACGTCTTAAGATGGAAAAGGCCTACCTGAAGTGCCATCTTGGAGGAAATATCTTGCAAGGAAAAAATACCACCATTCCAAATGTATTATGTGCACCAAGTCAGAGATTATATGTCAGACATTATATGTCACTATGTCTTTAATAGGGGAAGGGGAACAGTGTTGGGGAGTTGGGGAAGGGGAACAGCCAAGTTGTTGTCCTTCAAGTCACTATGTCCTTAATAGGAAGAGTACATGAATCCTGGGCCCAATTGTGGAAGCAGGAGTGGTTCCACTTACCATCACTCTTAGTGACTCACCTGGGGACACGTTGCGTACCATCTGCACAACTTTGGGCTTCATAGGGCTAGAGGTCCTGCACACCCAAAGGGGCACACTGTTGCCAAGGGACAAGGAACCTATTGAGCCACGAGCTATGGTTGCTCTTGGCACTTTGAACTCCCCTGGTGTTTAAAGACCAGGATGCAAGGAAAAAGGCATGATCTTGGCAGGGCAGTTGCCCCTAATCAACAGGTAGAAGTAAGGCTGCTTTTGTACATGGAGGGAGGGAGAAATACACGTGGAACTCAGGCAGCTTACTTTGGCACCTCTTGGCACTTCCTTGCCCAATTATAACTAGATGGACACATGCAGTAACTCTGCCCTGAAAGAATATGATTACCAGCCGCTCAGACCCCTGAGGAACAAAAGTCTGGATCACACTATCAGATAAACCACCAAGACCTGTAGAGGTGACAGGTGAGGGTGCAGGGAAGTTAGGATGAAGAGTGGAGGGACATGATAAGCACATATTGTGGCCCCAAGACCAAATGCAGCAGCAGCAGCTGTAGTTTTTCCTTTTAGACTCCTTCTCAGTTTCCTCATAGGGACAGAGGCCCATGAGCTCTGGAGGGGTTGCTCCAGTACAGAAAGTTGTCACAGAGTTTCATTTTTGCTTTCATTGTTTTTTTGCCAATGTCATTATT
>NW_017731371.1:4807929-4814583 GCF_001890085.2 Hipposideros armiger
TGCAGAAATTGTTAACTTAATTTTAAAATGATTAAATAAATATCAGAAACTAATACCATTCTTAAAATTAGTCACTCCTTGTCTTTCATTGCCAGTATCGACATTATAAATGGTAGGTGTGATTTTCAGGTGGTTGCTGCATGCTTTCTTACTCATCGGTTAGAGCGGTTATGTGAAACCCAAATTCAGCTGAAACATATTGGAGTTTGTGTATGTGTATGCAACTGATGATTTACATTTCTACAGTATTTTACCAACTGTTTTTTCATAAGATATATACATATTACATATGTATATACAATATAATATATCATTTGGGATGCACTGAAAACTGAGTTAATTAAAGTAGGTATCATTTTTTTCCTGTCAAAAATGGAAGCTCAGAGAGATGTGGTGATTTACAATGTCTTACTCCCCCAGTATAGTTGCCTTTTGAACCACCAGGTTCCAAATTCCATTCTTCCCCCAATACTTTAAGTGACTTTCCGTTCACAGTAGCATCCATAAGGTTTTTCAGGCAAAACGCACAGTAAAGCCTTACTTATTTCATTTGTAATTTTCAGTGATTTTTCCATTCTATTAAGAAAACTGTACCATGCCCTTGATGTTTTTCCTTGGTAAGCATTAGATGTTCCTCCAGTGGCTATAATGCAGCCCCTGTCCATGTTGATCTTTCCCAGTTTTAAAAATTATCCTTAATTATCCAAAAGATAGGTAAAATGGAGAAATAGGAAAAGAAGCAAATAACATTAACTTTCAAATCAACACTCCAAAGGAAAAGAAATGGCTTCCCACACACATTTGGGCTTGTATTCTGTGATAAACAGCAGACCAGTGTTTAGCTTCGCGATGTTTTTCTGAAGCCCCTTTATTTATTTTTCATTAATCTGTTTCCCTTGTGTGCCTGGCGCTCAGTAATCTTCTCATCTCTAACATGATCTATACTATAATCCATTGCTTCTCCCTCTATGCATTTTAACGAAGCAATTTTTTCCTCCTTTACATAACTGCTGTCCTAGTTTCATACTGCAGCATCACTATTTATTGTCACATCATTGAAAGCAAATCTTTAAAGGAATACCTCAAAATGGGATAGATACAGATTTTGATTTTTTTTCTTTTTTTTTTTTTTTTAAGAGGGCTTTGGGAACTCAGCAGCATTTTTATCATTTCGTTTTTGGTAGATACTCAGGGTTGGAAATAGATACCCCTTGGACACCAATCCAAGTGGAAACAACATTGGTGGTCAGAATCTGCCCACCACTACTGCTGGCCCCTCTATTCCCTTCGTGCCCCATCATGTGGTTGGGTGCTCTGAATTCCTGCCCCTTGCCCTGGGCTGCCCTTCCAGGATGGCTTCTTCAGCTGCACAGCCCTAGAAGAGCCTTGCAGGAAGTGCTTGCCTGTGGTTGCTGTTTGGGTTTTGTCTTCCTGCAGCATGTCTCGCTCCTTTGTTTCCTGGCCACTGGCCTGCACTTGGACCTTCTGCGGTGCTCTGCCCACTGGTGTTTGACATTCCAGGCCTGTTTGTCTGCCTGGCGTCTGACCCTTGCTCCCTGTGTGAGGTCTGATTCACGGTCTGGCTCAGACGCCGGCGTCCTGGCTAATGTCCCTCTCCTGGCTGTTCTCAGAGAGCCAGGGCGCTTCTCATTCCAGACTTTTGCTTTCACATCTTGCCTCAGCTGCACCCGTTGTTGGGCTCTTCCTCCCTGGCCCACCTTGCCTTTGATTTCTAGGTTACTCATTCTTTCAACAACCAGCGGTTAAGCGCCTAATGTGTGTTGTTGATACCGAGATAAATAAGATATATAGGCTCCGCCCACACCCACTGGAGGATAAATAGACCCCGAAAGGGGCAGATGCAGATTTTGTGGGACCTGAAGCTTATACAACTTTGAGGGCCCTCATCAGGAAAAAGAACGCCAAATTCTGAATACAGGTTTAGTAAAGGGCTTGGAAGGGGTTTATATGAGTGAAGGGCCCTGAAGCTTCACGAACTCCACAGTAAATTCACGTATGTGGATAAATAATTTTTGAAAGGGGTCACATTCTCAGGGAGAAATATGCAAGGAGTATTATGAGGGCCCCAAGGAAAGGCAGCTTAAACCCCACTTGGGTGGCTTCCTGGGGGAGGTAGCCTCTAATCAGTTTCAAGGCTGAGTACTAGTTAACTAGATGGAGAGGGGGAAGGAGAAAGAGGTATGTAGGGCATTCCAGGCAGAGTGTCCAGCATAGAGGTGGAGGCCACAATAGTGAGCCCTGGGCACTTCCAGCGGCTCTGTTTCGCTGGCGGGTGAAAGATGTAACAGGTGGAATGAAACAGTGAGATTGGAGAAGGAAGTCAGGACTAAGCCCTGTCTGTGCCACAGTAAACACGTGGGATTTCATCCCGTTGCTTAGATTCTCATCTCAGACAAAGCACTCTGGCAGGAAAATATGCACGGATGGATATCGGATAGGAGATGTGGCAGTTGTTCAGGCAGGAGGTGACAGAGTTATGAACTAAAGTCATAACAGCAGGAACAGAAAGAAGAGATGGGTCAAGACATATGTAGAAGATTAGGTGTCAGGCTGATGAAGAGTAAAAGGAGCCTCGGGGCCCACTAGCTTGGGTGAGCGAGTGGATAATAGGACCAGCAAATGAAAAATGGAGTAAAGAAGAAAGATGGTTTAAAGAGAGACAAGGTGTTTAGTTTTAGGGCAACTCAGTGGAAGTGTTCTTTTAGAAAAATGATCTCTGAGTATGAGGCTGAGGGAGAAAAATAGGCACTAGCTTCAGATTAAAGAAGCATTGGCGTATAGGTAGTAATTGAAATCAAAAGAATGAATGTGTTAACCTAGGGAGGTGTGGAGAGAAAGAAATGCAAGAAACAAGGATGGGAACCTGGGACGGGAGCTTGGGAAGGTGTTGGAACAAACCACAAGGCGGTCAGGAGAGGCCAGTGTTACAGCAGCCAAAGGAGTAAAAAACGTCAACATGCCAAATGCTAGTTTTGTAGCAGAAAGTCTGAAAGGTGCATGGGGTGTGTCAATAGGAAGTGCTTGGAGATGAGGCTGAGAGTAGTGATGGGAACGAGCCAGATTTCAATAGGCTGAGGACTGGATGAGAAGCGAGGAAGAAGAGATGAGCGTGGGACACTGTGAGGAGATTTGTCAATGAGAAGGGGTTAACAGGCACTGGGCATGAGCGCCAAGTGATTAGAATCTAAGATATATATATATATATGGCCACAAAAATGTATACACAATTTAAGGAAGGAAAACACTGTATTAAAATTGTAATAATATATACCGATAACAAAAAATGAATAGAAGTCATGTGTATACATTTTTTTGGCACCCCCCAGTATATATATTGTTTTGTTTCTTTGTTTTTTATTGGGGAATTGGGGGAGGAGAACAGTGTTGGGGAATTGGGGAAGGGGACCAGCCAAGTTGTCATTCTTCAATTTTTGTTGTGGAGGGTGCCAGTCGCCATCTGGCTGCCTGGTGGCAGCTTGTGGCCTCTAAACTCAAGGCACTGTGCTCAATCTTAGTTGCAGGTGGGCGTAGCCACCATCCCATGTGGGAGTGGAACCAGCAGCCTTGTTGTTAAGAGCGCACGCTCTATCCACTGAGCCATCCGGATGGCAGCTTAGTTCAAGGTGCTAAGTTCAGTCTTAGTTGCGGGTGGGCACAGCCCACCATCGAACAGGCAATCTTGTTACACCACCTGAGCCATCCTGCCACCTGTTTGCAGCTCAGAGACAGCTCAGCTTGGGCGCAGCATCACTGGCCCATGTGGGAATCAAACTGGCCACCCTGCTGTTCAGAGCCTTTGCTCTTAAGCCAACTCTTAACCAGCTGAGCCACTTGGATGGCCCTATAGGTATATTTTGAGATGAGAGATAGCTGAGTGTTTTTCTTTTTAAGATGGGAGATACTTGAGCATTTTTATAGCCAGAGAGGTTAAATATTCTGAAGATGGGATGGGATGGGATGTGGGGTGAAACTAGGTCCTGTTTGTTATCCATGACCCTGTTGTCTGGTTTTCTCTGGGAACGCCTACTCCTCAGCCTATTGCTCCATCTAGAAGAAGAAATTGAAAGATGACTAGTACAGATCTGGCTGATTCGTCTTCATATCTTTTATGTTTTCTCTCAACTCTGAGGTTCAGTGATTGATTTATCGATGGCCCAAAGAAACGTACGTGCATTTGTTGGCCTATAGTAGTCTTGAGTCAGGTGACCACGGAATGGGAACAGGGGAAAGGATAAAATGAGGGGGAAAAAAATTATTCTTACCTCCCAACATCCCTCTCGTTTCTGTAATCCTTGTGCCCTCACTGACTTGCCTGGGGGAGATCTGTTTGTTTCAAAAGAAATAGCATTCTTTGGGGGACTAAAATGATCAGGGAATGGTGAGTTTGCTCTTTCTTCTGGAAACCTGTGATTTAGGCCATTATGAAAACTGCTAGTACCCATCCTGGAGTCAAAGGAGATCAAAAGCTACCTCCCAGAAGCCACCTGAAAGCTGTGAAACAGATCCTGTTTGAAGCAACTGAGAACAAAGAAAAGTTAGGCACTGACAATAAACCTGAAAACGCTTTATAAACCAGAGCATACCCTACAAATACCAGTTATTGCCATCCTTTCTCAAAGCTGTTGGCAGAAATATTTGCCTGAAGTCCCCATAGTACTCAAAATAAAGCAACAGTAATTCAGAGGCAGTTGTATTCCTTTTAAAAGCATATGTTTCATTGCAGCATAGAAAACTGAACCTCATTTTCTGCTTAATGCCCACTTGACAGACTTGGTGGAATAAAACGTCTGCTACCATCTCTCAGGTACTGCAGAAGTGGGTGCCGAAGCAGGCCTCTTATGGAGTAGCCACAGCACAAAATGAAAAGCACTTTGCCGCATGCCACCGCGACGGCTGTGCGAATGAAAAACATGCAATAAAAACCACAGCACCAAAACCCAATTAGTGTTAGTGTTAAAAAGACGTTCACCCGTTTCAGGGAGAAAAAAAAATACTACATAGTTATAATCAGGGGAATAATGAGCTATGGGCAAATAAAAAATAAAAAAACCATTAGGATTCATGGAGGGTAATACATTTACCATTAGTGCTCAGAGAGGCACTGAAATTAAAACAGGAACATAAAAAAAAAGAGAGAGAGAGAGAAAGAAAGCAAACAGGAACATTGTGTTGTGTGATCTGATTTTCAGAGATGAGAATCCAAACCCAGTCATCCGTATATCACTTATCGATACCTGAATATGCATGAAAACGACTTTATTTCTCTAAGTTAAGGCTTTGCTCCTGGTTAAAATACAAATTCCTGAGAGAGGGAGCATTTAAAATTTCTCATCATTGTCCCTAAGAATGAATGTGTTTCTGGTGTTTTCTGTGAAGTGGGAGGATTTGGTTCCTAAGTAGGGGTAGGAGGAAGAGAGGAGGGGCAAGGGGACGGCCTGTGATTCTCTGTATGGCTTGCTTAGGACCCGGGCAGCCAGAGGTATTACTGCACAGGTGGTGGCGATATACCCAATGCCCATCCTTCTCTGTGGTATCAGAGCCCCAATTTTCATTTTGGGTAAGCACGTCTCCAGGGAAAGACCATGTTTCTAAATCTCCTCCCATCTCACTCCTTTCTGCTGGGGGGTGACTTGTAAGATGTAGGCAATTGTTTAGCAGAACTTCTAAGAACACTCTTTAAGAAAGCGACAGGCCTCTAAGAAGAATGTTTTTTGCCTTCCCGCCTCCTTTATCCTTCTTTCTGCTGGGAATGCAGATATGATGCTACAAAGGGCTGGGACTCCAGCACCATCTTGTAAATATGAGGATTGAGGGACAGCAGAGAGCTGAAAGGAGCCTGGGTTCCTGGTGACAACAGGAAGTTCCCATACCAGCCCTGGACTGCTCACATTTGGATTTCTCATTACACGAGGAAGAAATACATCTTAATTAGACCACTCTTTTTTCAGGTCTCTGCTACTCACAATTGAACTCAATTCCTAACTGATGCAGTTGTAGATACGTTTTGTAGTAAACACACACACACACACACACACACACACACACACACACACACACACACTAAAACAACATTTAAAAACCCTGAGCAGAGTTCTTGACCCCAAAACCAAAGGATATGAACAACTTGGTAACCTTTCAGAGGCGAACCCCCTCCACACACACACACACACACAAATGCTTTACCTTATCCAGATACATTTATCAGGCGTGTGATTACCCGTAGTATTCCACTGAGTTTCATGATAGAAATATTTCTTGTTTTCAGGTAGTTTACAATCTGTGATAGGTTACGCAGATGCAGTCATGATAAAATGTTTGAAAAACAGTAGCTGCAAAGACAGGGTAAAAAGACTAGACATATTTGGAGAGGATATAAAAAGTGATATAGAATGTCTATCCAAAAGGATTATTGCACAAAGAATTTTGACCTGGCAGTTCACATATCATGTGGGAACAAACAAGTAGGAATGATACTGATATAGAAAGGACATTAAGTGAAATGGGAGTTTGGAGGTGGATTTACCAAGAAGCCAATTAAGCTTACCCTTCAGCGTCCCTCATCTGCACGGGCCCCTTCCAAGGTCTCAGGAGACATGCTAGACATACGTTCATGTATTTTGTTTTTCTAAATTT
>NW_017731371.1:4815363-4824538 GCF_001890085.2 Hipposideros armiger
CCACTCAGCTGGCCCAGAATCTCCTTCCTTTCTAATGCTGAATACTACTCGTTTGTGTGGCTTTACCACATCTTGTTCATCTATTCATCTTTCGATGGACTTAGGTTGCTTCCACCTTTTGTCTTTGTGAACGATGCTGCCACAAATATGGGTGACAGATATCTCTTCAAGGCCCTGCTTTCAATTCTTTTTGTTTTATCTGATGTGCACCTTTTATAATAAAGATTTTATTAGGGAATTGGGGGGAGGGAACAGCGTTGGGGAATCAGGGAAGGGGAACAGACAACTTGCTGTCCTTTTGTTCTTCCGTCTAATTGTGGAGGGCGTCGCTTCACTGGCCCATGTTGTGATCATTGCGCTCTTCCCAGCTGAGGCAGATTGGTTGCCGGCCATTGGACAGCTGCCCACAGTGGCTCACAGCAGCTCATACCGGCTGCTGGCTGCTCACGCTGGCTGCCGGCCACTTACGGTAGCTCACACCAGCTGCCGGCCAGCCCCACTGCAGCCTATGCTGTTGCCGGCCACTCATGGCAGCCCAGCTCCAGGTCGAGCTGTTGATCACCATCTTAGCTGTAGAGGGCGCAGTGTCACTGGCCCAAATGGGATCCAAACTGGCGGCCCTGCTGCTTAGAGCTTGTGTTCCCAAGCCAACTCTTAATCAATGAGCCACTTGGCCAGTCCTGATCTGTAAAATTTTAAGTGGAGGATTAGGTTCTCATTGATGCTTAGTTAAAATAAAAGTTCTTGCATACAAGGAATTTTTTTAAGTAATACAGTATATGCAATGATAAACACAACACATTCATAGTCTTTTTCTTTCTTTTTTCTTTCTCTATTTAGAAATTTTATTGGGGAACAGTGTGTTTTTCCAGGAACCATCAGCTTCAAGTCAAGTAGTTGTTTTCAATCTAGTTGTGGAGGGTGCAGCTCCTTGGCCCATATGGGAATCGAACCAGCAACCTTGGTGTTATGAGCCTGTGCTCTACTCACCTGAGCTAACCGGCCACCCCTAGTACTTTTCTTTTTTGATGTGAATTGCACAACACAGAATCTATCAGAATTTCTATACTTGTAGATAGAAACCTACAGCATAACTAGAAAACACTGATGATTTCTGTGTGTGAAGAAGTCACATTTTATGCATCCCAGCTATTAAAAAAATATTTTTGATCAACCATACTAGAGGAAAGACTGATTTATCTATCTTCCCTATAGGAAATGTTATAACATCATTCCTATAAAGAGGCGATCAAATATTATGCAACCAATAAATGTAGAAAACAAGTATGATAGAGGTGGGTCTGGCAATTAATGAATTAATTTTATTTTGCTGGATTTTGTGGTGTTCATGTCTTGTCAGTTTTAAAAAACCTTGTGATATGTTATACCTTCTTATCTCATTCTAAATATATATTCACATTCTTACCTAATTTTGTATGTGTAATGTGTTCATTTTCTTAAAGAGGACCTCTAAATTGTATATGTTTGGGGCTCTATAAAACCTGAATCTGCCCCTGTGGGGGTTTCACAGAGCTTCTCAGTGCCTTGGCTCAGGAGGTCTCAGCTTCTTTACCTCCTTCCCACTAGATGTCCAAGCTTCCTGTGTCCTGGTGCCTTGTGTAGGGAATGTTCACATAGGGTATTCAGGCCCAGATTGAACAAAGCCTATCGCACTGATGGGCACTCAGACATGAGGTGGTAGGTGCTGACCAAGTGGACTCCTCTTGGGTCAAACACCAGAATGATCAATGAGGAAGGGTTGTGAGCACAGGTTTGAGAGTTTCATGCCTAACTGAAGGTTGAACCATTGGTGGTAATGACTTGGCTTCCATGAATTTCTGGGAACTCATAGTTCCTTTTGATTTTTGGACAACTTCCTCAGGGTAGGTTCACAGGCTCCTTCACCAACTCTTCCTTCCATATCCCCTGCCCAAGATACCTGACTTCTTTTTGGTCTGGAGAAAATCCTACCTCTTCCTCTGAATTTATATCAGAGGTTCTCCTTCTCTTCTGAACCATTTTTTTTTCTGTTGTTCTTTACACATAGATTTCAATGGCCTCTCAAAAATAGAATTTAGGATCATTAGCAGCCAAAAATAGAATTCCCCTTTCCAGGGGTGGCAGGAGGAGATGTTAATCTTCAAGTCCTCTCCTTAAAGCAAAAATGTAAAGGAAGACATACCACACTTATGTTACCATATTAAAAGAGCCTCACTATTCATACCCTGGCACATAAATGATAAGGATCAATAGAATTTAGGGTTGTAAGTGAGCTTAGCGATCCTCTTGTCAGCTCTTACATTTTACAGATGAAGCACATCAAATGCCTATAGGGTAAATGATACCGCTAAGGTCACAGCCCTCGGAGCCACAGAGCCAGGCGCCCACTCCAGGTCTCTTAGCCTCCACTCCAGTGTGGTTTCACGTTAAGTGTGGTGGAAAAGTTTAGATAGAGTTGTTGAATGCCATATTAATACTATTTTTGCAAAAATGGATTTAGGCATTTCTGTTGGAGGTTTAAAAAAATTGAGTAAGTTCTCATTCATTTGAATTGGCTTGAGTCTGGCCTGCCTGGAGGTTTCAGAAAAGGCTAGATGAATTGTCAAGATCCTTTTAGCTTTCATAGTGTATAATTTTCATTCATCTCTCCTCTTTAGCAAGAATTGCTTGGGGCATCTTCTATAAACAGAGCATCACATTGTGTACACAGAATAAAAGAATGGGATAAAAAGTGGAATGTAAAACACGGAGCTCTCTGGTGCAGGCAGACCCCTGCTGTTCAGGTGCCCAAGCTAAAGCACCAACCTTCCAAGGTATAAACTGTCCATGGCCAGTGACTAAAAGCCTCATTATTCAAAGCGGCTGCTAGAGCTGTGTTCTCTGCAATTAAGGTGAGCCAAACACCAAGTGCAGTGGGTTTGGTTCAGCTGAAAATGAGGGCATGTGGTGGTTGTGAATTCTTGCTGTCGTTGTTTAAAACTCCTGCTGATGGGAGCAGGTGCTAGCTGTTATTTCTGTTCTGCTGTATTGGGAAGAGATGTTCAGTTTCCCTGGCCTGTTAACGAATAGCCATACGTGTAAAACCAAGACAAACCAAGACAACACACACACACACACACACACACACACACACACACACACACACACACGCCCTGAACCCTCTGGTAGCTTAATATTCAGTTGGGGAGCAAACACCATCCCTCCCGCCCCCACATACACACCAAAATACAGACACATTTAACAATAGTACACGACAGTTATCAAAATTATGATACAGAGAACTGAATGCCGTAGCATCTGTGTGGGCAAAAATGCTCAATGGACCAAATTTTTCTCCTTAAATTGAAATGTGTATTCAGATCATATTACAGACATTTAAGAGTCATACATCATTATTTCAAGTGTTTTCCAAGTTAGGGCACACTCCCCAACCCCTCAGTCAAGCTGAGCTTTAAGTGAATGTGGATCCAGATGTCTTAGTTGGTAATGCAGCCCCTTGGTGGGTAGAATTTGAAAACAGGGAAGCTAATGCAAGGAGACAGCTAGGAGGCGCTCAATGCCCCAGCTTGGGTGTGAGGGAAGAATCAGGGTACATGTCTTGAAATCAGGTGCATTCTTTTGTTCAGGATTTTATCCACTATTTTTGGGGCGGGGGGCAAGGAGGGAGTAGCATGTAAAATGGTTTTATTCTAGTCTTCACTCTTCAAAGCAACAAAGCAAAGTGACTATTTTTAAAAGTACATGCCTATATCCCCCCATCCCCTTCCTTGCCTTGTCCCCATTCAAGCCTCTGGGAGGTTCCAGGCTGTTTAGGTTTTCATCAGCTGGGGGTATGTGCGTGTGCTGAGGGATAGGTGGGGAGAGATAGGAGGAAGCTGATGTGAGAAGAGATTTGGGTGAATTGAAGGGAGAGGGTCTCTGCACCTGCTTCTGGAAGAGTCCCAGGGAGGTGATAGAAGAATACTTGAAAGAAAGGGAGCAATTTGAGACCAAAACCACCCTGTAACTTTACAACAGAGTACTAAGGAGGTTGAAAGACCAGAGAGGGGATGTCTGCACAGCGTCCAGGCCTGTAGGGTATGAACAGTTCTGGAGGTTCCTGTAGGTTTTCATGTCCTAGTCAAACAGAGAATCACAGAATTCTCTGTGTGTGGCATGGAAGTAGGAGATGGAGTCGGGTAGATGGGATTGGGGGATGTCCCATCCATCCTGCAAAAACTGTATCCAAGGCCCTGATGCCTCCCTTCCTGAAACTTGTCCTGACATTGACCTTATGAAACATAGATACAACCTTAGGGCAAGGGTCCAAGTCTTCATCTGACAAGAGAACTTGCTGCTGTCTGGAGAGGATTAGGATTTCTCAATAAGAATTAATTTTTACTATAGAAGAATAAAGTTTTATTTCTGGCAGCCCTGAATTTATTCAGAGATTCATATCTACCATTATACCAGTTCATTTTTCTCCCTAAAATATGTCTTAAATAATTACTCTTGTTTTTGTTTGAACTGTTGGAAGTTTCACAGGCAGGATTCAGATAAAATTTCACACAGTATTCTTAACACTGCTTGACTCTCTTTGGTTTCCATCTAATTTTCTGGTAACTATACAGAGTTTAGACATGTCAGTCTAAAAATTTGACACGAAGCTTGGCAGAAATAAAGTCTTTAGCAAAACCCACAGGAGTTATTCTTCAAATGACTGGACTGTCTGTTGGAAACATATCTGGACAGGTTGTGGTGGGTCCTGGATATGTTGAGACTCTCCCGGAATTTATAAAATGTGAAACTGGAATTTCTCAATGTGGTGTTAGCTAAACCCTTATACACTGAAAACAGAACCACCTCGGTAAAAGGCAGAACATGAAGGAATAGAATATGTCCTAAGCTAAAGCTCCCCAGCTCCCTATTTGCTGAAGGCAAGGAAGGTGAAGGGAGAGTGAGGGAGTGAACAGAAGCCAAGTCCTAGAAAACCACCTAAAACTGTATGGCCAGGAGCTTCTGGATGGCTGGCATTAGCTAAGAAGTGAGGACGGGAAGGCCACCTTCTGAAGGGTGCAGATTGAATGCTTTGTAGGCAAAAAAGTAAAGAGGTCTGTGAACCTCAATTGGCAGTTATGCAAGTGATCAGAAAGGGAGACAGAAAGAAAGGCAAGATCAGGTTTTCTGCCCCATTTAAGTCTTGCACAGTGACTAGAGTCCTTCCCTTTTTAAAAAAGTTCAAGTGAAATCCACATAAAACTAACCATTTTAAAGTGTACAGTTCAGTAGCATTCTGTACATTCATGATGTTGTACAACCACTTCCTGTATCATGTTCCAAAATATATTCATCCCTCCAAAAGATAACCCTGTGCTTATTAAGTGGTCACTCCTCATTCCCCTCTCACCCTAATGCCCGACAACCACCAATCTGCTTTCTGTTTCTATGGATGTACATTTTTCTGGATAGTCATATAAATGGAATCACATAATATGTGACCTTTTGTGTCTGGCTTCTTTTACTTAGTATAATGTTTTTGAGGTTAAGCCAGGTTGTAGCATTACACTAGTTGTCCTTTGATATACTACTTCTGATGGACCACAGGAAGAGTAAAATTTAATCATATTTGTTTATCACAGCTTTGGAAAGAGGCGACTTAAAGTCCAGTTCATTTCCCCAAGTACACCCCTTCTTCTGCTGGACTCTTCATCCTCATCTGGAAATCGGAGTGGGTTGTTTTTGCCCACCCAGTCTCTGAGCCCCTGGGAACAACTCCTGATTTTGTGTAGGGGGTAGTCTGTCCCCGACACAATCTTTGGAGCTCAGGTAATGCTGATACAACCTCTTCCTTCTGGAGTGGGCATGACCTTAGGTTGTTCAATAAGAGCTTTCATCCCCTTGGCCCCAGTTCAAGGTGGACACATATTCTAGTTGTAGGGGTCCCATCTGGAACCACAGAAATGTGTTTCTTTTCCCTTGGACTTGAAGCTGGATGGTGTTAGCCCACTAGGTGTCTCCATGTGGAGCGCTAAGCCAATATGAAAGAAAGCAGAGGGAAAAGATGCGAGAGCTGAATCCTGGGGACATTGTTGAGCTACTTTGTGCAGCCATGTTGAATTAGTTATAAGCCTTTTTTTTCCTCTCCTTGTGGCAGTTTGAGTTGGATTTCTGTCACACCTTGTTCCTGCAGGACATGAACATGACCACACTCACCTAGGACTGAGGCAATACGTTTGAGAACATTCTATCCCAATACTCAGGAAAAGCCTCAGTGACCTTTGAAATCTGTGTATTCTCAGCTTGCCTGGGTAGTGCTTTAGTTTGTTACAGAAGTAGTGGGAAAGTACAACAGTATTTGAAGTTTTGATATTTACCAACCTACCTATTTATATCTATATCTTTCATCTTAAGTATTTTTAGTGTAAGTTTATATGAAAGAGGAAAAAATTCTAAACTTCTTTCTCTTTGGTTTCATGATATTAGGTCCTTGGTAGAGACATGCTTTGGTTCAATAAATTGAAGGATAGAATTTCATTCAATAGTGTTGAAAAAATGTGGGTCACTTTAACCAATAAAAACTGGGAGGAATAACATTTTTTATCATCAAGGTCTTTCTGATGCACGTTGTCATAAGTACTGCAAGCAGATAAAAGTAGCCTTCAAAAATTAGAGTGGCTTTTTTCCTGTCTTTTTAGATTCTCATGTTTCACACTAATAGTTGGAAGCTTTTCATATTCTCTAAAAACATTCTCTTTTCCAAGATGACCCAAAGTTTTAAGATAAACTCCCAACTAAAGTTTGGTAACAAATAACGAGATGTTTTCTTTCATTTTTCTCTGTTGGTTTAATAAAAAAATTATAGAGGAATAGTTCTAAGGGCATATTCTTTTAGTCAAAGATTTCTCTTTATTGCAGAGATTCACCTCATATTTGGACCTCTTGTGAAGAGCACCAAAAATTGAATGGCCTCATCAAACGGTATCTTGGCATGCAGAAGTTAATGAATCAATTTCTTTAAAACTTCAGATTTCATACATTTAAAAAACCTTAAATAGTCTAGTTGTATATTTTTGCAGGTTGAATTGTGTCCCTCAAATACATATGTTAAAATCCTAACTCCTACTACCTTGGAATGTGAAGTTATTTGGAAATAGGGCCATTGTACATATAATTAGTTAAGATGAAGTCATATTGCAGCAAGATAGGCCCCTGATTCAATATAACTGGTGTCCTTATAAGACAACAGCCATGTGAATACAGTGATACATGGTGAGAACATCTTCTGACAATGAAGGCAGACATTGGAATTATGCAACGGTAAGTCAAGGAACACAAAAGATTGCTAGCAAACACCAGAAACTAGAGAGAGGCAAGGAAGGTTTCAAGGGGAGCATTTGCCCTTATGACACCTTCTGGCCTCAAGAACTGTGAGACAATACATTTTTGTTTACATCAACATAGAACTCAGTCTCCTTAGAAAGAAAAGCAAGAGGCTCTGGGTTGACAAATGGTGGCTGTCTTAGTCAGTTCAGGCTGCTATAACAGAATACTATCAGAGTGAATGGCTTATAAACAACAGAAATTTATTTCTTATAGTTCTGGGGGCTAGGGATTCCAAGATCAAGGTGTCAGCAAATTCATTGTCTTGTGAGGACCTGCTTCCTGGTTTGTAGATGGCTGTCTTCCTGCTGTGTCCTCATAAGGCAGAAGGGGTGAGGGAGCTCTCTGGGGTCTTAATCTTATTCATGAGGACTCCCCCTCATGACCTAATTACTCCCCAAAGGCCTCACTGCCAAATACCACCAGATTGGGGTTAGGTTTCAACATATTGAAGGGGGAACACAAACATTCAGTCTATAGCAGTGGGGAGATAGAAAAGAACTGGCTACAGTCTGGACTGTCTATAATCATGCACAGAACATGGTCAAGGGTGAGATACTGGGCTTCTGCTACATGGGGAGGTCTGTGTGTTCTTGCTTTCCCATCAACGTCATTATTCAGGAGAATGGGTCTCTTCCTGAAATCTAGAATTTCTTGGGTAAAAAATACATTCATAGGGTTTGAATGAGGCCAGGCATTGCTTGTTCAATATTTCAAGCCAAGAAAGATGAATTATGTCTTGAAGGAAATAACATTAAATTTGTGCCATATTTAGCTGCTTTAATTTAGTTGCTTTAATTCAGCCATGACAATTAAAAGCAAGGATATCAGAAACATTTTGGATGGTATATGTCTCTGAAAAAGGAACAGTGCAGCAGGCTGATGAATAAGATCTAAGAGTTTTCTAGTACAGAAACAACAAGATGCTGGATGATTCCTAAGACCAATTTATGCTACTTTAAAGATACACTAAAATAAGATCAAATACCTTTTAGTGATTTAGGACTTTATCTTAAAAAGAGAGAGAGCGAGAGCGAGAGTGAGAGAGAGACCCAGATAAGTTATTTGGCAATATTATGACCCACGATCCTTAAAAAACCCCACAATCTGTCAATTCCATATTATAATGTAGAGACTATAATTATGATAGAGCTCAAAATACCCTGAGAGCATGATGGGAAGCAGGTGGTATCCTGCACAACTGCTGTTTCCTTGCACTGGGCCCAGCTCCTTCTTAAACCCAGAGGTTCTCACACTTCTATGTGAGAACCCTCTTGATGGGATCTCTGCATTTCCTCCCTTCCTTCCCTTTTCCCCCTACTTTCTTTTGTTTTATTAAAATTTTTTTTTTATAAAACCACCCAACAAATTTTATGAAACACTGGGACCCTTTAGATAGGATACCAACAACAGAGCTGATTTATTTTGAATGTGATTATTCTACTATTTTTGTCAAACCATGAAATAATCTAAACATACCAGAATCGAGACTGCCATCCCCTTTGGGGAACATCCCCCCAACTTGTAGCCATCCCTGGGCGGCACTTGAGAGTTGCCGTGGTGATTACATAGTGCAGTAGTTCTAAACCCTGGCTGCACGTTAAAATGACCTGGGAAGATTTTAAAGGCCTCTCACTCCGGACCAATTAAATCAGACACTCTAGGGCAGCGGTTCTCAACCTGTGGGTCGCGACCCCTTTGGGGGTCGAACGACCCTTTCACAGGGGTCGCCTAAGTCCATCGGAAAACAAAAAGATATTTACATTATGATTCATAACAGTAGCAAAATTACAGTTTTAGAGTAGCAACGAAAATA
>NW_017731371.1:4826028-4830548 GCF_001890085.2 Hipposideros armiger
TTTAAATTAACCATATTCCTCAGTTTATGGCATATTATTATCATTGGTCTACACATAGACGTTATTTGATTAGTTTGTTTGTTTTTTTACTTTATTAAAAATTTTATTTACAATCTTACCTTTATTCCCTTCCTCCCACATAGGGGGCTAAATCAATGTATTTAACGTGGACCCTTTTATTTGTATGTGTTCTTTGGGGGTACATTTTTTTTGGGGGGGGGTACATATCTTTCAAATGTACTTTTAGCGATACTGTATTCTAGTTCTCATTCTATCTTTTCCCCACTGGGTTTTTAATATTCTACATGTTGTAGACCTACAGACCTTTTAACTGCTGCAGCCACCATACTTCACCCATTCACATTCCTTTCCCCTGCCCCAGGTAATGAGCACCCAGGTAGTCTCCAATTCTGTCCCTACAGACAACATTGAAATGTCTATCTTCCAGTATGTCCCCTTACAGGTGTGTGCAAGACTCTCTTTGTGATAGCTTCTCAGGAATGGGTTCTAGCTATGTATCCACTTAATCTGACCAAATGACACAACAGATTTGCCAGAATGTGCACCAGTCTACATGCCCACCAGCAGGGCATTACATCCCCGCCCTTCCACCAACACTTGGCATTACCCAGCTTTCCAGTGTCTGCCCATGTTACAGGAGCTAAGTGATGCCTTATTTTGTTTTTCTTCCTTTCTTCTTTTTAAAAATTTTCTTCTTCTTTTAGTTTTTAAAGCATGCTCCATGCCACTTCTTAATTGCTCACTTTGTTTCAGCACTGAGTAATATTCTGTTGCCTGGATGTATCACAGTACATCTTCCAAAGTGGCTGATCTTTTTGCATTCCAACCAGCAATGAATGAGAATTCCTGTTGCTCCATGTCCTCAACAGCATTTGGTGCTGTCAGTGTTCTGGATTTTAGCCATTCCAATAGGTGTGCAGTGGTGTCTGATTATTGTTTTAATTTGCATTTCCTTAGTGACATATGAGGTGGAGCATCTTTTCATATGCTTATTTGCCTTCTGTATATCTTCTTTGGTGAGGTTTCTGTTCAGGTCTTTTGTCCATTTTTTGACCTGGTTTTTAATGTTCTTATTTTGAGGGTTTTGGTTTTTTTAAAAGATATTATTGGGGAATTGGGGGAGGGAACAGCATTGGGGAATTGGGGAAAGGGAACAGACAAATTTCTGTCCTTGTGTTCTTCAGTCTAGTTGTGGAGGACGTCGCTTCACTGACCCATGTTGGTATTATCATTGCGCTCTTCCCTGCTGTGGCAGTCGGTCACCAGCCACTGGACACCCTCATCATTGTGGCTCATGGCAGCTCACACTGGCTGCCGGCCACTCACGGTAGCTTATGGCAGTCCACTGCAGCCCCACTGCAGCCTATGCTGTCACCAGTGACTTACAGCAGCCCAGCTCCAGGTTGAGCTGTTGTTCACCATCTTAGCTATCGAGGGTGCAGCTTACTGGCACATGTTGGAATCGAACCGGCAGCCCTGTTGCTCAGATCTCATGCTCTTACCAACTGAGCCACTTGGTCAGCCTGTTCTTATTTTGAGTTTTAAGAGTTCTTTGTATATTTTGAATAATAGTCCTTTATTAGCTGTGTCTATTGCAAATACTTCCTCCTAGTCTGTGCCTTGTCTTCTCATTGTTTTGACAGTGTCCTTTGTAAAGCAGAAGTTTTTAATTTCAATGAAGTCCAGCTTATCAGTTATTTCTTTCATGGATCATGCCCTTGGTGTTGTATCTAAAACTGACCCAAGGTAAAACTTGATTAGAAGTATCCCAAAACTGTATGTGGAAAATGTATCTGAAAATTACAAAAGTTGATTTCAACAAATGGAAAAATGTGACTTGTTCTTCGATAGAAAAACTCAACATCATTAAAAAAAATCTGTTTTATTTATTTTAATTTATAAATTTATGAAATGCTCAATAAGAATTTTATCAGATTCTACACCCCCCACCCATAGTTGTACAAGTTGATTATAAATTTATCTGAAAGAATAAACAAGCAAGAAGAGCTAAAACACCCCAAAAGAAAGGAACAAATGGGTGAGAGAACGGGAGGGGTTATAGTTACTAAACATTGCAACAAACTACAAACCCTTTATAATTAGGATAGTTGGGTATTATCACATGAATAGACAGGCAGGCTAATGGAACAAAATTGCAAAATGAGAAGTAGACTAAATTGCATATAAAAATTTAGTATGCAATAAAAACAGCATCTCAAATCAGGAGAGAAAAATAAATTTTTTAAATAAGTATTTTTAATAATAGAGGAAATATTGTGGTTACTTAAGAGAAAGATTAGCACCAGTTAGGAAAATTTAACATAATATTTGTCAATGGAACTCAGCTGACCAAATTATTAAAACATTGTTCCTTATATTATAGTTCTCGATGGGTGTCATAGATAATGGTTCCATTGTGTTCACTTTAAACTAGAGCTATAAATTTTTAATAAGTGAAGTTGAGATAGTGTGTAGCCAGTGTTGTACTGGTAAATAAGTATGTTTAACACATGCACATATACATATGTGTTTGTATATATGTATATAATATATATATATATATATGTATACTATAAACTTTACTGATATAGGATGGTTAGCAAGCAATTTACAAATAGTAATAAAATATGCAATACTCTCTATTGCAAATGCCATACAGTTAACTGATTCTCACAGAATGCTTTCCTTGATTTTTGCCAAATTCTTATCCATAACCAACCTATGGTTGTACTTGATGAGTATAATTTTCACATGAATGTAGGTAGGTATTTTAATTTACATTAATAAATAAGAAGGAAGTGAAATGAGAAATACATAATGTTACATCTTGACTTATTTGTCATGATGTGAGTGACTTCTTTGCTGAATTGGAGAATAGTTTTTAAATACTGGAAGATTCTTCTTCTTTTTTTTTTTTTGAGTGCTGTTCACAGTGTAACAGCTACAAGACACAATGCACTTTAAAATTAATCTACATTGCTAACATTGTCTCCTTCATTTTCTTAAGTCTAGACCAGGAGTTGGCAAGCTTTNCACAACATGAAGAACTGTATTAAGGGGTTGCGACATTAGGAAGGTTGAGAACCGCTGCCTAGGGATAAGGCACCAACTCTAGGCAACAGTAATTTGTATAAGATCCTCAGCTGATTCTAACAGGTGGCCAAGGTTGAGAACCAGTGGCTTGATGCCATGTTGTGTTACTGTTGGAGTCCAAACACTGATAACAAGAGGCAGAAGTGAACACCCTTTTCTGCCCCTTATAGCCCACTGCTTTTTGTCTGATTGGAGTTATAGAAAGCCCAGGTGGAACTAAGACTGATCTTGGTAATTGTCATAGCAATGCCCCAGATTTTCCTATCAAATCCGATCTTATTTAGGAAGGGGGATGCAGGAGTGACTCTAGGGAAGTTAAAATATTTCTGGCTCTGTTTACAATACTCAGCATTGAATTCAACAGGGTGGTTTTTTTTCCATAAAATTTCAAACACTAAAACTTTTAAAAACAGTAGATCTCACCTGAATAAAAAAAATATTGTCATTAATTATAAAGCGTGCTTGATCACAGAGAATTATCTAAGAAATCAGCATCATGTACATCCTTTAATGCCTCCTGTCTGCTGACTGTGAGTTCTGCATATTGATCAAAAACCTGCCAATTTCTCTGCTTATGCCTCATCATTCTCTTCTTTGAATATGAAATAAGTGGGATTTGAAAATCATAGAGCTGAGAGGGACCTGTAGAAACCATTTTATCTAGTCCTCCGCTAGGAGAGTCAGGCTACCATGGTCTTGTGTGAAATTCATGAATGCTCTGGACTAGCGTGGACTACTGCCACATCCTTCTAACTGCCCCTTTGTTCTCCACATTGCTGTGAGAGTGATTGTTCAAATCCAATCAAGTCATTCCCTTCCTTGCTTAACATTCTTCAAAGACCCTGAGTTTGCCTGAGGTCCAAATGCAAACTCCTTAGCCTCACCTACAATTGTCTGCGAATTGATCTGACCCGTTCCCTCTGCAGATTCATCTCCTAAAGCTCTCATTTCTCACTTGGCAGGGTTCTAAATGGTCTAAATGAAGTTCTCCAAATGTGTTCTATCTGCCACCATACATTTGCACATGCTGTTCTCACCCTCTATAATGCTCCCTCCCCCTGGGTAAGGAGACCCTTCCTCTAGTCTCCTCCCATTTGGATAGTTCATAGCAGGTTGTAATGAACAGGGAAACATCCGAGGTTGCAGCACAAGGTGTGAAAATTGGGAGAGGACTTACTGAGAAGAGGGTAGAAGATTGGATAAATAGTATTTGCATCCTGAAATAAAAGGCTTTCTTAATAGCATTTGTATAAAGAGCTTCAAAGTTACATATAAGACCAAGGTCAAATGGGTTGATAATGGAGCTCTCTGGGGTGGTAGTGGTAGTGGTGATATTTCAGTGTTCACAGTGGGAGAAAGAATGGTTTCTTTTATCTCTCTCTCTCTCTCTTTCTCTCTCTCTCTCT
>NW_017731371.1:4834313-4835359 GCF_001890085.2 Hipposideros armiger
TGCAATTAGGACATGATGAGTTTTGAATACTATTAGGTTTGTTTTTACCATGATTTATTTTATTGTAAGTTTATATAATCTATTTTGTAATAATGGCTGTGTTTAGCTATCAGCTCACAAAATTCCTGAAAATTGAACAATCAGCTCTCCTGAGCTGTCATGAGCCAGCTCTAGCGCACCACTGTATGTAGTCATATGGGAATAGAGAAAATTGGATCTGCTATTTATAATATATAGCAGAATAAATTCCAAATGGATCAGAGATGTAAATGTAGAAATAAAATGAAGCCATACATGTACTAGGAAAGACATGGGTGAATTCCTCTATAACCTGAGAGTGGGGAAAACTTTCTGAACTATGGCTTAAAATCCAAAAGCATGAAGGAAAATGAGATTATATTAGCTTTATAAAATGGACTGAGAATTATTGTTTCTGTCTGCATTTTCTAGAACATCATATATAACAAAGGAATTCTGTTTTTGAAAATTTTATAGAGTTCATTTTGAGAGCATCCAAGTCTAGAGATTTTTGGGATGGAATTTAAGCCACCAGTTAAATTTCTTTAATCCTTGTGAGTCTATTTTAAATTTCCTTTTTCTTCTTGTATCAGTTTGGTATTTTATATGTTTTCCAGGAATGTGTCCATTTTATCTATTGGGTTGTCGGAAAAGTCATGACGCATTTTTGCAATGAAAAACATAGAAAAAATACTTCATGACTTTCCCGACAATCCAATATGTTTGTTTCTTAAATCTATAATTAATTATAGGTTTATTTTTTTATCTAATTAATTATAGATTAATTTATTTTTTTAGTCTCCTTTTTTTGTCAGTCTTATCAGGTTTATCTTGGTAGTTTTTTCAAAAACAGAGCTTTTAGTCTTATAGTTTCCTTTTAAAAATTACTATATTGTTTCTTTTCTTTTATTATACCCTTTTTCTTCATTGGGTTTGCTTTGATGTTCTGTTTGATAACTTCCTGAGTTGGATGCTGAACGTATTTCTCTTCAACTTTTATTTTCTCATGATAAACATATTTAAAGGTA
>NW_017731371.1:4837094-4837996 GCF_001890085.2 Hipposideros armiger
AAATGCTCTTCTAAGTACTACTATAGTTATATCTCTTACATTTTGTGTTACCATGTCCATTCAAAATTTTTATTTTCTATTTATTTTTTTCATGTTCATTCAATTTTAGATATTTCTCATTTTGATTATAGTTTCATCTTAAAACTATGAGTTTTTTGCAATATGATATTTTGAAAATAGGAGACTTAAAAATGTCTTGTTATTCCTTTGTAATATTGTTTTACTGTGTGTGAAAATATAATCTACAAAATATTGTTCCTGGAGAGTTTATTGAGACCTCGTATAGGCCTAATATATTCATACAAATATGTGTGTGCTTCTAAAATGTGTATTTGTTATTTGTTACATGAACTTTTATAGCATATATTTCAAAAGATATATATTATACTCAGCATGACATTAGAACATGACTGTTCAAGATCCAAACAATATAATTAATAGTATAAGCCTACCATTTATACTTTTTAGATACAAATCTGCTTAATTTTTGTTTGTGTGATTCATTTCTGATAATTGGGTGTTAAAAACGGCAAGTATTTATATGTTTTTCTATGTATGCTGTCAGTTATTGTAACCAATTATTAACTGCATTCAAATATGTTTGTGATGGTTATTTCTTCTCACTCTATTGTTTTGATTACCTTTCACCTTAAATTCTTTTTTGTCACTTATTATGATTGATGTTCCAGGTTTCTTTTTATTTATGTATTTAAAGATTTTTATTAAAATATAGCTAACAAAATTTATATTAGTTTCAGATGTACATCATAGTTATTCAACAATACCCACCTGGCACTATACATAGTTATTACTGATTATATTCCTTTTGCTAAAAAAGTGATCGCTATGATAAGTCAAGCAACCATCTGATACCGTACCACATTATCATGTTACTGACTATA
>NW_017731371.1:4840431-4843204 GCF_001890085.2 Hipposideros armiger
TTATATGAATTTCTGGTTATTTTGTCCCCAAAACTCCTCCCCCCCTTGGAGTATCCGTCACTACGCATGGTTATGTTTTGGGAAATGGTTACAGCTCTACCTCCAGTTGATGTACCTGTAGGTGAGTGAAAGCCAGGAAAGAGTGTCTCAGAGGCCACAGAGCTGATGGTAATCATTTCAATTTGCCCACCCTCCACAAATAGCTTCTCTAGTGCGTACAGTCATGAGCGGCTTGGTGATGTTTTGGTCAATGATAAACCGCATATAAAATGGTGGTTTCATAAGGTTATATTGGAGCCGAAAAATTGCTATCACCTAGTGACATCCTAGCTGTCATAAGGTCATAGCACAACACATTACTCACATGTTTGTGATGATGCTGATGTAAATGAACCACCCACGCTGCCAGTCATCTGAAAGTATAGCACATACAATTATGTACAGTACATAGTACTTGATAATGATAATAAACTACTGTTACTGGTTTACGTATTCACTATACTGCACTTTTTATTGTTAGAGTGTACTCTTTCTACTTATAAAATAAGTTTGATGTAAATCAGTATGCTATGTTACGTTGGCAGAAGCCTTATAAATCTCGTTTATTGCATCTCTTGACTGCATCATTTTCTCTTGTGCTTGATTTAATCTTGTGTTGTGTTATACAATAACATGCCATACAGACTTGCAGTCTAGAAGTGATAGGCTATACCATATAGCCTAGGCGTATGGTAGGCTATACCATCTAGGCTTGTGTAAGTGCACTCTATTATGTTTGCACAATGATAACATCACCTAACAACGCATTTCTCAGAATGTATCCTTGTTTTCAAGTGGTGGATGACTGGGTTTTCCAATTTAAAATCTCCAGAAACGGTGTCTATAGATTTACTCCCCTGTCCTTGGGGGCTTGGAGTGGGAGGGGTGATGAGACAGGGGATTGTAATGGTGGCACTAAATCTTCTACTTTGAGATTTAAACCTCTGGCATAATTTGACTTAACAAGTGTAAAATAGCTTGGGCCTTTTAAAAAGTTTTTTTCTCTTTTCTTTGCCTCCTTTCCGCCAAACCTTAATGACTATTTACTATACATTCACTGTGCATACCAGTTTCAATGGTTCTGTTTACTTCAGCCATGCTGGCCCTGTGACGTGGGAGAGGTTTTGCATCTGTATGGGATCCTCTCCTGACTCCAACTTAAATCTATATAACATGCAAAGATTGCTATAACCAGTTTAACCACACCTTCCCCCACCCAACGGACAAAGCAAACTCAGTAGAAAATTACACTACAGGACAAAGCAATTTATATCCTGGTTAGAAAACATAAAACTTGAGACAAAGCAAGGACTTGACACAGTAGTTTCCAGCAGACTCTGCCCAGCCGACCATCCTTTTACTGTAATAAATCTTCCTTCTGTAGTTCTACCTGCCTCATGAATTCTTTCACAACCTGCAAGCAAGCAACCACAACAAGAGGTACAGTGGTGAATACCCAAGGGCAGCTAGCTGGTCAGCACACATTCACCCTTTCATTCCTGCTTCCTCCTGCAGGGCTTTAGCACCGGCCTTGTTGTGCCCTCCTGACCCCTGTCCCCGCCTCTGTCCTTGCCAGTTTCTTCGGTGATTGGCAGGATGTCATTGTCCACATGGGGGGAGTGCAAAACAGAAAGCTGTTCTCCTTTTACCTCTCTCACAACCACTCTGGTGGCCTTCACCTCAGGTTGAAGCATTCTCTCCTTCACCTCCCACTTCCTGCTCCCCGGACCCCCCTCACTCCCCATATAATAGAGTTTTCAGACTCCCCAGGACTTCTCATAGTGTTGTATTTTATTTTTTGTTATCAATTCCTTAAATCCAAGTTTCCCTCTGGCTTCTATAATTTCTCTGGGGTTGATTTTCAGGAAAGAGCCAGTGGCCAATGTCGGTTGTCATCCTGACAAGGAGGAGAGAAAGGTTTACAGAATGATCAGGTGTACCGTAGAAAGGGGAGAATCTAAGACAAATGTATGAGTCTTAAGGAGAGAGAGGTTACAAATTACACAAAGAGATGTTTTTTTTCTGCATTTAATTTTTTATTGTAATTAATGTGTATAGACAGAGGGTGCCAAAAAATGTATACACATTTTAAGAAAGGAAAACTGTCCGGCCGGCCGAGTGGCGCGTTGGTTAAGAGCTGGCTTGGGATGCCAGAGGGCCCCGGTTCAGATCCCACATATGAGGACCAGTGACACTGCCCTCTATAGCTAAGATGCTGAACAACAGCTCAACCTGGAGCTGGGCTGCCGTGAGTTGCTAGCGACTGCATAGCCTGCAGCTACTGCTGCAGTAGGTTGCCATGGGCTACCGTGTGTAGCCAGCAGCCAGCGTGAGTGGCTATCCAGAAGCCGGGGACTGATCTGCCTCTCCCGGGAAGAGTGAAATGATGGTGCCAACTTGGGCCAGTGAAGCGACGTCCTCCACAACTAGACTGAAGAACAAAAGGACAGCAACTAGAAAAAAAAAAAAAAAGAAAACTGTATTAAAATTCTAATAATATATACCAATAATAACAAACAAATACGTCATTTCTGACTTCTTTAATTACAAGAGGTGCACAAAGTGCCTCATCATCATCTGGACACTTCTGATTACAGCGAACTACTGCTTGAGCAACGTTGACCAAAGTGTCCACTTGTATACATTTTTTTGGCACCCCAATATATCAGGCTTATAATGAAAACAGCAGTCTTCAACCCTTCCTCCTTCAAAATCCTGTTCCCTCAAGGCAACA
>NW_017731371.1:4845207-4879931 GCF_001890085.2 Hipposideros armiger
TGTGCTCAGGTTGTGGGAGGGTCCTCTTCCAGACTGCAGACTGCCCACTTCTTGCTGTGCCCTCACATGGTGGAAAGGACACAGAGCTTCTTGGATCTCTTTGATAAAGGCATTAATCTCATTCACCAGGCCTTCACGTTCATCGCCTAATCAAAGCACCTACCCTCCTGCTCCTAATGCCATCACATGGGGCATTAGGGTTTCAAAATACAAGGTCAGACAATTAAGGTCGTGAACTCATCCTAGAAAAAGTGCTACATACTTCATTGCTGAATATCACTATGGTCACCTTTGAAGTACTCCCCTTGGGAAGCTCTGCACCAATGCCAGCACCTAGTCTACCCTTCAAAGCAATTTTGGAACTCTTTTTTTCTGGAATGGCCATCAGAGCTGTCGTTGTATTACCCTTGATGCCCTGAATGTCATCAAAATGTCTTCCTTTCAGTATTTCCTTTATCTTTGGGTAAGGAAAAAAATAATTGGGGACCGATCAGGTGAATAGGGAGGGTGTTCCAATACAGTTATTTATTTACTGGCTAAAAACTCGCTCACAGACAGTGCCATGTGAGCTGGTGCATTGTCATGATACAAGAGCCATGAATTGTTGGCAAAAAGTTCAGGTCATCTAACTTCATCACACAGCCTTTTCGGCACTTCCAAATAGTCAACTTGGTTAACTGTTTGTCCACTTGGTACAAATGTGTAATGAATAATCTGTCTGATGTCAAAAAATGTTAGCAACATTGTTGCAACAAGTTCACGATCTTAATTGTCAGACCTCATCTTTGTTTTGTGGGGACACAAACATTCAGACCATAACAACTGGCTAGAGTAACTCCTGCTATATTCAGCTCACCTGGCCAATAGGCCTTATATGCCTAAAGGTGTTTTGATTCTGCTATAAGACATAAGAGTTTGATTGAGAATAGAATTCTAATTTGGAAACCATTTTCCTCAAAAATTAGAAAGCATTTCTACATTGCCTTTGGCTTCTTGTGTTGGTGCTGAGCAATCTGAAGCCATTCTCTTTCCTGAGTCTGTCTGCAATTTATATCCTTACAAAGCTTTTTTATCTCATTGTAGTATGTATCCTTAATTTTTTGTTTTTATATCATCAAATCTACAAATGGTTATATTTTTAAAAGTCAAAGAGTTCTATATATTGTCTTATGAAAGATAACTGTTTTCTGGCTTTATTTCCCCTTCCCCCCCATTTCCTTAGCACTAGAAGCAACCACTTTCACCGCTAGTACATATGAAATATATAATTAAATGCATGTTTAGCATACACGAGATGAATCCCAAGGAGGCTTTCAAAATTCTCACATTTGGCTGTTATTAACCTTTTCAAGAAAGCATTATACATAAAAGTAGATGACTGCCTTGTACCTAAACAGACCTGAGGGTACAGGGGTTAGAGGTCCTATAATAGTAGTTGTGGATGAATTTTTCCTCCCTTTTCATTCATCTAGTGGTAGGATCTGTGCCTGAGCCTGGGGTCTGAAAATAGAAAGGGCCTCTCTTTCCAGGGGGTGACAAGTAAGAGGTCAGGTGTTTTGGGGTCCATGATGTTCCTGGCACCAGCATCCAAAATGGGGCTGCTGACCTGAGGAAAAGGCCACGGAGTGAAATCGAAAGAACCGCAGTAGGAAGCCAAGGAGAGCTGGTGTGGAGCTTCTTTGCTGAGCTGACCACTAAGCGATTGGAATCCCCCCTCCATGGAACCAGAAGAGCCACTGTAGCTGGGCAGGGAGTGGACTGGCAGAGGCCAACCTCAGCTGATCGCTTTGGACTCTAGTTAAGCAGCAGCAGAAACAGCAGCAACAGGCAGAGGAAGCGACTCTAGGCTGTCCAGGCTTCAGCTGCCTTTGGTGGGCCTGTTCATGCTCAGCCAACCAGCTTCAGTAACTGCATTAATTTCTCCAGTTACAAGGGGGTACCTTTGTCTCCAAACTAGCAAAGCAGTGAAATAGGAACAAGCAGAATTCCCTCCTGAGACTACTTAGCATCCTGGAATTTCTACATGTATGCAAGAGGCAGGGGAATCCAAGAGATAAACTGATTTCCTGCCAATATGGACATTGGGGCTAAAGTGTCAGGGATCCTCTTGGGGCAAGGCTGGCTTTTATTCAAGAAACAGCCTGTGAAGTAAGACATACCAGTAACACATATGATATTTTACAGATTTTATCTCTCAACTCATCTTGACAGTAGCAACTCTGGTTACCTGTTTTTATGGACTGGATATTTGCATCCACCTCAAATTCATATGTTGAAGTTCCAAACCCCAGTGTGATGATATTTAGGAGGTGGGGCCTATGAGAGATAATTAGGTCATGAGGTTTGAACCTTCATGAATGGGATTAGTGCCCTCACAAAAGAGACCTCAGAGAGCTTTTGACCCTTCTGCCATGTGAAGACACAGTGAAAAGAGGGCCATCTATGAAACAGGGAGCCGGCCCTCACCAGACACTGACTCTGTGGGCACCTTGATCTTGGAATTCCCAGTCTCCAGAACTCTGAGAAATAATGTTTGTTTTTTAACCCACCTAGTCTAAGATTCTTGTGATTCAGTTTTTGTTTTTTGTGGTTTTTTTTTTTTTTAAAGATTTTATTGGGGAATTGGGGAAAGGGAATGGACAAGTTGCTGTCCTTTTGTTCTTCAGTCTAGTTGTAGAGAACATCACTTCACTGGCCCATGTTGGTATTGTCATTGTGCTCTTCCCTGGTGAGGTAGTCGCTCGTTGGCCATTGGACGGCTGCTCACGCGGCTCACGGCAGCTCACAAAAGTTCATGCCAGCTGCCGGCCAGCCTCACTGCAGCCTATGCCGTCGCTGGCGACTCACGGCAGCCCAGCTCCAGGTCGAGCTGTTGTTCACTCACCATCTTAGCTGTAGAGGGCGCAGCGCCACTGGCCCTAATGTGGGATTTGAATCAGGGCCCTGCTGCTCAGAGCTGGCATCCCAAGCCAACTCCTAACCAATGTGCCACTCGGCCAGCCCCAGTTTTTATGTTTTATTAAGCACTTGAAGATGAGAGGTTGGGGAGAGAAAGGAGTGCAAACTGGGAGGGACTGGACCTGACATGATTTTCTGTACCCAAAACACCACTGCAAGTTGCCCCTATCAAACCAAGGCAGTTTCTACAACTTACAAAAAATAAACTTTTATCCAATTTGTATATTTCTTTCATGCAGAACTGGAATTTTTATCAAAGGTAGAAAAGAAAAGCCTAACAGCTTAAACAGCTTAAAACTGAACATAAGGAGCTCTGACCTTAGTTTCTCTGAACAATAGCCAAAAACAAAAACATTAAACACACACACACACACACACACACACACACACACACACACACACACACACCCATAAAACCAAAACCCTGAACAAACAGAGACACTTGGTGCATCATTAGATTCATACACCAGGGTGAATAACAAACACATTTTCGACAAACAATAATAAGCCTGATAGAAAATGTGGAGTAGTATCGGCCATTAAAGCTTTTCTGGAAATGAAAAGAGGCAAATAGCCCAAACCAGGCCCCACATCTGTGACTCTTGCTAAATTGCCTGTCTGTTCCACCACAGCTGTTTTCAAAGTCCTGGAAATCAGTCCCCTTGGCTTAACCCAAGGTGAACTGGACCCACAGAATCTTTCAGTCACACTCAATTCTGCTATCATCATATTTGCACAAACGTTGTGTCACTGTCCTGACTCCTTGGGTGATATGGGGCTGTAGCTATGACCATGGCTAATGAAAGACACATTTTTCCTTTGTAGTTAGGGAGAAAGGGCACTAGAGAACAGTTCCATATATTAAATGGGAGATGTAGATTGGAAATGAACAGATTCCAATAAGATAAGGGAGATTATTTAAATTTGATAGAAAATGGTTATAACTTGAAGAAATTCGAATGTGAGAGGTTGTAGTCAAGCATGTTTTTTTTTCCCACTGGAAAAAGCAAATCTTGAAAGTAAGCAAAAGTAATCAATGTATCAACTCAAAAGAGAACAAGATATGGCACTTGGAAAGTAAAGGTAATAATGGCAACAATAAAGTTCAGGCTCTGTTATTTTTTGAGACTGGTTCAATAAAATGTAATGTAACATTAGCAATTTCTTGGAAAAAAACCAGTTAGCTGCTCTTCTCTTTTTGTCTATGGCTCTGTATTCTATAT
The DNA here is from genome assembly GCF_001890085.2 of Hipposideros armiger. NCBI lineage: Eukaryota > Metazoa > Chordata > Mammalia > Chiroptera > Hipposideridae > Hipposideros > Hipposideros armiger. The sequence continues at coordinate 4,849,389 of NW_017731371.1, forward strand.
GAGTTATTATTCACTGCTGTGGCTCATCCCTCGTAGCCGGTGCAGCCCTGATGAATTCTGGGATGTTAAGTAACAATGAAAGTAAAATTTATAATATTTTATTTAAGGATAAAATGTTAATTAAAGCTTTATTTACAAACAGTCCTATTTGTTTTTAACCTAAATCCTTCCTCAATTTCAGTTACTGATTTCACTCCATTCAAATCGTGGATTCGTACTATGCATGTTGTAGTCTGGTACACTATGCCATCTTTTTCAATTCAAAATACCCTATGCACAGAAAGAGTGATTTTTCCACATTGCTTGCTAACCTGTTATCTTTCCATAGCCTCTGAGGGGATGGCTCCGTGATGTGTACACTGAGAGTGAAATTAACCTTGAGGCAGTGTTTTCTAGAGGTTTCTATTTACCCAAGCTGAGTATCAGAACCCTAATGTAATATTCAGCATGGGTCTATTTGGTACAGGTATCTATATGATGTAATTTTGTGGGTCTTTTTAATGGAAAGTGTTATAAAGACAATAGAATAATCTTTTGAGACTAATGAAACTAAACCCTGAAATTAAAACTAATTATTAACCTTAGCATTAATATAAACAATAAACTATAAGCTGTCGTATAGTGGACTTTGATCTCATTTACCAGTTTTCTGTCCTCTGCATGAGTGGCTCAGGGAATATTTTCTGTTAGAATGTATGTTCTCCTGAGTTCCCCTTTTACTCATTAACAGTCCATGCTCTTCAATATCCCAGGCTCTCTGTGCTGGGATGGGCCTGTGTTGCTATTTTCAGACTGTTCTCGGGCTCTATGTATGTCAGGGTTAAAGTTTAGGCTTTAGCAATTGTTTCTGTAGGCCTGCTTGAGTGTGGAATGCTCTAGAACAGCGGGTTGCTCTAGAACTGTGGGTCGCGACCCCTTTGGGGGTCGAACGACCCTTTCACAGGGGTCGCCGGGTACTTGTATGTGGGCGTATCTGCATGTGGGCCTGGAGATGGATAGAGGAGTGGTGTCTCGGTTCCTAAGACCATCGAAAATAGTATTTTCCGATGGTCTTAGGAGACCCCTGTGAAAGGTTGAGAACCGCTGCTCTAGAATATACTGGTGTCCTACTCTACTTGTGTGCCTGGGAGCAACTGAGGATGCTGCGCGAGCCCCTCCATTCTCTCTTCCTCTGAGAGTGCCGTGCACCCACCCTCTCTCTTACAGCTGTTGTGCAGTTCCCTCACTGCTGTCTTCAGTGTGTGAAAGGTTCTATTCACCTTCTTTTGTCTGTAAGAGTATCTCCCTCATGGAAGTGAAGTAAAATAAAGTCTTCCATTGAGTGGTACCAAGATATTTCCTACTCAATGCCACTAACAAGTGGCATTCCCACCCAAGCGACAGTGGCTCAGGAGACATATGCTTCTTGTTTACAATGCATGCAAGGATACCACAAGGGTGTGTGTTGCGGAAGTTAGCGAGAATTGCTTGTACCTTTATAACCAACCAACCAACCTTCCTTCTCTCCTTAATCCTTCCAGTTACTTTGGAAAGGAGTTTGACACAAAAGTGATGGCTTCTTAGCCCATATTACCACACATTCTCAATCTTGACTCTGCATCAGCTTCATCTTTAACAGCTTTCAAAAAAACAATAAGAATCTTGAGCCCCACTTTTAAATTACTGAAACAGAATCTCTGGGGATGAGCCTTAAGAAGTCTGTATTTTAAAAAATCTCTATTTAAAAAAAAATACTCTAGTGTGAAGCCAGCTTTGAACACAGCCTGCATGTTGTGTGCTGTAGCCATGATGAATCAAACACTACAACTGATCACACTGATTGTGTCGGACTTAGTTTAGTTCCATTTAACTCTCTCTTTGATGGCCTGGCTAGAAGGACCGAATAGTGACAAGGTTAAGAGTATAAATTGTCACGTCAGATTGCTGCAGTTCAGATCTTGCCTCTGTGTGTTTTTACTGAGCAAGTTATTTCATCTCTCCATGTTTCAGTTTATTCACTTGTAAAACAGGCACTAAAAATAGTACCTATCTCCTAGCCTTGTTGGATGATTAAATAAAATGAAGCACTGAGAACAGCACCTGACACATAGTAAATGCTGGTGAAGTATTTAGCCATTATCATTTTATGACCATGATCGAATCATAGAGGTCTCCGAGAATTTGAAAGGACTTTAAAAGATGATGTGGTCCTCAGGCAGTTGGATATTATTATGATCCCTGTTTTACTGATTAGAAAGCTCAGGTTCTTAAGTGACGTGCCTGCCCAAGATGATCCAGGATGCAAATAACAATTATAATAACAAAAACAATAGCAAGTAGTAGCTATTGTGTGGTTACTACATGCCAAACACAGTATTAAGTGCCAAACACGGTATTTAATACCATTAACCAGGTGCTTTTCAACCATTAACGTGCACACAAAATCACCTAGGGGTCTTGTGGAAAGGCATATATATTCTGATTCTGTAGGTCTGAGATAGGGCTCAAGAGCCTACATTTCTAACAAGCTTCTAGGTAGTAGTGCCACTGCTGGTCCAGGACTCCCATTTTGACTAACATGGCTTTAATCTGAACAGCAACCCTACCTGATTGGCATTACTTATTGTCCATACTTCACATCTAGTAAACTGAAGCTGTGAGGATAAATAACTTTCTCAAGGTCAAGGGACTTGAAGCGGGAGTGCTGGGGCCAGGACTGATCGTCTCATTGCAGAGCCTGCCTCCTTAACCACCACATTTGACTTAATCCATGTGCATGTAACAGTGGTGTCTATGCTATTTGGCTTCTCCTACTAAGCAGCAGAACATAGAGCAAACACTATATGCTTCCCAAAGTTCTTAAGTCATGTCTCTAGTTAAAGCAGGGGCACCTGTGGAATGTTTTATATATTTTTTTATTGTACATCTTTCTCTTGCCCATAAAAGAAAGTCTTAAATTTCAGCTGGTGTCTAGCCTAATGCTCAAGTCACCCCTGAGCTCTAACCCTCACGAGCTCTAACCCTCACTCCCACCCTTTTTAATCTTGACCTTCTTTGGTTTGAACCCATTTCACCAAGTTTAGAATTCTTGGCTAAACCTACTTAATTTGTATCCTCGGCAATCCTGTACTGTTTCTGAGCAGCAGACACAGAGATGCATTGCGCAGGCTCGCTTGAAGAAGAAATTTGTTGCTTAGGCTGGAGGAGTGGTTAGCTGACTCTTCCAGGTGTTTACCCCCTCAGATCTGCTTCAGCATTGAAGCCTGGGCCAAGCTCTTCTCTGACCCCCAGGCCTGACCATTTTCACTAATGCTGAGCTCTCTGTGGGCACTCTGTACTCAGAGCTCCTTATTGGGCTGGCGGAAGCTTTTCAGCTCAGCTCAGCATCATGGTTTGATGGCTGTCCATGCCCAACCCTACTTTCTCCTTTTCTTTTCACAAATGTTACTCCCCAGTACAGTAAACCTTTCACACTCCTAATGCCATCTCATCACCTGCTCCCTAGAGGTCTCAACCAACACTTCCCATAACTCAAGTGAGAACCCCCACTCAACCCAACCCAAGTTACTGACCCCCGACTGGTCCCTGATTATGTCTGGCCTGGTACTCCCTAGATGTCTATGACCAGGCAGGTGGTTAATTATATATTATCACTCAATAACCAGGTGCATATTAGGTAACCATTGTGGGCTCATATCTTTGTAAGCATAATCACCTCTTCTAAATGTCTGAGATAAAGAAGAAGTATGGAAAATCTATGTACTATGCCTTTATTTGGCCTTTGGTCCTATAATGAATTGTTTGTTAAACTTTAGCAATTACATACCACATCATAGGATCATTGAGTGCCGCCTAGCCTACAAAATTATAGTGTTATCACATAGTGAGGGAAAACAAATGTCATCAAAGTAAGATAGGAAGTGACTAGCTATGCCTATGATGAAAAAATACAGTGACCATGAGTCAGAAACATTAAACAATGGTCCAAAAAGTAAATCACATATTGGATATGGAAAAATAAACCCAGAGTAAAAGACTCTGAGTGTTGGTTTTTGTTTGTTTGTTTTTCTAGTTTATGAATACTACACAGAATTCTGGGTCTTGGTTATAATTTCACGTATGGTGACAGGCATATAATTTAATTTGATGGGCTCTCAGAATGTCACCCCCTTCCCCCAGCCAAATCCATACATCCCTATGTTGAGGGGTTTGGAGTTTTGAAAGGGGGTGGGGTTAGGGAATGGTAATTTTTGAGTGTGGGCCATTTCCTCAAAGTGCAGACCCATGTCACTGCTATTTATACATGTGTGGCTGTCAGTAGAGAGGACATGAAAGTTTGGGCATTCGGTGGACAAAATGAGATCTTTCAGTCTCTGGAAAGGGAGAAATGACTGAAAGATGAAGGTAGTGTCAAGGAAGAAGTAAAAGACAAATGCAATTTTAATTACAGCAGACTTTGGGTACCAGAGAACCTGCAGAGAGACTAAAAGTAAGTCATAAAGTGAAGAGCTGGGCAATATCTGTGTGATGGGCAGAAAGGTTTGAGAAATGCATTATTAAAGGTCAAAGAAGGGAAGTGAACTACTAAAGAAATCTTGAGCTGTTCTCCAGAAAATGGGCTTTGCTTGATGCAGAAAGGCTAATAGGTTAGGTCTAATGTAGAATTTCTTGTCAACAAAAACTGACATTATAAATTAACAAGGGAGGTTGTGAAATTCACATCCATTGAAGATAGCTCCAGTATGACCCAGCACGAAGTTGAGACAACAAGAAATAACTAATTTTAAATTCCTTTTAGCCCCACAATTCTCTGATTTATGGGAAAAATAACATCTTTACTTTTTCTACTTCACCTACAGTCTGATGTGCATGTAACAAGGTCTGTGTGTGTAGTTTTCTGAATAACTAGCCTAGAAACCCACCAGAGCACACATACAACGAGGTGATTCTGTCACCTAAGGAGCAGCTCAAATGACATCAATAAATCATAAAATATGCCCAAGAGGGCATTATAAATCATTTAGAGTTGTTATTAATATTTTAGACATGTTCATTTTTAGCAGTGTGTTAAATCTTAGTGTTTGCATCCCATTTTAATTCAGCACTTCATAACTGAAATATAAGGCTATTAAAAATGTCTTTAGATTATTTTTTGCTAACCATGTAAAGATTAAATAGAAGAAAGGAACTTATTGTTGCTAGCTTCCTTTTCTCTAAAATGCCTGCCTGGCACTTTGGCGTGCAGTAGTGTGATAACCATTGGTCTTCCTTGGTAAGGACGCAGTGCTGGGATGCCCTTCCTGATAATCCCCCTCTCTGGCTGGGGAGCTCTCACCTCTCAGGAATGTGGCAGTGGGTGGCTCGTCAGTGGCTAATTCATACCAGGTTGTCCACGACTTTCCTAGTTTTAGCATCGCAAGTCTTAAGTTCCAGGAAACATGTCAGTTTAGGTCAAGCTGGGATGGTTGCTGACCCAGGCTGGTCCCACATTCCAAAAAATATTCTTTGGCAGCACTGGCCCAGGAAAAACGGTGGTTTTCAACACATTCATCTTCAGTGCCTTCTTGTTTTCTTTCTGTGACCTGCAGGCCCCCCACTGTTGACTTCTTTAGTGGCTTTATTCTTTCTCCAGTTGGTTAGGGCATTCCTGCTGGACTATCCCACTGAGGGTATCTACTTCTTTCATATTATTAAAAGCATCCCAACTTTTTTTTAATTAAAATTAATTGGGGTGACAATGGTCAACAAAACTACATAGGTTTCAAGTGTACGATTCTATAATACATCATCTATATATCACCTTGTGTGTTCACCACCCAGAGTCAATTCTCTTTCCATCACCATATATTTGACCCTCTTTGCCCTCATCTACCATCCCTCCTTCACCATTACCCTCTGGTAACCTCTAAAACATTGTCTGTATATATGAGCTTTTGTTTCTTTATTTGTTTGTCTTGTTCCTTTTTTGCCTTCAGGTCTATATCCCACATATGAGTGAAGTCATATGGTTCTGAACTTTTTCTGTCTGACTTATTTTACTTAGCGTAATAACCTCAAGGTCCATCCATGTTGGCACAAAAAAAGCATCCCAAGTTATTAATAAAAACTACTCTTTACTGAGAATCTATTTGGTGCCCAGCCAAGTGCTAAGTATCTTATATTGCAATATCACAAGTCTTTACAAAAACCCTATGAGGATGGTATTATTACTCCTACTGCTTATAAGGAAACTTCAGTTCAGAAGGTTGAGAAATTAGGCAAAGATCTCAGAACTGGTCATTGGATGCTATCTTGACTCTAAGTCCTATGGGTTTTTTCATATTAGAACTTGATCCTTTTAGGAACTTGCCTGCTAATAATCATGGCTTCAACGAGTGGACCTCGGCTAATAGATGCTAACATGTTTGTTAACATGATAACTCATACTTTACGAATCATGACTTATGAGTCACCTCTTTTTAAAATTTTCTCTCTCTTTTTTTAAGCACTAAGAGCCAATTCAGGTAGCTGCCGTCAGGGGACCATTGAATGGTGTCTCAGAATAGGGCTGCACAGACTGACAGCTCCACTTTTCCAAGGTTGGTGAAGAGTAGAGACTGTATCTTCCAGGACTCTTGATTATGAGTGACACAAACTTGACTCCAGCTGGAGAAAGGAGAAGACAGTACTTAGTGGACCCCATAACTGAATATTATAAGGGCTGATTCTGGTACTAACCAGCTTCCTTGGAACATTGTGCTTCTCCATTGCTCAGCTCTGCTTCCCTTTGTGTTGGCACCGTTCCAGGCAGCCTTGCCCATTACAATGATTCCCAGGAGCTTTTGGCTTAAGCTTAAAGCCTCTTGGTTTATTAACTTCAGGAAAATCCCAGAATTTAGTCTACGGGACTGATTTAAGTCATGTGTCTGTCTTTGAACCAATCACTGTGGCCAGGGAGGTGGACTACATGGCTAGGGCCTGGTCACACATCCACACTTGGATTTGGGGATGGGATAAAGCCAGACTCCTCCGAATCACATGGAGTTGGGAGGGGCGTGCCTCCTCAAAGGAAAACGAGGTTTATTACAGAAGAAGCGGGAGACATGGATGTGGAGCAAGAAAAACTAGAAAGGGCACTTGCCCTGGCTGTTTCAGTTGAGCTGGTTTGAAGATGAAATGAGAAAATATAAAAGCACTTTATAAACTAAAAAGTACTGTGCAATTGAAAAAAAAAAAGTTCGCCTTTTATTAATTGATGTACTGCTCCACTCAAGAGTTTGGAAATGAAAGGATTTAAAAGCCTGCACTTTGATTTGATTAGTAGATCATTCAATATAAACCAATGAAACAAGCAGAGCCTTCCTGGGGAAGTACAGCTGTGGCATGCATGTTCTTCTCTCCCCTCCCCCACCTGCCCTTCTGGAAGAGAGACCCATGGAGGGGGGAGGGGGAAGGCGGGGGAAGAGGGGCGGTCAGGAGAGGGAAGAGGAGACAGAGACCCTTGCCTAAGAAAGGTCTATGGTCAACTAAATGTCCTTTCTCCTCTTCAAGCCTTACACTTTATTTTAAAGATTAAATATTGATTTCCTTAATACAAATGAAGTTTATATACAATTTGACATAGGTGAAATGCGGTAAGTTCATCACATAAGCATCAACTTTAAACGATTGCTCCTTGATCGAATTCCCCACCCCTCCCCCCTGCACCCCCCTTTTTTTTCTTGGAGAAAACTTTTGTTTTTCCCTCAATATTTCTGCTGTGCAGCCACTCCCATGGCTCAGGAAGTTTCTGCTGAGGTGTCATAGCTCAGAAAGTTTCTATCCAAGTGTATTACCCTCATGGAACTCCTCAGAAAAAAGGCAAGGTGTGCCCATGAACCCTAAGCCTTCCCAGCACCTTCCCTGCTTGCTCTGTCTGCCCTGAATCTCAGAGAAAACAAAAATTCCCTTAGGTCACATGGTTCCGCTATCAGGAGAAAAAGTATCCATGCAATGCATCCTCTCCCTTTCAAATTCCATTTGTTCATTCTTCTTCACATTAAATGCTCATCTCCACTGAGAGTGTTCTTTAATTAAACCTAGAGACACTTAGAAAGGGGAAAACCTGACTCCCCAAAAGATAGAAAAGCGCATGAATGTATACATATAATTATAGGTTTTATGGATATTTTATTATAGAAATGTATGTTCTTAAAAATTAAATAAAAGAAGTAAACAGAAGATTAAAAAGCCTCTCATGTTCCATCCCTCAGATATCAGCACTGTGAACATTTTGGAGCCTGTGTTTTCAGCTTCGGGAGGAAGGAGAGCCTGACATTTGAACGTTTTTTTCATTTATAAAAATGAGATCCTGTTAAAACATTCGCTTATAATCTGCCTTGTTTTACATAAATGTATCTGATTAATATCTTTTCTACAGCCATCGTTTTCATAAAGGAGTTGTGTTTTATTTTTTTCCTGCTTGAACATCTACTTTAACATATTCTGGAACGGAGTAGCAATTGCTACATACAAATGTATAGAGGTTTTTCTCTTTGCATTAATAAGTTGCTGCCCCTGCCAAGAGAGATACTTGTATTTTAATATTGCTCTTCCGTAGACAATGCCTTAGTGCGGGAAATAAATCTAACAACTGGTCCCATGGGGAATGTTTTAAAACAGAGTTCACTCATTATTTTCATCATGACACATAGTCTGTCTGTCCACTTGCCCGTGAATTACCCCACTCTAAAGAGAAACACCTTCTTCCCTGACAAGTGTTTGTAGAGGGAAGGGAGGAATCAGACTCAACATTCATTTTAAATGTCATTGATTAAAGATTTCCCTGCTTATGCTTGGCATATTGTATCAGTGTCAACAATACCCTTGAACAGATGCACGATTGGTATACCAGTTACCCACAATCACATTTAAAAAAAAAAGATTTTATTGGGGAATTGGGGGAGGGGAACAGCATTGGGGAATCGGGGAAGGGGAATAGACAAGTTGCTGTCCTTTGGTTCTTCAGTCTAGCTGTGGAGGACTTGCTTCACTGGCCCAAGTTGGGATTATCATTGCGTTCTACCTGGGTGAGGCAGATCAATCACTGACCATTGGACAGCTGCTCACGAAGGCTCACGGCAGCTCAAACCGGCTGCCTGCTGCTCACATTGGCTGCCAGCCACTCATTGTAGCTCATGGCAGCCCACTGCAGCAGGGGCTGCAGCTTACGCCATCGTCGGCGACTCACGGCAGCCCAGCTCCAGGTTGAGCTGTTTTTTACCATCTTAGCTGTAGAGGGTGTAGCATCACTGGCTCTCATGTGGGATCCGAACCACGGCCCTGCTGCTCAGAGCTGGCGTCCCAAGCCAGCTCTTAACCAATGTGCTACTCAGCCGGCCCCATAATCACATTTTAGTGTGTGCTCCTCTATTCAATTGTCTGTGGCACACAATAACGCAAGATTTTGGAAAAGGAACAAGGAGACATTCCACTATTAGGATATTTCTGTTACTTGTGTTTGTCAGAACACTCCTTGATGAACAAATGTATTTTTTTGTAGGGTGGAAAATGGCATTTTACTAGCTAAACAGCACCAACCTACTTTAGAATTGAGGAAACATGATATTTAACTTGGGTAAAATAATGCCAGCAAGGGCATTTGGAGGAAGAAAAGTTGCTGACTGGTAAGATTGGAAATGCCTGACACTGTCAGTTTGAAAGTGGGCCAGAAGGCTAACTTCTAAGAACCAGGGAATGAGCCTGGATGCTTGATCAGAGCGGGGCAGTGGAGAAGGAACCACCTTGACCTTGGGGAAGAACTTATATCTGAATATTCTTTTACATGCCAGGCATGTAATTGGTTTCTGGTATCCCATGGGTTGCAGAGACCATAGCAAAGTAGGATCTGAGGTTCAGGAAAGGTGTCAGGAGGCAAATGTTATTAGCAACATGTCAATTCCCACTTCATACAAAAAGCTACAGGTGTGCTAATTGCTGATATTTGGAATGAATCTCACCTGGGACTATGATAGCAAGCAGTTAAATATGGCTTCCTTGGGAGGTCCAAGCTCAGAATTAAAGGGTCGGTCTCAACATGACCCCTGGAGCATCCAAAACGCCATAGGAAGAATAAAGGTAAGTGATGCCAAGGGCGTGAAAGCATGGGCAAGCCAGCAACATTTTAAGAAATCTTGTTTCAGCCTGAGTGTCATGTTTGATGGGAAGCAGTAGGAGGTGAGACTACAAAGGCAGACCCGACCGGATGGAGGATTTTAATGTGCTGATCGATGTATTCTGTGGGTGATGGGAAAACTGTTGAGGTGTTGAAGCCGAGGTGTGACAAAAATCAGCCTTGCTATGGAGATAGATTATTCAGGCAGGAATGTGGAGGATTAAAATCCGGAGAGGATTAATATGGAAGGCAAGGAGGCCCTGTTAGAAGGCTCGGGCAATACAGACAAAAAGTCAAAGACATTTGTTTGCAGCACTATTTACAGGGGTAAAACACTTGAGACAACCTAAATAGCACCCAATAGGAATAGAGCCATGCAATCATGAAAAAAAAATAAAGCAGCCCTCTCAACATACTGATATGGAATGTTCTCCAAGATATGTTAACAGAAAAGAGCCAGGTGCAGAATAGTATGTATACTATTTTAAACATTTGAATGATAATAAAGGAAAAATAAAAATGAATATATGTTTGCATATGGATAAAACCTAGTGTCAGGGTCAGCTTTGGAGGGAAGCTGGAAGGGGAAAGTGACATAGGATTAACTGCACAGTCTTTTGAATTTTTTTGAATATTTTCCCTGTGCCAGAATTACAATTTTTAAAACTTGTTTTAAAGTCTTATGAAATAGCCTATATGAGAGAGGATAGGATTTTTTTTTTAAAAAAACCAAGTCTCTTAATCTCAGCAACTAGGGTTTCCCATTTAGTGTACAGCAGCTTGAGCCATTTTCTTAGTATCTCTGCTCTATCCCCCATGTATTTTCTGACCCAGGTGGGAGATAGTTTGTGAGAATGGAAAATCAGAGGAGCAAATCGGGACAGTGGGCATTCTTGGAAATTTTCCCCCCTTAACTGAAAATTCTCTGCCATCACATAGAATCCCACCTTCTCCCTTTCTCAGCCACACAAGCCAGTTTTGTGGAGATAAGAATAGGTAATAATTTTTAGGTGGCACCGTATTTAGGATGCCAATATTTGATGAATAATACAAATTTTATTAAAAAACTGTTGTTATGACAACTGCAGCGAACACCAGGGATTTCATGTTGTTATGGAAAAAAGAGTGCCCTCCCTCCAAGCCCCAAGCTCACCCCTTCAAAGCAAGATTAGCTCTTTGGTGGTTTTTAAATTTTTAACTTCTGGATATAATGTGTAAAGTAAAAACCAAGATGAGATCTCACTCCCAGTGGGTTATTCATGAGCTTGCCTTTTGTCTAAGAAACTTTAGCTTTCTCATGTTGTTTTAAGGCTCTGAAGAAAAAAAAAAACCCTAAAACTCTGTGGTACAGATTTTTCAGCCTCCCTGAAGCACCCAGAATTGTCTTTTTCTCTCCCTCTTTGAATCCAGGGAAACAAACCTTTTTTTTCTTAATATGGTTTTATTCACACATCATTAAGCTGATTTACCATATTACGCATCACTGTAGGCTTAGCAGTCTTGGCTTTCTCTCATCAAAAGAATGAAACAATTATTCTGAGTCTACTATAGTAAAGGGATTTTGCCCAATTTTGAAAGCACACACCTCTGGGGATTTTCCTAAAATCCCTGACTTTATTAAAGTTCACATGGGGTAGGGGGAGGGGTATGGAGAGATAGAAAATAAGTTAATTATGAATGCAACAAATGACATGCTAAACTGTAAAGTGGGAGCATGTGGCCCTTAGGGCTCAGTTGGCAAACATAATACGTTTCCGAGGAATAGTTTTTACCTGGGGTTTTAATGTTCCTTATTTTACTTTGGAAAGCGCATGTTGTTGAATGGGTTGGCTCTGTGTTTTGGAACCCCCTGATTCCAAATTTGCTCTCTTAAAACACACACACGATTTTTGTTTCCCTCAGTAAATGCTAGAATTTTACATATTGTATGGTTTTCTCTAACACAACAAAGAGAGAAGAATCAAAAGTGATTATCCACCAGTGTTTGGCACTCAGAGACAGGATCACACACAGTCATGAGCCGCAACACATGGCACAGTTTGGAGATGAGTAAACAAGAGGTCATTATCGCCCATGGTGAACAGCCCCCTGGAAGTTGAGACAGTGACACGTCCTAATCAGAAAAATAAATGACCAGCTGCAAGGTTAAAAGCTCGTCATTCAAGGAGTGTCCTTCATATATTTGACAGCATCTGGAAAGTAACTGGCACCAACATTAACTACAAACTCATTTGCAAGGCTTGGCAGCATCTCCCTACTTGACACCTCCCTAGTCACTCATCTTGTGGGTCAGAGTGTGCGGGCTATGCTCATAAAAAGACAAAGCCAAAACTGAAAACCAGCAGGATTTTGCAGACTGGATGCTTGCCAGTGGATGCAGAGATGTGCTGGGGGAGCTGGAATATTCCTACAGTCTGTATGTGCAATTCTCTCGCTTTTATAGACCAGTCTGTTTCCAGCCATCCTTTGGCTTTTTGGTTTTGTTTTAAAGACCATTTCTTTTAGAGCAGTTTAGGTTCACAGCCAAATTGAGAGGGAGGTTTCCCATCTACCCCTCCCACCCACACAGCCTCCCCCATTATGAGTATTCCGCGCCCTCCATAGTGGTACATTTGGGGGGGGGATTGTTTTTTTAATGCTTTTTCTACATTTTATTATAATTTTAAAAAAATATACAGAAAAATTAAAAGAATTGTACAGGAAATACCCATATGCCCACCGCCTAGATTTTACCACTAATATTTTACTTTACTTGTTCTATCACATTTTATTCATCTATCCATTCCTTTGTCCATCTATCATTCCATCACATTTTTTTTTATTAGTTTCAGGTGTACAAAACAATGCAATAGTTATCCTTTTCACCTCTTACAAAGTGACAGCCGCCTTCCATGGTACATTTGTTTTAATTGATGAACCTGCATTGACACGTCGCAACCATCCAAAGTCCATAGTTTGCACTGGCGTTCACTCTTGGCATTGGACATTCTATGGGTTTGGACAAATGTATAATGCATGTATCCATCATTATAGTATCATACAGAGAAGTTTCACTGCCCTAAGAATCCTCTCTGCTCTGCCTGTTAGTCATCCCTCCCTCCCCGCAATCCCTGGCAACCTCTGACCTTTCCCTGTCTTTACAGCTTTCCTTTGCCAGAATGTCATATAGTCGGGAGATTGGCTTCTTTTGCTTAGTACTATGCATTTAAGTTTCCTCCATGTCTTTTCATGGTTTGATAGCTCATTTCTTTCTTTGTTTTTTTTTTTTTAAGCTGAGCCATCCTGCTACCTGTTGGCAGCTCAGCGGCTGCTCAGCTTGGGCCAGGAATCGAACCTGTGTTGCTCAGAGCTCAAACTCTTGAGCGAGCTCTTAACCAACTGAGCCACTTTGCCGGCCCTAACTCATTTCTTTTTAGTGCTAAATCATATTCCATTGCCTGGCTATACCACAGTGTATTTATCCATTCACCTATTTATTTATCCAAGAAGGACATCCTGATTGCTTCCAAGTTTTGGCAATTATAAATAAAGCTGCTGTAAACATCCCTGTGCAGGATTTTTGTGTGGACATAACTTTTCAACTCCTTTGGGTAAATACCAAGGAGCCTGATTGCTGGATTATAAGGTAAGAACGTATTTAGCTTTGTAAGAAACTACCAAACTGTTTTCCAAATTGGCAGTGCCATTTTGTATTCCCACCAGCAATGAATGAGCATTCCTGTTGCTCCACATCCTCGCTAACATTTGGTGTTGTCATTGTTCTGGATTTTGGCCATTCTGATAGGTGTGTAATGGTATCTTACTATTGTTTTAATTTGCATTTTCCAGATGACATATAATATAGAGCATCTTTTAATGTCTATATTTGTAATTGGTATGTCTTCTTTGATGAGTTATCTGTTAAGATCTTGGTCCCATATGCTTTATTATTTGGGTTATTTGGGGTGTTTTTGTTTGTTTTTTGTTTTTTTATTGTTGAGGGTTTGTTTTGAAAAATTTTTTTTAAAAAGGAACTGAGAGGAGTTTTTAAATATTCAGAATGAAAATGAAAACGCGACAGGGTACTTCTCTGAATTAACTACAATTTACTTGAAAAGACTTCATTAAAAATGGCTGTAACATGATATGATAACTGATATTCTCCAGATGTGATATAGAGTAAAAATTATAGGTTTACAGTGAAGTCAGATCTATACTTTCATATGTTCCTTACAAGGAGGACATAATTGGCTATATATTAGAGAATACCTTCACATATATTGGAGAAAAATGCCCTACTGAAAAATGCTGGGAACATCTTCAGAAGGCAGTGTGCTAAGGAGCCCATATTATGTTCTATTGACTCTTTGAGCTCATCAAACAATGATATTAACAATGGGTCCTAAGATAGTCCCCTATCTACGTATTCATGCCCAAAGTAGAAGGCAGGACCCCCTTAGCAACTAGCACAGAACTTCCCACCAACTATTATTCAGCAATTCCAGAAGATAATCAGTTCTAATGGTCAGCTGTGCTTCAAATTTATTCAAGACTTGGGTTGTGTAGGTTCCCCAAAATCATGAATCCCTGTTGGGTACATTTTACCAAATGACAAATGGAACTGTTAGATGACATGGATGGCTTTGTATGTGAAAACCACTAACAAAACTCACTAAGTAGGAGAAATTAATCTGTCAAAGCCTCTATAGGTCACAGCATAAGGCTTACAGCACATGGCAAGGACCCAATGACCTGAAAGTATGAGACAATACTCAGTGATTGGTAATAGATTATTGCTTGTCTGACTGAAATAGTTGAATGTGTGGCCAAATCAATGCCTGCTTGATATTTTAGAATCAGTTTTTCCAGCTGAACAATACAGACTCTTTCTAAAACAGTCTTAGCAGTCCTAAGGCAGCCTGAGCTTTTGATCATAATGTATATCAGACAAGAATTTGTAAGAGCTGAAGAAAATCTATTTGCAGCTAGGTAAGAGATAGGGGGCCTGGGAAAAAACATATTAATTTACATATCTAAATTCCTAACACAGTGTTTCCTCCCTTGAATACACTTTATAGCTTCTTAATTAAAATTTATAAACAAAGGGATGAAGCTAAAATATGGAGAGTTGAGATACCCTTTGTATCTAGAAACTCCTTAAAGATACTTCCGTGTAATCTTATACTACTCTTTCTTTTTGGATTCAGAAATTTATCTGTTGGGGTTCAGACATCCCCTGAAGAAATGATAACATTGCTCAAGTTCATAGAAAACCAATAGCCTGAGACGAGTCAGAAAGAAAATGATGTTCACACCAGGGGAGACGTCAGTTCTACACCTGACAGTTGGAGCCACTCAAATGTGGCCCATGAGCTTGCTTTACTCTATTTGGATAAAGAGAACTTGCTTCTTGGTTTGAAGAGGTAGAGTTTAACTTTTGATGTGGAAACAGGGCAGATGCCTAGGGGAGTGTTGGGGTGACACTGATCTGGTTTTGTTGAAGGTGGTACCAAATGATTTCCCAATAATTTCTTTAGAGACTGATTCCTAGCCTCATCTTTGAGGGATGGTTATCTAGCCAAGTCAAGGGGCCCAGAAAATGGCTCTCTAGTGTTCTAAAAAACGTAGAAAGGAATGAGTGCCATTCAGTCCCTAAAGCCAGACATGGCTTGTTTTGTGAGTGACAGCTGGGCACTGACTCTAGTTCAAGTTCAGTAATAATCCTGGCACTCATAGGTATGGTGACCTAGTAGGTGACCCAACTAAAATGATTGTATTATTAGGCTCAAGCATGATGATTGAGATTAGAATAAGGTTTATTAGAAAGCTGTAGATAATTCATAGTGACAGAGCTAAATGTAAGTGGAACTAAAATTTTGGTCGTGGTGGTGGGGATATGCCTTTTACTTCTCTAACATAGGGGAAGACAATATTTTCTTTCCACAGGGTGTTCCTGGGAATTGACAATCTTTTGGGTTGTATCATTCCCAGAGCTGGGAGGTAGGAATGGTCACTTGACCCGCTGGCTCTGACATCAGGCTGACAGTGATGCTGGCACTATGAGTTAGACAGACCTGGGGAATTAGAGAAAGGTCTCATCCGATGGTCCACAGTGATCCTACACCATCTTTTCCCTAAAGATGATAGCAGAGCTCTAGTTTCTCTGGGGCCTCTTTGCACAGAGGAGATGCCCTGCAGAGCACAGCACCAGAGTGTTCACGGCTTCCTGTTCCCAGAAGGCTATGACTGTGGGTGCTGATAAGCAGAAGCATCTCAACAAGGCACGACAGAGTAAAGGGTCCTGGTTGAGGGCTGAGGCTGGGGGATTCCTTCTCACATGGACTTTCCCCATCTACTCTTTTTTTTTTTTTAAGATTTTATTGGTAAATTGGGAAAGGGAACAGTGTTGGGGATTGGGGAAGGGGAATATTGTGCTTTTCCAGGATCCAACAGCTCCAAGTCAAGTTGTCCTTCAATCTTAGTTGTGGAGGATGCAAGCTCAGCTCTAAGTCCAGTCGCCGCTTTCAATCTAGTTGCTGGGGGGTGCAGCTCACCATCTTATGTGAGAGTTGAACCAGCAACCTTGTTGTTAAGAGCATGTGCTCTCACCAGCTGCGCCATCTGGCTGCCTATTGGCAGCTCAGTTTGGGCGCAGCTCACTGGCCCATGTGGGAATTGAACTGGCAACCCTGTTTCTCAGAGCTCGCGCTTTTAACTAACTGAGCCACTAGGCTGGCCCTCCCATTTACTTTAAACTGTACTGGGGTCGCCTACTCTCCTGCCCTGTTCACATGTGTAGAACTGGGCCACAACACAACCGTTCTGTCCCCCCTCCCTTTCCTCAAACACAACTGTTCAAATGATCAAACTTTATTTTCCCTAGTAATGCAGGTTTTATATCCCTCTGTTCAGGACCCTGTTCTGGGGATTTTGGGGGAGAAAGAGTGGCTATAAAAGTCCCAGAACTCCTACCCACTGCTGGTAGGAGGCTGATGGCAGTAAGCGAAGTCACCCTTGGACTCTGAGTCACTTCTCATTATTTAGGTTCTCAGGATATTAGAAAGTAAAAATTTGGCCAAGCAGGGTTCTAAACATTGTAGCATATTTTGGTGAAATCAGGCAAATCAATACTTCTAACATCAGAAACCCTACAAAGACTCTCTCTATATTCTCATTTGGAGGAAAGGTTAGAAGTCTATATTTGGGGCCCCTTGGAAGAGTGAGACCTGAGCTAACTGGTCCGAATCCCCCTGTGATGAGCCCGGAAAGCTAGACAGTGAGGCTGAGCCCAGGTGGTTTGTGAACACTTAGAAGAGAGAGCTATGATGATTTAGAGGTTTGGTTGCAAGACACAATGTCCTGAGAAATAATATCTTAAACAAGATATTTGATATCTCTCTCACATAAAAGGAACCTGAAGATAAGACAATCCAGGGCTAGTGTCACAACAGCAGTGTCAGGAAACTGCACTTGTTTTGCTTTATTCTGTGTGTGTGGCTTCCATCCTCGGGCCACTTCACAGTCCAAGATGGCTGCTTGGGTCTAGCCATTATATCCCTATTCCAAGCAGCAGGATGGAGGAAGGTGAGAGAAAATATGTACCCCCTCCATTACAATATTTCCTGATCTTGGCACACAACACTCTCAGCTCAGTGACCAAAGCTAGTTAAGTCCAATGCTGACTAAAAGGGAAGCTGAGAAATTGTCTTTTAGCTGTATAACAATGTATCCTGCTTAAAAGAAATTCAGAGTTCTATTATAAGTGAGTAGTGGGGAGCAGATTTGGAGAGGCAACTCAGGGCATCTGCCACAAATAGAGAACCCTCACGTCCCCCTGTCTCATGACCTTATGGACTAAAATTTTCTTTAATTTTTTTGTTTCTGAGTTGATTGGATCAAAAGCCCCCACCATTACCAGGCATTGGCCCTTCTTCATTTCAGTCTCACATTTACCTCCCCTCACTGCCTGGTCATCTGGCATCCCTGTGCTCGGGCTGTTTTTCTCCGTGTTCTTCTTAGCCATTGTTTACTGCTGATCTGCTTGCCAGGTAGAGATAGAATCTTAGTTCATAAAACCTGGTGTATTAACAATGGGATGTTACACTACCCCAACTCTATGTCACCATTCTCTTAAGGAATTCGACTCGTTTTCTTTGAGGACCCTGCCCCAAAGATCTTGCCTAGTACCGGCAATTCAAGTGGGCTCCCTGTATATATATAAAAAAATATGGATATTTTTTCTGACTCACTTGCTTTGATGTCCTGGGCAACCAGGAGGCCATGCTCTGGATGACGTCTCTCTCACTGACCTCTGCTTCATTCACGGACATAGTCCATGCTAGTGTTCATCACCTCATTCAATTCTAGGACTTCAGAAGCTGCCAACTAGGGCAGTGGGATGATTCATTGTTTCATAGTACAATTGTTTCGGTAGAATAGCTAGTTTTCCAGATAAAAGTTCCCTGTGCTTTTCAGTCTGTACTGATTTTAATAGTTAGTTGAACCACGTAGATCTTTGCATCCATGTGTGTTCGGAGACCAGCAGGGGCTTGGGTCAGGAAAAAATGAAGTGTTGCAGGAGAAGAGTGCAGGGCCAGGGCCAGAGGGAAAGGACCTAGAAGGCTGCATTCTCTTTGGAGGAGAGGGCAGGACTTACTGCACAAGCACACGCTGCATAATGCTGTTGGAAGTCCGAGTGGCCAGTGCAAGGCTGCAAGCTGCCAGGCACAGGTTTCAGCGTCAGTTGCAGAACAGCTAGATTGGGTCAGTACATCTCAGTCACCCACTTGCTCTCCAATGTGATTTCTTTAATAAGAGAGGAAAGGTGGAGTTTTAGTTGTGCTTCTGGGAATTTCACAAAAACCTGAGACTACCTAGGGGTTATTATCTGAATGTCAGGGCAAACAAACTGACAATCATGTGATTAGAAAATTATAATAATCTTTATTTGGACTTATCGAGACTCTTGATCATTTATCCATGATATTCTTGAATTTGAAGGAAAAGGTGTAGTATCTTTGAACCTGATTGAATTAGCATACCCAGTGGGTGCTAATTAATGGAGGTGAGTGTCTAACGGGTGTCACTAGGCTCTGTCCTTGCCTGATGAAAATATAGAAGGCATGCTAATCAACTTTTTAAGTAACATTAAATTGACAGTGATAGCTAATATGCTAGATAACAGGTTAGAGAGAATCAGGGTGCAAAAACATCTCAAAAATCTGAAATCGATTCAGTGAACTTAACAATATGAAGGTGAGTGAGGAATAAATGTGATAACTCTCTGGAGTCCAAACTACAACCTCACACGTACATGTTGAAGGAGACTTGGTTAGGTTTACCATACTTCGGCAGGATTTTAACTGTCATTCATTACTTCATTCATTTGCTCAACAAATATTTTTCAAGCTCCTTGTTTGCTCAGTGCTGGGATTTGATGATGAACGAGGAAGACATAATTCCTTTCCGTATGGACACAATTAAATAAGGAAAAAAAAAAGGATGACGCATGCAATGATAGAATAAAAACAGTATCCTAGGAAATACACAGCTTTAACATTCAGGGAAGTTTACCTTGAGAAAGGGACATTAAAACTAAAATCTGCAGGATGAGGAAGAGTTGGCTTCCCAGGCAATGGGGAGAGAAAGAATGCTCCAGTAAGAGGGAACAGCATGTGTAATGGGCTGGAGGTACAACGACATGAAACTTGAAAGAATGGGAGGAGGTTCATTAAGTCTGTAACATAAAGGGTGGGAGAGTAATGAGAGATGAAATTGGAGAAAGAGGACTGGGGTAGTAGGTCTGGAAGGGTTTTGCAAGTCACTTCAAGAGGTGGGTAGAATTTTTGTGGGACAGTAAACCATGAAATCATCTTAAGCAAGGAAGTGACTTAGATTTTCATATTGGAAGGTCCCCAGCGGCTTCAATGTAGACAAGGGAAGAGGTAGGAAAGAGCACAGCTAGGTGCCTGGTGACCTGTTAGGAGTCTGTCATAGCCATCGAGGTGAGAGATACTGGTGGCCTCCACTAGTGACGGTGCAGATGGAAAGAAGTGGCAGAACTGAAAAACATACATAAGAGGAATCAAGGACTTGGCGATGGTTTGGATGTGCGGACAAGAGATTATTCAAGAGTGACTCTCAGGTTTCTGTCTTGGGACAACTGGGTGGACAGTGAAGCCATTTTCAGATTTGGGGGAACAGCAGAAGAGGAGCATATGTGGCAGAGAAGGTGATGTATTCAGTTTTGGACATGTTGAGTTTGAGGCAATCAGGTGTTGTTTAAGTATTGATATCTGGCAGGCAGTTGGATAAACCTGGAACCCCAGAGAGATTTGGGCTAAAGATACAGATGTGGGAACAAACTCAATAAGCCAACAAAAATAGTGAATTCAATCTTCGGCCATATTTATAAAAGTCAGGAGTCTAGAATACAGCAAGTGATTGATTGCTCTGGCTCTGGAGTACAAGATGGCACAGGGGCGAAGAGATCTGGCCCTGGTCAGTCCTGGCTGTGTGAGCCTGAGGGTAGGAACTTATGTCTTCAAGTTGCAGTTTCTTCCTTATATACTAGGGGATCATTAAATCAGTTACTATATGGTATGTTTGTAAGAATTAAATAAGATGATGAATGTCAAGTGCATGACAGTGCCTGGCATATGGGAAGTGCTCAAGAAACAATAAGGACTGTTGCTGTTGTGTTTTACCCACCGTTTGAGAGAACTTACTTGAACAGGGACTGGCAGACTGTGCCTTATTCAGACGAGACACTGAAACATGAAGGTTTGTCACATGAGGAACGGTTAAAGAGCCTGGGGCAATTCAGCTTGAAAAATAGAAGGTATAAGACAGCACCTTTCAAATACACAAAAGGCTTCCAGAAGAGAAAGAAGAGAGACTTCCCAGTGGTGCCCCAGGGGATGGGAATGGGGCGCGCTGACAGGAGCTTCAGCGGGACTGACTTCCGTGTAGTGTGATGGGAACATCCTAATAGCCCAAGTTCTCTAAAGATAGAATAGTTTGGTTTTGGGAAGGAGGCACTTCCTCATCTCTAAATTAGAGATCCTGTGATTGCAGTTGGAAGAGTCATACCTGTTATTGGAGGCGGGGTCAGATGTCACCTTGCGAAATGTAGAGTGATTGCCTCGTTTGAATAGGGTTTTTATTTAGGCCCTGGTGTCCTCAGCAAGTTCGTTACAATTTATTGTAACACTCATTCCCACACTTGTTCTCTAACCATAAAGGAGATTGTTTTCTCTACTGAGTAGGGCAGGGGCTGAGATTTTTTTACACAGGAACACCTCCCTCCCATAGGCCTGCCTTCCCGTCCCAAATGCACTCAGCACGGTGTCGGGGGTAAAAGGCACAGAACCGCCCAGAGTGCTGCTGTGAGGTTTGTTTTTTTTCACTGACCCTTCCTGCCCCCTGATCGCATCATTATCCTTTCCCAGCTGAGCAGTCCCCTCTCCTCCCAGCCCTCCCTCCAGGGTACAGCTTCAGGGAGGCACCGTGATATGTAATAAGTAAGAGGAGGTCAAGACTTTAAATCTCACCACCCTGGGTTTATTTTCTGACAGTAAAATGGAAGGAAAATAGAGTGAAACCTCCATGATTTATGGGCTCCCTTCCCTTCGGAGGTTTTCTGGTTGCATCTCTGTGCTGTGCTTGACGTTTGTGATGTAAGGTATTAATATCTGGAAAGAAGAAGTGCTGCTGGTGCTAATTATTCAGACCTGCTCTGACAGTGAACTGGTGTGCAGCATTCATATGCCAGATCCCATGTATGCATTAAGTCTTTAACTCAAAATAGGTGGGAATTATGAGGCACTCGGAGCTTCCACTGTATAGATTTCACAGAAAGTCTACAGGATATATTAGTGTATCAGGCATGATAGAATGGCTGAAAAGTGAGCCAATAGCTGCCTGATATATGGCATCCTCAGGAAAATCTTTGACTTAAGAAACGTGCCAGAGACATGAAAAGGGTACACCAAGGGAGGAAAAATGGAAATGATGGGACTAACTTTTCTTAATTCAGAAAGGAAAAATGTTTGCCTCCTCTTCTAATTCTTTAGGTTGTCAGATGTGCCTTGGTTCTAGTAGCTATTTGTAAAATTAATCGTTTTAACAGGATCAAACAGACTGGGTCTTTACACTTGATAAATTTTTGATGTTGAACCTTTGAAATATGCAGTGATGTGATTTTTTTTTTCTCCCTCTCAAGGGTTTCTCCTCAGAAGCCAATGTTAATTTGCAGATGCCAACACATGACTAATGATTTTATCTGAAAAGATTAATACACATTAAATCAACATAGGATTAAGGATTCATGGCTGTATAGACTTTTGTCATGAAAGAATTCAGACTTTGTGATTCTGACAGAATGTTGGCAGGCATCGTCTCATGAAGGATGGAAGCTGGTCAGTTAGCCTTGTAGAACTGGTTATCGCCTACCCAATAGTCAGTCAATCCTCTCTGTTAAATCACAAAGTTAAAGAACACTGATTTTGGGGCCGGCTGAGTGGTGTGATGGTTAAGAACTGGCTTGGGACGCCAGAGGGCCCCGGTTCGGATCCCGCATATGAGGGCCAGTGACACTGCCCTCCACAGCTAAGATGCTGAACAACAGCTCAACCTGGAGCTGGGCTGCTGTGAGTTGCCGGCAATGGCGTAGGCTGCAGCCCCTGTGGCAGTGGGTTGCCATGGGCTACCATATGTAGCCAGTAGCCAGCGTGAGCAGCCAGCAGCCAGAGTGAGCAGCGGTCCAGAAGCCGGCGACTGATCTGCCTCGCCTGGGAAGAGCGCAATGATGGTGCCAACTTGGGCCAGTGAAGCAACATCCTCCACAACTAGATTGAAGAACAAAACGACAGCAACTTGTCTGTTCCCCTTCCCCCAATTCCTCAGCACTGTTCCCATCCCCCCAATTCCCCAATAAAAATCTTTAAAAAAACAAAACAACACAAAAAAAACACTGATTTTGTTCAGGGAGCAATGTACTCAGCTCCAGATGATGGTATGCGATTAGCCTAAGGCAATTATGGTGAACTACACCTGTGCCACCCAGGGGGCTTCCTAATTCTGGCCAATGAAATGTAACAGTAATGGGGGTTGAATGGGTTGAAAGGGGAAGAAATAGTGGTTCCCGTAATAAAATATAAAAGGAGATCATCATGTGGGAGTTAGTCTTTTGTGTCTCTGCCCATTTCCTTCCTGATTTTGGAGTGGTTGTGAGAAAACTGGTGCCTGGAACTAAGCAGCTATGTTGGGTTCAAGAGTGGAGACCATAGCCATTGCTTTGGGTGACAGAACAGAAAGATGGAAAGAACCTGAGTTCTTTATGACATTATCAAGCCACCAAACCACTCTGCCTACCTCTGGATCTCTTTTTAAACAAATAACAAATGTCATGATTTAAGCCATTGTTAGTTAAGTTTTCTGTAAATTGCTGCTAGAAGTATTCCTAACAATTACAGTCAGTTAAGTTTATAGGCCTGGGAATTGTTTTCGCTCTATATTTTTTAAATTCACAAAGTCTTACTTGCACGTAGTAAAACAAAATGTTGAACAATATATAAAGGCATTAAATAAAAAATGAACGTCTATTATCCCAGCTCCCAGTACCCTGCTCCGAGGAGACCACTTTTAATTGCTTTTGTTTTTAGTCCACGGTGGTTATGACTATAATTTAAAGTAATTTGCCCATTCTTCTATTCCAAACATATTATTTAGACAGTATCTATTGCCTCTCCACTCTGAAAGATGAGAAATTTATCTTCAACTTCGATTCCCTTCCCATATTTATTACTTTCCTCTATCGTTACATTTATAGCTTTAAATCAATAAACATCATTTTTCATAGTTTTACTATATGAATATTATTAAATGCAGAATCAAGTGAAGTGGTTTCATCCCTAGAAAAGGGAATGCAATCTATATCACTGAACTATTCAAGGGAGCATGTTGTAGGCATTGGGTTCTCTTTTTTTACACTTACATTCTTAAAAAATCATGCCACGCTTTTGTTGTTCATATTTGTACATTGGTTTCTTGAACGAGTGTGATTTTTTTCATCCTAAATTGCTAATTGCCTTACTTTTTTCTTGTGGAGAGTGAAAACGCAAATGTTTTCATTATATCACTAAGATAACAACTTCTTAATCTCTATTTGCTGAATGGAAAGTACTTTCTTAGAAGATATTATTCCCTTAGTGTCCGACTTCCTATTTTAATTTGGTCAGTAACACATCTCTGCAGAACTATGAAAAGGCATTTTTCATTGTCTTGTAGTAGTATTGCAGACGAGAAGTTTGATGCCTACTTTATTTCAAGTTTTCTGTAAATCAACTTTTTTTTTAATGCTTTTTAAGACTCCCTCCCCTTTTGGCATTCAATGCTATAAGGACAGATTTAGGAATGAGCATCTATATGTTTGCTTAATACTCAATCTTAAATGTTATGATTTTTGTTTTCATTTTTTTTTTGCGTTCTGGGAATTTTTTTCTATTTCTTTAAATTAACATCTAATTCACATACCATAAAATCCACCCTTTTAAAGCACATGATTAAAATTTTTTTTGTATATTCACAAAGTTGTGCAACCACAACCACTGCCTAGTTTCAGAATACTTATATCATCCTCAAAAGAAACCCCATAACCATTTTTAGTGGTTCCCCTTTCCCCTTTTCCCCCAGCCCCCTCTTCCCCCTGGCAATCACTAATCAACTTTCTGTCTCTATGGCTTTATCTATTCTGGATATTTTATATAAATGGAATCATCCAATATGTGGCCTTTTGTGTCTAATTACTCTCATTTAGAATAATGTTTTCAAGAGTCATCAACTCTGCAGCATATCAGTACTTTGTCCTTTTTTATGGCTGGATAATATTTCATTATCCACATTTTGTTTATCCATTCATCAGCTATTGTTGCTTTAATTATTTTCTCTTGTGCATTGTTTTCAGTTGTCTCATTCGGCAATTTTGTTAGCTGGGTGTAGGACTTCTTATATGATCCTCTATGATTTTAACTTTTCTTTCATATATATATATATATATATGTATATATATATATATATATATATATATATTTATTTATTTTAAAGATTTTATTGGGGAATTGGGGAAGGGGACCAGCCAAGTTGTTGTTCTTTAAACTTCGTTGTGGAGGGCACCAGTCACCATCTGGCTTCCCGTCGGCAGCTTGTTGCCTCTAAGCTCAAGATGCTGTGCTCAATCTTAGTTGCAGTTGGGTGTAGCCACTATTCCATGCGGGAGTCGAACCAGCAGCCTTGTTGTTAAGAGCACACACCCTGGGCCAGCCGACTGGTGCGTTGGTTAAGAGCTGGTTTGGGACACCAGCTCTGAGCAGCAGGGCCCCGGTTTGGATTCCACATGAGGGCCAGTGACACTGCGCCCTCTACAGCTAAGATGGTGAATAACAGCTCAACCTGGAGCTGGGCTGCCCTGAGTTGCCCGCGACAGCGTAGGCTGCAGCCCCTGCTGCAGTGGGTTGTCATAAGCTACCGTGTGTGGCTGGCAGCCAGCACGAGCGGCCAGCAGCTGGTGTGAGCTGCCATCCAGAGGCCGGTGACCAATTGCCTCAGCCAGGAAGAGTGCAATGATCACAATACGAAATGGGCCAGTGAAGCAACGTCCTCCACAACTAGACTGAAGAACAAAAGGACAGCAACTTATCTGTTCCCCTTCTCCTGATTCCCCAGCACTGTTCCCCTACCCCAATTCCCCAATAAAAATCTTTAAAAAAAAAAGAGCGCACGCTCTATCCACTGAACCATTAGGGCAGCAGCTCAGCTTAAGGTGCCAAGTTCAGTCTTAGTTGCGGGTAGACGTAGCCCACCACTGAACAGGCAACTTTGTTGTTATACCAGCTGAGCTGTCCTGCCACCTGTTGGCAGCTCAGCAACAGCTCTGCTCAGGCGCAGCATCACTGGCCCATGTGGGAATCGAACCAGCGGCCCTGTTGCTCAGAGCTCACGCTCTTAATCCAACTCTTAACCAACTGAGCCACTCGGCTGGCCCCTCTTTCATATCTTTGATTTCTTTCATTTTGTTCAACATTTTAGTAGATTTCCTTGATTTTATTTTCCAGCCCTTTTATCAGATGTGGAAAATGTTTAGTAACCATATATTTATGTATGTATGTATGTATGTATGTATGTATTTATTTTAATTGGGGAATTGGGGGAAGAGAACAGTGTTGGGGAATTGGGGAAGGGGACCAGCCAAGTTGTTGTTCTTAGTTGTGGAGGGCGCCAGTCGCCATCTGGCTTCCCGTCAGCAGCTCATGGCCTCTAAGCTCAAGGTGCTGTGTTACAATCTTAGTTGCGGGTGGGTGTAGCCACCATCCCATATGGGAATCAAACCAAAAGCCTTGTTGTGAAGAGCACATGCCCTATCCACTGAGCCATCCGGCTCAGCTCAAGGGGCTGAGTTCAGTCTTAGTTGCAGGTGGGCGTAGCCTACCATCAAACAGACAACCTTGTTGTTAGGAGCACGTGCTCTCACCAGCTGAGCCATCCTGGCACCTGTTGGCAGCTCAGTGGCAGCTCAGCTTGGGTGCAGCGTCACTGGCCCATGTGGGAATCGAACCGGTGTCCCTATTGCTCAGAGCTCGCACTCTTAAGCTAACTGTTAACCAACTGAGCCACTTGGCTGGCCCAGTAACCATATTTTTAATTTCCAGCAACTCTTTTTGTTTTCTGGTTGTTCCTTTTTTATAAGAGGCCTCTTTTACATCTCCCTAGGTAGTCATATCCACTGCGTTGTGAATTAAATGAGTAAGGTCCCTGAGAATGTCTGTACTTGGTATGTACTTGGTTTATGTAGGACTTCTCTCCCTGCTGCTTATAAATTGAGCAGGCTAGCTTAATGCCTTTGCTCAGATGAAGCCAGCCTTTCCCTTCGTCACTCCTCTGTGTTGTTAGACAAGGGGACAACTCTCCAGTTGCTGCAGGCCAAGTCATATGTCACCAATTTAGCCTTTTTTTTCCTTTCATGGTTTGTGCTCCTTTTTTAAGTTAAGGTTCATTGTGGCATAATTTATACACAGGAAAATGCATCCTTTAAAGATGTTCAGTTTGATAAGTTTTCATAAGTGTATACAGTCATGTTCCTACCACCATAATCAAGACAGAATAGTTTCATCAACCTAAAAATTTCCCTCGAGTCCCTTCTCAAATGTCTCTGCTGTGGATTTCTTTGAGTGTTAGTGATCAATCCCATAGACTCCTGCCATGGGTTTCTCCTGTTGCTGTGTGAGTCTTGTTTTCTTACAAGAGACTCTCCTGACCATCAGATCCCAGGGGTCTGACTGTGAACTCTGTGGGTGGGACATGTGACCAGGAAGGTTTTCCTTTAGGGCATGTGGGTGTGGAGCAGGGAGGCAGCAGCTCTGCAGCTCAAATTCCAGCCTCTAATTGCTTTGATGAAAGGGGATAAGAATGGGGTGTGAGGAGCTACCTGGACCAGATATTTCATAAATGGTTCTTTATTGAATTACACTAATTACTGCTTTGCATCCTATTCCTGCT
Source organism: Hipposideros armiger (assembly GCF_001890085.2). Classification (NCBI taxonomy): domain Eukaryota; kingdom Metazoa; phylum Chordata; class Mammalia; order Chiroptera; family Hipposideridae; genus Hipposideros; species Hipposideros armiger. Next base: position 4,877,032 of record NW_017731371.1, read on the forward strand.
CTTGTTTCTTGTCATCTGCACATTCAGAGTCTCCTAGGCCTCTGCCATGAAGAATGGCTCCCACCTCTGCTATAGCCATCTTCTAAACGTGCCTGGGCTTCGTCTGTCTTCACTCTGGTTTATCCAGTAATATGGTCCCATCCTGTCTCTGGTTACCGAGAAATTTATCAAAATGTATTTCTCAGTGATCCTCTTCCTGCAACTCACAGTGGTCTCATGACTGTATCCATGCCGTATTTTTTTGATAGTAAGCGCCATGTGATTTTTGCGAGGGAGTGGGAATAGTCATTCCATGTCCCCGGTGGACTCGGTGTGCCATTTTGAAGTATAAGTCTTCAAAGGACCAATTCATAAGAATCTATAGTAAATCTGAGAGGTCAGCAAGTAGTCAAATTACTGGGATATATTCTCAGATAAAACATTTCTTCAGGGAAAAGATCTGTGGCCTCTACCTATGAACAAGCTTCGTGATTCACATGCCCATTAGCATGTACTTTGGCTCTCTGCATTCAAGTTATTTATTTATTCTAGACAATAAACTTACAGGCTCTTACGGGTAGTTTCAGGAAGTAACCCAAAGGTACAGGTATTAACACCTTAGAGAAGTACAGGTGAGTTTTAGCCATACTGTTAATATGGCCTGAAAGTAAGTTACTTCATCAACACACATAACATCTTTGTGATATAGATGGAAGTTACAATTTGATTTTTACTAATGTAGAACTTGAAACAGGGCCGCTTGATCTGGGTCATAGAGAAGTTCAAAAGGGAGTCAAAACACTACTCAAATCTACTAGAGTGGATATAAAAATGCAGAATATGCAATGCCTCACTTTGCTTCTCACTAAATTTTTTAAAGAAATGCTTTAAAAAAAGAATCAATTTAAAACCAAAACACCCCTTTCTCATTCTAAACCATAGATTACCATTAAGATATCTTTCATTTGGTTTTTTTCTTTCTCTTCCTTAAAAATTGCATGGGGGAGGAGGAGAAGGCTATTAAATCATCCTCTGTTTGAGTTGCAAAGAAAGAAGCTTCCTGTAGGCAAAAATCTCTAGTGGATGGGCTACCGTCTCCTCACCGTGAACTTTTACAGTTATAATATTCTGTCAGTAAGAACTCTCCATCCCACGAGGAGGGAGGGGAAGAGAGTGAGGCCATCCCAGCTTTCAAAACTCTCTTGAGAGGTTAGTGCCCAGCAGATCTTGTAGTGGGGAGGGGGTTGAAGTCCTTACATTTGATCACCTTTTCTTTCTTCTGGGCCTTAGCTGTGATCTTTTTCTTGCCCATCTCATGGAGCACCTGGACATACAAAAGGGCCATAGTAGAGATCTAATGAATTTGAGATGGTGAGAAATCATCACCTTGCTAAGCCCCATCAGAGGTGCTATCCTACATGATAACTTTGTTTCTGATACGTGATTTTATACAGACAAAGATGTTTTGGGGTCAGCTCTCTCCTTAGCAGTGGAATCTAGCCTAACTCTGTCATGAATGTCAGTCTGATTGGAACCTTCATGTGGGCTCAGTTTTCTTGACTGTAAAGAGAGGATCATAATACACGCCCTCATTACATGAAGTAGCAGATATACCAGTGTCTTTGTGCCTGGAAAGTTTTGGAAAGCACAAAGCTCTCTGCAAATATAAGATGATGTTACTGTGGCTTCTCTTACCCCTGCTCTAGTTCCTGCCTGGCCCTGCCCACAAAAACCAGCTGCTCCTGTTTTTTCTGTGACCTGTGGTGACACCGTGGGCACTCATGCATTTGGCTCTGTCAGTTTATGTCAATAGTCCAGGTCACTCACCAGTTGGCTATGCCCTCCCTGCCTGTGGGGTTGGGCAGCCCTCCAGCAGCCATCCTCTCTGGAATTAGGCTCTGCCCCAAGGTCTGCCTCACTGTGGCACCAAGGCCTTGCAAGAGCACAGCCACCTCTCCTGGCAGGGTCATTAGGGCCTCAGGGGCCAGCACTGCACTAGAGAGGAAGAAAGAGTTAGGAGGCCTGTCAGTATATCCAGGGAGGTGCTGAGTGAGTTTGTGCGTCAGATACAAGGGTGGGGCCGAGATGAGCTCACATTTGAAGAATTTGAAAAATTGGGTGGGAGAGAATGTAGAACAGGCAGAGGAAAGGTGAAGAGCACGTTAGATGGGTGTGAAAGCAGCTAATGCTGTGTGAGCAAGGAGGAAGCAAGGAGACCAGGATGTGCTGTCTGTGAATTTCATGTTGCTTGTTTACTTTCAAGTCACTTCCGCTCAAGTCACTGTGCTCCTTTTGTATGTGTGCATATTTCCCTCCATTGTGTCCCTTCCCCTCTGCCCTTAGCTGGAAGGAGGATGGGAGGAAAGGAGGTTGCTGGAGGGTAGAGAGAGACTTGCACTGCCCTCTAGCTGCCATAGCAGAAACTACAGAGACAACCTGTGTTTCTGTCTGGACAGCAAGAAACCTTTAAAAAAACATGTCTTTTTGCCTGAGGATTTTTTCCCAAAAGGAAAAATGGATGATTGAGGTAAATGAAAAAGACAGGACTAAATCAAACAAAGGGGATCATTCATCAGTGAATTTTTGTCGTGGTTAAGATCTCAGTTTTTGGTAACTGAAAAAGTGCTGTGGGGGGCGGCTAAGACTGTCACATCCCTTTCTGTAGTATGCCCGTCTTGTTCTCCAAGTACCAAGTAATATGGTGATTAGCAGCAAAATGGTGTATTGGTGATGTTTCCGGGCATGAGATCTCTCTTACCAGCAGCCATCACATTTTCTTCTCAGACCCAGTCCTTGAAGTCCCATTCATTGGGAAGAAAGTTGGAGGTAGAAGACAAAGAAAGGAGACTAAGTCAAGGTTAAGCTTTAATATTGAAACCCTGGTGTTGATAACTTGGAGTCCACAGACTTGGAGCGGACCG
>NW_017731371.1:4882206-4887628 GCF_001890085.2 Hipposideros armiger
TTAGCTGTGGAGGGCAGTGTCACTGGCCCTCATATGTGGGATCCGAACCGGGGCTCTCTGGCGTCCCAAGCCAGTTCTTAACCATCGCGCCACTCGGCCGGCCCGCTATTTTATATTTTTAACAAGTGCAATGTTGCCCCCCGCCCGCCTTCCCGTAGCCTAGGTGGGATACTCACAAGTATCAGGAAGCTCACTGCCCAGCAAAATTGTCCATTTTGCCTAAATTTCCTGTAAGTAGCTGAATGCAGCTTTAAAATGCTAACAATTAATATCAACAAATACTCATGGAACACTTATTCTGTTCAGACCTGTGGGCTTTGACTGTAATCCACAAACTTTAAGGACCTCGAGGACAGGCCGCAGATTTTGTTTATTTTAGTATCCAGGGGCCAGGGCATGGTAGGCCCTCACAAAATATTTGCTGAGAAGTGAATATATGTGGTACTATGCTAGGTACTTGTAAAACAAACTGCCACTGTTCTCAGAGTGTGTAGTAAACATTTAATACATTTTTTAAATGGCATATGCAGTGGGGGAGCAGACTGGAGGTTGTAACACATCGTACTACAGGGTAAACGTCCCAGGAGAAGTGCAAACCAGTAATTTAGAGATGGAAAGGAGGAAATTATGACTTATAATTTCTGGATCACGCAGTGTTTTGTGAAGGGAAATGTGTTTGGGGATAGAGGAAAGAGTGCTCACTTATTGAATGAGTGACTGAATTTTGCCAAAGGGCAGAAAATGCCAAGCAAAAAGATAGGCAGGAAAGCATAGGGAGTAGAGCGTTGGATTCAAGCAGAAGAAAAGTCAGTGTCTGGAGCACCAGGCTGATGAGACTGTGCTGTTGCAGCTCAGACTCCAGTAAAAGGAATTGGCATTGGTGTTGGGAATAACTCTTAAATCAACAATCAACTGGAGTGTGCAGGATATTCCTCGGAGCCTTCATCTCACCTTGCTGAAAGTAAATTCAGTCTGTCATTTGGAGTCTCTCTGTCTCCCTCAGTATCTCAGAGACTTTTATGGTTCCTTAAAAAGCAGAGGCAGTGTATCACTATTTGAAGATATTGGTACTTGATATTCTATTAAGGAAGATTAGCCTCCAAATTGTAAGCTGGAAAGTCACTGGAATAACTTTAGAAAAGAATCACAACTCCATGACTTTTTAGGGCTTTGATATGTACGTTAAGAATTGTGGACAAATTGAAATGTCTGTGTGCTTATCCTCAAAACAACCAATAAAATCTTGGTTATGAAAGAAAAAAAAAAAAGCAGAGGAACTTGCCCCTAGTTTTCGGCTCATCATGGTAGTCCTACTGTCAGAGCTGTCACAGATCCCTAAATGGCAGTGGCTCTTCTGCGCTTCTTAGGCTGCAGGAATTTTTCTTCACATGGGAGCCCCATTGCCCAGGGTACAGCTTCCTTCAGTTCATCACACAGCCATGCCCCTGGGAGGCTCTGTCTTTTCCCCCAAGTCCTGTCAGCTGCCAGTCCCTGCTATCTGTGAAAACTGCCATGCCCTCCTGGGACAGAGCAATCTCTGTTCTCTCCTTTGTTACATCAGCATCTGTCTTCCTCCTCCAGCATCATCTACTTCAGGAACTCAAGCTCGTAAAGACCAAACAACAGGCAGAGACAGTAGGGAGTTTGTTTCCAAGCTTCTACCACAAAGGCCCCTGAAGGAAGGCAGCAATTAACCTGGCTGGTTTCTTAGAACAGGGGAGGAAAACACTGGCAATAAAAAGCATAGATTAATAGCTCGATAAATTATCCTACAGACTCGTATACTTGATTGGGTGGACAATGAGAAGCCACTGAAGGTTAGTAAGCAATAGTATTCATATTTAGCGTTCACCGTTTTTCTTCCATAGGTTAAGGATAGAGGGGAAAATGCAAAGCAAAAACAAAACATTAATGGAGGCTACTAGACTTTGGAGATTTGGTGGAAGCAGGCTTACAGGGAGCCTGTTTAACATGGCCAGCTAGTCCCCCGGCTGCACACCTCTGTTTTCCCCTCATTTCATCTAATCAAGGACTGAAGCAGGTATTCACAGGGTTCAGAGGCTCCCTGATCTATCTAGATGGGAATCAACTCTTCATTTTCCCCAGGCATTCTATTACCTTTGAAGGTTATCTAAGGGGAGATTTTACCTTAGACCCTTTTCAAAGAGGGCTTCTGGGTTGGTAGAAATTACACTAGGCCTCAAGTAATGGAAACCCAGAAAACAGTGACTTAAAAAATTAGAACTCTTATTATTCTTACTTACATTTGGAAGTAGGAAGTCTAGGGCAGATACTGGGATTCCATGAAGCCCTCCTATATTTCCAGTCAGTAATCCTTACCATGTTCTTGGGGCCTCATTGTCACAGCATGGTTGGTCCCCCTGACATGTTTCCAGGCAGGAAAAGGATAAGGACCAAGGATCCAGTCAACTGGGTCTATCCATCTTTTAAAGAGGCTTCTCAGAAGTTCTTTGGACTTTCACCTATATTTCATCGGCTCAAACTGCGTCATGTGGTCATTATAGGTACAAAGGAGGCTGGGAAATTCAGTTTTCTGCAGGGCACATTGCTACCCTGAGAAACATTAAGGTTTGTGGATAAAGAAGAAAATAAAGAATAGATACTGAGTAGGCAAGTAGCAGTGACTGCCATATTTCATACCATGTTGCTCTTTTATTCAAGTTAATATACTTTCTGGGAGGGTAAACCAAGTTTTAGCAAACATAAGAACATCTTCTGCAAATTCTTCTCTCTTCTGTGCACATAAGTGATTTTTGTGTTGGTATTTCGTATTATGCATATTACAATTTACCTCCATTAGCATAGATCATCCTGAATCGATTGTATTTGTGGATGCATATGTGTAGTTATTTATACAGCAGCCTCTAATGGCCAGTTCTTTATGAAGCATCTTTTCATGCTTTCCTCTTCTCTCACTTTCTCCCTATGTGCACCGTATCACTGATATAAATACTTCAACAACCATTTATTTCCAGCTCCCAGATCTTTATATCTGAGCCAGTCCTTATTCGCGATTGTACAGTCTGATATACTTAACTTCATTCAGGATAAAGACTTAGTCTCAAGGACATCTTCATTTCAACATGCCCAAGATAGCTCATGGACTTTTCCTCCCACACTTTTACCTCTTCTGTGTTACTCACCTCAATGAGTGTACACGCCATGGCCAGAAACCTGGGAGTCAATCCTGAGTCCGCTCTCACATTCCCTCCTCCCCACAACCATTTGATGTTAGATCCTTGTCAGGATAGTCTACTGTAAATTCTCATATGTGTCCTCTTTTCTCTAATCCAGCAGTTCTCAACCTGTGGGTCATGACCCCTTTGGGGGTCGAATGACCCTTTCACAGGGGTCGCCTAAGACCATCAGAAAACAAAAAGATATTTACATNGACTAAGTCAAGGTTAAGCTTTAATATTGAAACCCTGGTGTTGATAACTTGGAGTCCACAGACTTGGAGCGGACCGCATTGCCCTCCCTCTTCAGTGTCCAACTTCCAGAGGAGAAGGCAGAGGGGTCCAGGGCTGAGTGACTATCACAGGCAGGGACTCAGGTGAAATTCTGCTCTGGGAATTCCTGATCTCATACTTCATCCTCAGAAAAAAGAGAAATCACTTAGTCAAGAGATTTACAAAATAAAGTGAGTGAAAGAAGAGAAGGAGCTCATGTTGAGTCTGTCAGGAAAGGAGAATGTGTGATTAACTGAGCAACTATTATATTCCAAGTGTCTTCCATGATTATATTATGGTCCCTCCCAGAAGCCCAGTGAAACAAATAGTTTTATGATTCCATTTTTCAGATAAGAAGACTGAGGCACAGAGTCTATTTGCCAAAGTCACCTGGCTTTGTGGAGCTTTGTGGGAGTTTTATGGAACTCCCAGCCTCTGTTGTTCCAAAGCTTTTGTTATTGTCTTAATGGGAATACATATATATATATATATATTTTTTTTTCCTAATTACCCAGCAGAACTATGATATTTTAGTGCTGAAGAAGTATCTGAGGCCATCCATTATCTCTTTCAATATCTTATTTCAAAGGTGAAGAGATCAAATTGCCCAGGGCCAGGCAAGTCAGGATCAGAATGCTTTCCCTTCTCAGTTAAAGCCACCACTGCCAGCTCAAGTCTTCTAGCCAGACATCCAGGCATCATCTTGGTGACTCTCCCTCACCTCACACATGAGATCCATCTCTAAGTTTTGCAAGGTCCAACTCTGAAGTATTGAATCCTTTCTCTTCTCCCTCCTGAATTTATGCAGTAGTCTCTTAATTAGTATTTCTAACTCTACTCTTTACCCATTGGCCATAGTGAACTTTAAAAAATTGAGCCTGTCGTTCCTCAGCTTAAAGCACATCAAATATATCCCTTACTCTTAGACTAAAATCTGAACTCTTCACTGTGGCTACTAGGCCATTCAGGAGCTAATCCTTTTCTGTTGACCTCACATAGGGTCCTACTCCATCCTGCTGGCTGACTCTTGCCACATTGGCCTCCTTTCTTTGCCCTGGACACATTAAATTCTTTCTTATCTTTCAGGACGAGATGCCTGAAATGGTCTTCCTTGGAATCTGGCTAGCACCTTTACATCTGCCAAGTCTCTGCTTAAATATCAGCAAAGCCTTCACTAACAGCCTTTCTCCACATAACCCCTACAGTTGCTATCTATCACATTACCCCATTGCTTTCTTTCATAGCACGTATTACTATCTGCAATCTTCTTGGTTATCTGTGTATTTGTTGATCGTTTTCCTCCCTTGAAGGTAAGCTTCTCGAGGGCAGAGACTTGACTATCTTGTTCATCGCTGTTTTCCAAGACTTAGACCAATGCCTGACACACAGAATATGCTTGAAAATATTTGTTGAATAAATAAATGACCAAATAAGGTCAGGCTTTGATTCCAAGCCAATGTTTCTTCTTTTGCTAGCTCCTGAAGATATAAGATTTGTGACATACTTGGGAGATGGAAAGCAGACAGTTTGTCCCCAGTGCGCAGTAAAGTCAGGAGAATGGGCAATGAGACGGGAACCTGAACACAGGATGAGTGTGGGAAGGACATCAGGGACTGGGTCTTGGCTGTGGCCTGTGCCAACATCTCCAGTGACTATTTCCTGATTTATCTGCAAACATTTGTGAAGGAGTCTTATTCCATATAACAGCAAATTCCAAAGCAGCAGTGACAGCACAAAAGATTGAAAGGCTAAGGAAGCAAGCGTGGAGAAGAGAAAGTAGCTTTTGGACAACAGTTCCTTCATCTCAGCCATTTTTCATGGATTTCAAATAAGAGGTGATATTTTTAGCTGCACATTTGCCTTGAAAATAAAAAGAATCTTATGTGTTTTCAAAATGGAAATTATTAAAGCACACTTTTAAGTTTTTCTTGCTATTTTATATATATATATAT
>NW_017731371.1:4891565-4903719 GCF_001890085.2 Hipposideros armiger
CATTAGGAAGGTTGAGAACCGCTGCCTAATCCATTGCCACCTCTTGGGTTCACCTAGTTTGGACCAGCTGCTTTTAGTTATCTTGCTGCCACAATAAAGAGCTATTCGATTTCTTCAATAGATTTGCACGTAATCCAGGATACACAGCTCTTTGTGATATATTTCAAATCATTGTGATTTCATCCAGATGTTTTAAAAATGTAAGAAATTGTGGATCACCCTTAAGAACTGAGTGCTGACAGTTGCTTTCAGTACCTGTATGTGCATTTGTGTTTTTATTGTGCCAATGGGTGTCATTATAATTATCAATAGCCTACACAGAAAAGAAGACAGAGGGATTCGTACCCCAAAATGAGGCATTTGAGACAGATGAAGTTTATTGAAGTCACTCTTTAGTTATATTAACAAAGGTTTTACCCTAGTTCAAAGAAGTAAAACCATGACCCAAGAGACTGAATTCAAAAGAACCTGTATGGATGGTCAGTCTGATGTTAGGAGTAGAAATTTGTTTCCATACAGATGGAATGATATCATCTGTCACATGGAACTAATACCATTAATTTGAGTGTTATGATTTTGTTAGTTTAAATTTAATATGCAAGTCTTTATAGTTGCATGAGAGCTATACTCATAAAATGCTTATACCTAGTTTTAGGTTTATACAAATCTAAATAGCAATGTATTAACAATATCCATGTGGCACTCCAGGTCTACGAGAACCTTTTCTTTTAAAGAGGATATGTATATCACTTAAGGGAGCTAGAGCAGGGTCAGCAAACATTTTATGTAAAGGGCTGGATAGAAAATATGTTAGGCTTTGGCAGCCATACAATCTCTGTCGAAACTACTCAACTCTGATATGGTAGCGTGTCAGTAGCCATAGGTGATATATAAAAAAATGGGCATGGCTGTGTCTAATAAACTTTATTTACAAAACCAGGCATCAGACCGACTGGACTTCACGTACAGTTTGCAGACTCCTGGCCTAGAAAATACAATCTCGGTTCCATGGCTTGATGTACAGTCTGTTCATCTCTCTAGATTCACTTCCCACCGACTCTTCCCAGCAATCCTATGCTCTAGCCACACAGAGCTGCTTGCATTTCCCACACATGTCACATTCTCCCATGATTCCGTGCCTGAGACTTCCTTCTCCACCTTCTTAAACAGACTAACTCCTACTCACCCTTGAAGATAAAACATAACGATCACTTCCTCTCAGAGGTTTTCTCTGGCCCCTTGTGGCCGAGTTTATGTTTCTGTCTGCTCTCTCTGTGTGCTTCTTTATATTCACTCTGTGCTACCATACCCCTTTCAAGAAACTCACCTGTATTGTGATGGGGCATTACATGACTATTTCAGTATCTTCTCTTCTAGATCAAGCTCTCTCTTCTCTGCAACATGAGCTGCTCCACCCTTATAAATATGACCTCCTACCCCCAAATTTAGAGAATTCATGGCATGAACCAGGGGAAATATAAAAAAGGGTGAATTTCATATGGACCTCGTATTTACCCAAAGAAATTGAGGGGGGGAGGGGAAGGTCCTTCACATACCCAAGTTTTTCTTAAATTGTCAAAGTTAAGTATTTTTCCATCTGTGGAAATCGGGGCTTGTAAGCTAAATCAGTTTTGGATAAATAAAAGGAGTTTTATGTTTGTACATCTGGGTTTTGTGACTGTAAAATTTATGCCTGTGATAGAAGTTATTTAACTTGACAAATGGAAGGAATCAATTGAAAAATAAGAGGCAAAGAAGAAGAAAACATATTGTATATGTTTGGGGTATGGGCAAATAGACAGTTGGACATAATAATTGAAGTCTGGATTTGGGACAAGAGAAAGCCCAGAGCCAGCTGTTTGGGGAAGCAGGCTTGAGAGTGGTGGAAAGGGTGGGGGTTGGGTGGTAACCCTGAGCTCTGGGCAGGGTGAGATTTGGGGACCCAGTGGCCAGCAATATTGGATATTGGATTTCCCTCTCCTTTTGTCCTTTTGCCCTCCTCTACCCATTTCTCCGTGCTCCCTTCTTCTATTTCCATTTTCTCTAGATGTTTCCACCCTGCCCTGTCTTCTCCTGACCTAGCTATAATATGGTACCAAAGTAAATATTTTATTATTTATTAAGTTTTCTTCTCTCTATCCTAAAGTTTTTATGTAGGTCAGTTGATTCCTCTCTTCTTAGCCAAAATAATAACAATTCAAGTCACTTTTAACTTTTAGAAATTGAAATATTTTTTGTATCACTTGTAGGAAAAAAGTTATTTTCATGATGGTTACACATTTTAAGAAAAACTCACATCATAAAAATACAAAGTTAAGGATTGCTTTTTTGTTCTGTTGGATAATGTAATTATTTTACTTAAAGGAAAAAAAGAGTATATTAAAAATTGGGTAATTGTAGTAAGCCATGAACAACTAACAGTGACAATCCTATAGGGAGAGGAAAGTTCTTTTTCTACAAAAGGGTAGAGGGATAAAAGCAGGGAGAGCTTCTAGGTCTGCCATGACCACCACCACCACACACGCGATATACATATACAAGATGGTGGGTAAAGGTACTGCGGCCAAGTTTCCTAATCAGAAAAATATCTTTGAAAATCTAAAACCCAGTTGCAATTGTAAGGTTTAAGGACTGATCCTAAGACTAGACTAGATCCTTGACTAGATCTCTGAGCTGGCCTTTTCCTATTTGTGATTTAGATCTTTCTGTGTGAGTGTCAATATTACATATACACTTACACACCAGACACAGGTCACGTATGTATCACTAATGAACAGTAGGTAATAAAATCCTCAGTGGGAAATGGCATTGGACTCATTTCATTGTTCAGGTTACTGTTTATTATTTCAGAAATGTTAACCTTGTCATCTGATTGTTAAACTCTACTGCCCTAACTAGTTCTCATTAGATGATAACATTAGTGATTTTATGCAAACATGTTGACATTTTACCATATTATATTTCGAACAGGGTCCAAATTCCAGATCATATTTTTTATAGAGACTTAGGATCTTCCTTTCATCAGTACATAGAGCTTGGTGGTCCCTTTCTAGAAATATTACCATCATTAAACCACTGAGAGCTTGTTGTGTGCCTGACATTGCACATGTATCAACTCAGTGCTTACACCCACCATGTGAGATGAGTTCTGTGATTCCCCATGTTACAGATGTGGAAGCAGATACAGAAAGGGTAACTTGTCCCAAGTCACACAGGTGGTGAGTAGTAGGGCCAGGATGACATCCCAGGCAGCCTGGCCCCTGAGGCCTTGTACTTCACCTCCATGCTTTACTTCCTCTCAAGATTCTAATTCCCAAGTGTGCTGATTTTCTCTAATCGCTTCAGGATATTCCTTTCCCGTCTATGTCTGTTTATGATTTATATCCACCGTTCCTGAATAAAACCGATAAAGCTTTGTCTGTATAAATGACCTGTGTTAATGTTTCTTGGCATTCAGGTGGCTCATGGGGAAATAGAAATCATATTTGCAGCCTTTGTCTGGTTTCCTCAGTAATGGATTATGTCTACAGGATATGAATTCAACTGGTTGAAAAAGTGAAAGAATCATTATTAATAACGGTTACAACTGACATCATATGGCTCCGATGTGACACATTGAGAAGGACACAGCATCACTGTGGGATAGTGCTGCCAAAATGTTTCATCTGAAGCTAATCATGAGGAAACAATCAGACACACACATTAAAGGACAGTCTGCAAAGTAGCTGGCCTGGACTTTTCCGAGGCATCAATGTCATAGGAAATGAAAAGGCCGAGGAGCTCTTTAGGGCTGATGGAGGCAAAAGACAGAGGACAGTGAGATGCAGCGCACGGTCCTTGTTTGGACTCTGGATTGTGGGGGAGGGGCAGCTGTAGAGGACACTGTTGAGACCAAGAGAGAATTTTGAATATGAACTGTGTATCAGATACTGTTAAATTCCCTGAATGTGATCATTGTATGATGGTTGTAAAAGAGCAAAGGAGAATGCCTTTGCTCTTAGGAGATGGCACGTACACACATATACATAGAGAGCAAGTTTCTTGTTAACAATTAGTAAATCTGGGTGCATGATAAATTGGTGATTATATATATAGCACTATTCTTACAACTTTTCTGAGGGTTTGAAATGTGCATACTTTTAAAACATATATATGGGAGTGAGGAAATGAATGGAGATGTATAGATTAAATAAGATTAGCTCAGATTTGGATATGGTTGAAGGTGGGTGTCAAGCACGCAGAGGTTTATTATATTATTCTGTCTACTTTTCCGTGTGTTTGAAATTTTACTAATACAAAGTTTTAGAAAACAGAAAGACTCAGTCAGATTTAGTGGTGCTGTTTCTCAATAAACGATGAGGATGAACTGCCATGAAGATTTTCTTTCTGCATCTTGCCCTCACCGCCACTCCCACCCAGCCCCAGCTACCATTTTCTCTTGTCTGGATCCTGATTCCACCATTTTTATCCAGCCTGAACACAAAGAGATTTTTTTTTTAATGCAAAATGGACCTTACCAAGCTCCACTTAAAACCCTTCAAGTTCTGCCCATTATTCTAGGAGGAAACTCACCACCCTGCAGAGCCCGCTTTTCTGTACTCTCCACCTGCTTTTCCTGGGGTGGGGTCCCAGGGAGTGCGGTCTCTTGTTCTTAACCCATCCCTCTCCTCTGCTATGGAGTGGCTTGCTTCTCTCCATACAGTGCTCTTTTTTCTCTTTGCTTACTACTTGGTGCTTATTCAATCTTCAAATCTCACTTCTTTATGAAATCCTTTCTTGGTCTATCTGCTTAGGGGAAACCCCCAGTGTGAGCTTCTATAGTGGTGGGCACATTTTGCGGGTAACGTTTATCATCCCAACTGGAATTATAATTCTCTGTGATTAGATTAATGCTTTCCTCTCTCACTGGCCTGCAAGCTCTCTCTTTGTTTTGCTTACTATGTGTCCATAGTAGGTGCTTGCAATTGATATATATTTTTCACACATATTTTAAATACTTTTGCACTAAAAATATTTATAATTTTTGTCTTTATAGAGTACTTATCTTAAAAAGGATAGATTATCTCCTGAAGTTTAATTTCAGTTCTTTTCTTTTTCTTTTTTTTAAGTGAGGGTAATTTCAATTATTAAGTTGATGTGATCCCCTCTGACAGTATAGAAACACTATTGTCATAATGCTCTTTGAAAAATTGGTGAAGTCATTTGGCTTCTGTTTCCTTCCACAATCAATATGACTTCATGCAAAACGATACAGCAGTTCACATCATTCTGTCAGTCCCCATCAAGGAAATATTGTTTTCCAAAATTAAAATTATGAATCAGCTCACAGGAGGATGTCGTCAAATAAACAAAGAATCATCGCTTATATTGCACTGCCAAGTTTTTGATAAGCTTAATTCCTCTAAATGCATTTAACTTTAATGAAGAGTAATACAATTTAATAACAATATAAAATGGAATCGTTTATCTTCCAAGGTCTAGACATTGGGCAGATGTCTTCTCCTTAATACGTTCTTTCAAATGGAAAATATTTTTTCTTTTCCCTTTTCCTTCAAATTTGTCTCTCCTCATTTCTATATGTGATTTGGGGAGTGATCTACAGGGACATGTTTATGAGATCACTCATCAGATTGTAGTTTTCACAGTTGGAAATCTCTGAGATTTGTTGTTCCAAGTTCCCAAGGTAATGATATTTATTTGACCCAATAAAATGTGGTAATTATTAGTATATTAGTCAAGGTTATTTCAGTTCCAAGTAACATAAAACCAAACTCAAACAGGCTTCAGCAAAAAGGGGAATTTCCTGACACACATAATGGGGAGACAAAAGGTGGATGCTACAATAATTTCAGGAGCTCAGACGAGTTGAATAGTCACCTCTCATCTCCTGGCTTGCTTTCCTTTGTGGCTGCTTCATTCTCAGGTAAGCGTTCTCCTTACATGTGCAAAGGAATGTGCTTGAAGCAATTAGTAGGTTATTCATTGATATAGGGTGAGCTCTGGATATTTACAAATGGGGCAAGGGGCTCCAGCTGAGCCCAAACTGGGATTGGAGTCTGCTTGGGTGTCTGTTGGTATGATCTATATTTTTTTGTTTGTTTAAGGAGAGGTTTTGTTATAAGGCACTGGGAGAGGGGCAAGGAGAGGTGGCAGCACTTGGTGCCATGTCTCCCACGTGACCCAAGGAGTAAGTAGTTTTGGAGCCTCTGTGAAAAACAGAATTATAGTAGAAGGTGAAATCAATGCAGCACAGTTTTGGTGCATTAAGGGTGTGATAGCTTTGAAATGCTTCCAGGAGGCAACATCAATGCAAGAGAGGACAGCATCTCACAGAGAAGGACTGATCAGCCCAAAGGTTATAGTTTCATCCCTAAACACCCTCTAGGGACTCCCAGAGCTGATTGGGTCTCTAGGGCAGAGAGGCAGAGAAGTGTGGATGACAGTACCAATAGATATAGCCCCTTGTTCTATGGAGGGTGTTTCTAATGTTTTATATGGATAGATTACCTGACCCTGAAAGGTGTCTTATAGAGAGGGAGACAATGCAGAGGACATTGTCAGAGTTAAATCAAAGTAAGTGACTATGAAGATATTAAGAAATAGGATATTGTGTGTTGACAAATATTTTAAGTTATGTGGAAAGCCAGTGGCATTATCACAGGATGTTTTTCATTTATTTCCTATAAGGAAGTCATGTTATTGCTCTGTGTGGGCTTTTGAAGATAGAAGCTGTATTCTGAGAGCCATTTCAGACATGTTGCAAATAACTTAGCAACATTAAGATTCCTCACAAGGAAAACACTCCTCTTATATAACCTCTTCTCTACTTGAAAGCATTTAAAAATGTTAAGAAGCATATGTAATGGAACTGTAGGAATGTATACATTCAGATCAGTCATATGGTTTGCAAAAGGTAACTGTAATTTGTTATCTAGGTAAACGCCTCTGTTACTTTTGTTTGTATAAGCTCAGATTGTAAATAAAACAGCTGCGAGCGCAATGCTTATTAAAGTGGATTTAAGATTCCAAATGAAAAGTTATTGATTTCAAAAAGGATAAACACCATGAAGCCTCTAGAATCATCTGAAGTTATTAAATTATCAACTTAATTACTGTTATTATTTTTTTACTAGCTTGGTTGTTAGTAAACTGTAGAAGATACGTTTGAAATGAAACTGAAACTTATCGACCAATTGTTTTCCACAGACATTTAGCAATTAATAATCTCCTGAAAAAAAATGGTGATGGGTTTTGGTTTCCCTTGCCCCAAATTCCTGGCCCTCATAAAAAATACAGCCTACTTCATGTTTATGGGAAGGAAAGATTAGGATGGGGGTCAGATGATAAATTTTTAGCCACCAGCATCTGGCCAAAAGTGCTTGATTTGCCCTATCACACATCCAATGTATATTTATGTACTGTACCATTTGGGTATTATAATAAAATTTTTCATCTGTCCCTAGAGGCAAAATTGAGTTATATATTAAATGGCTATTTTCTTTGTTTTCTGCTTAGGTATGCATGTAATGTGGTAGCATAATATATATTCCACACTTGTTTCATTCCTGCAGAGAGATAATATTTTTGCAGCTGACAGAGTAAAGACATCCTGTGCTTCCAGAATAAGAGAGAACATATTGGCAGGATAAAATACAGATGTTCCCAGTGTTTTTTCTGTCTTGTGGTTGTATTCAGCAGAGGTTAACTTTCATGGGTATATTTCTCTGTCCTTGTTTGGGCAATTGGACACAGAAGTCCACAGTAAATTCAAGATTGTAAAAGGTGGTTTCAAGTAAAATATTTAAAAATATTTTTAGTGGTGGGAAAGCAACCAAAAATTCATTTCCTCTTCTCACTCACAAAAAGGCTCTTTTCATAAGAATGTTGGAGTCAAAATAACTTTCCCACTCTTCTATAAGGAAGGAACTTGATGTACATCACGTTTTTCTCTTAAAGAATTTTATTTTTCTCAAGTGAGGAATAAATATAAAATTTGTCTTAGCCTAGGAAAATCAAATGGAAACTTCTGTGAAAAAGGTGATAGCCTAATCATGTTTGATCCCTTCCTTTTTTCCCCATTTCAAAAAGAAACAATTTAAGGAATGTAAAAGGGACATAAAAAGATCATTGTATATCATCACCATAAACTTCTCACCCATATCTATGGAGCTGAGGAGCTGTAGCTGGAAATGGTATAGGTGGGAGTAGATGAAGGGGGTGCACTGATGAGCCACTACTCACATTTTGGCTGCTCACCCTGGAAAAACTAACTCTTTTTTAGGAATAAGAGGAAAATTGCTGGATATGTTAAGAAATTCAGTAGTTCAAATGAGGGGGATCAAATATAAGCATTCAGATTAAATCTCTAGTAAAAAACATACTATAGAATAAAGGGAAGAATTTTGGGGTGGGGGAGCTAATTCTTTTAGTCAGATTCAAAAGGGTCCAATATAATTTTTTTTTAAAGTGTAGACTTTTTAGAAAAATGTAAAAATTGAGAAATAAAAGATAGGTCTTGGAAATAAAAAAAGAGTAACTACACGACGTTTTACCAAAATGCAAAGCATAAACTCCAAGAGTTGGGAGTTCAAGAGAAAAATAAAATGGAAGAAAATATTGAAGCAGGAGAAGCAATATTATTACTATAGAATGAAAAAATATTGTTATTATAGAAGTAAAAACAGTATGGATGATGAAAAACAATAATCAAAGAAACAAAAGAAGACAACTTCTTTGCATTGAAAGATTCAGTCTTAATATGGAGGAGGCTCCAAAGACTAGGTAGGTGTAATGAAAATAAATCTACTCAGGTGGTTTGCCATGTTCTAAATAAAGAACAAATGCTGGAAGAAGCCAACTAAGAAAAAAAAAAGTCACCATAGAATGAAAAATCTTGCATGGCATTAGACTGCTTATTTGTAGCACTAATACTAGAAAACCTCAGAGAAAATGTATAAACTTCTGGAGAGAGAGCATTATGTTCCAAGAATTATATACCAAACCAATCTGTTATCTAAATGCGAGGGTAAATGAAAGACTGGTTGAGATTTATAAGAATTTGGAAATTACATGACTCATGGGTGCTTTTTGAAAAATATAATTTAGAGTAGACCTTCAAGCAAAAACGAATCAAAACAGAATTTAATAAAGATAAAGGCATATTTTAGAAAAAAAGAGCAGTGGACAATAAAAACTTAGATGTAAGTCTAAAGAATTGTTTGTGATGTGATTATAAAATTAAGTACAATTTGTAACAAAGGATTTTAAGAGAAAAATATATATTTAAAATAGTTTTCCCTAAAGATGTGGGGTTAGGAAAGAGAAAGAAAAAAGTGTGATAAACTTTTTATATCAAACAAGGAGGGTCCATATTTGTAACTGCATTCTTGACATTGATGGAGAGTAAATTAAAATATATTTAAAAGTTTTTTTAAACAAAACCAATTTCAAATGAGACCATTAGAGAAGAAAGAAAAAACCATATAAAGCATTATTCTAAAGAATGGCTAAGTGAGATAGATAGATAGATAGATAGAGAGAGACAGACAGAGAGAGAGACAGAGAGAGAGAGGTGGAGGGCAGAGAAGAGGGGGAGTGACAAGAAAATATAATTAAAAGAATCCATAAAATAAGATGGGAAGAATACAAAGACAAATATCAATTAGTTTTCTCTATTAACTTCCAGGCTATGATGGAGTAGCTGCTTTTAGATTTACCCTTCCACAAAATGACAATTTTGAATAACCTGAACAAAATATGTGCTATTTTTAGGCATTGGAAAATAGACAGTGCAGGACTGGTGTCCTAGCAAAACAGGAAATACATGAGGTGAGCACCACATTCAACCTGATTTTATGTTTGAGGGTACTTTCCTGAATGTGGCACAGAAAGATGGAGCCCATGTGAAGAATACCAGTCTTACTGAGCTGAGGAGGCAGAATGTGAAACAAAGGTGATAACGAGACAGCTGGAATTTGCAGGATAGGGTTTCAGAGAGAAATGAGCTGTACAGAAGAAAGGTTCCAGAAGTCTGTGTGGTGATTCTTCTTAGCAATTTGGCTAAGAGCTGCTCTGGGTTTTGCACAGGCAGGTTAGGATTCTGCAAGATCTCAAGTTTCTGTAAGACAGCAGCTACTGTGGAGCTAAGAAATGAATGGAAATGCCAAAGGTCATGTAGTGCTAAAATATATTAGATTTTTTATTCAACCATAGTGGAAAGACTTCATTGAGCACACCAGGCATTCAACTGAAACTCCAGAAAGGCCACTCTTTAGGAACAAGGAATAAGATTATATCCTAGGATTAAGGTCACAATCAATATAGGCTTTCTCAACTAAAGCATAAACAAAGCTGAAGGATCAAAAGAACGAGTTGGTTATTTAGTTGCTGGCCAGAACTAAATGCTACACCTTTAAAAGAGAGACAACATAATACAGATGCTCTATAATATATCATTCATGACATACAGCAAACAATTAAAAAATTACTACACATGCAAAGAACCAGGAAAATGGGATCCATAATCAAAATAAAAACACGGGCATTAGAAATAGATCCTGAGAATGACTCAGATTTTGGAGTTAGGACACAGTTTTAAAAATGGTGATTATAAACATGTTCAAAAATTTAAAGGAAAACATACACATAATGAAAGAATAGGTGGGAAATCTGAAAAGAGAAATATGAGCTATAAGGTATCAATTAAAAATACTAGAAATGACAATTTCCATCAATGGCTTAAGAAGAGATTGGAGGAGTGGCTCGGTGGCTCAGTTGGTTAGAGCACATGCTCTTAACAACAAGGTTGCCAGTTCGATTCCCTCCATGGTATGGTGGGCTGCGCACCCCCCCCCCTCCAGCCCCAACTAGATTGAAAGTGACAACTGGACTTGGAGTTGAGCTACGTCCTCCACAACTAGATTGAAGAAAAATTACTTGACTTGGTGCTGATGAGTCCTGGAAAAAGCACACTGTTAGCCAATAAAGTTAAAAAAAAAAAAAAGAAGAAGAAGAGATTGGACACTGCAGAATAAAAGGTATAAGAACTTGAAAATCAATCAATAAAAAATATTAAAACTGAAAAATAGAGAGAAAATAGATTTCAAAAATGAACAGAGCCTCAGTATCTTATGGAATGATATCAATTGTTCCACATATAATTAAAGTTTCAGAAAAAAAGGAAAAAGAGAATGAGTCAGAGCTATTGGAAGAAATAATAACAAAAAGTATTTAAAATTTGGTAAAAAAATAAGTCCACAGATCTAAGAAGCTCATAAAACCCAAAGCAGTATGTCTTTCAAAATATTCTTCAAGAATGCAGGTTAATTTTTTTTTTTTACGATGATTAACCTGAAGGAATTTGTTTATAGTAGTCATGGCACTAAAAAAATGCTAAAGAAAGTTCATTGGGTTGAAGATAAAAAGTTAGAACTACATAAAGGAATGAAGATCATTAGAAATGGTAAATATGTGGGAAAATATAAATGAATTTCATTTTCTTTAAAAGAAAATAAGAAGCAAAAATAATAACAATGTGTGGTGACATTTCTAACATATATAATGGTAAAATGACAATAACAATTAGGTTGGATAACTGGAATTCTATTGTTGCAAGATCCTATATATTCTACATGAAATGTTATAATATTAATTAGAAGTAAGCTGATAAGTTAAAGATGTATACTGTAATCCCTGGAACAATCAGAGAGAGAGAGAGACAGAGAGAACCAAAGAGGCAATAAAATGTAGTACTGAAAACATTTTATTGGCAACAGATGGCAGAAAAGAGCCAACAAAGAAACAAACATGAGATGAAACAAACAATTTGCAAGATGGTAGAATTAAACCCAATGATAGTAATAATTATATTCTATGTAAATGCACTAAATATTTCAATTAATAATAAGCTTCATAATAAAAAAGGGTCAGTTCATCAAGAGGATACAACAGTCTTCAATGTGCATCATCTAACAACTGTGTTTAACACAGCTTCTGGCACATGTAGCTATTATTAATGCAAGGATGACTCAACCCAAGGAAAGCCATTAATGCAATTCACTACATAAATAGATCAAAGGAAGAAAAACTCATGACATTTCAATATGGGCAAAAATGCACTTTCTAAAATTCAGTAATCACTCTTTTTTTTTTTTTT
>NW_017731371.1:4907919-4911567 GCF_001890085.2 Hipposideros armiger
TGAAGGAGTATTTAGACTGGGAAAATACTAAAAATAGAAGAACTAGATCAAATTTTTATCTGAAATCAATAGAAATATTCATGTTAGGGGAAAACTGGGAGTACTTCCATTCTAGTTGAGAGCCATACAACCACTCATTTCCACTATTAAAGTTATATCCAACAAGTTGTAACCAGTGCAATAGGATAGGTAAAAGAAAAGAGTGATACAGATGGAAAGGAAAATTATAACACACAATTATGATTACTTGTACATTTATATGATTGTCTACCTAGAAAACTGAAGACAACCAGTTAACAAAATATTCGAAGGCAGGTGGCAAGTCGCAAGAACAATATAGAACTTTCTTATATACTAGCAACAGTCAGTTATAATATAGGATGGAAACAGATGTCATTATAATAGCAAAAATAATGTAACCTGCCTTGGCACAAACAACAGAAAATGCACAGAACCTACAACAAGAAAATGGTAAAGCTCTAACTAAGGATAGGAAAGAAATCTTATCCATATTTCTAGAGAGAAATATTTCAAATTATAAAGACGTCAATTCTTCCTAAATTATTTATCTATGAACTCAATGCAATTTTAATGAAAATAGTAATGTAATTGGGGGCGGGGTGGTGGTGGTTAAGAAACTATTCTTATTTAAATTTTTAATCTTTATTTTTGTCAAAGTTATACACATTCATTTTAAATTTAATGAGTTCTGCTAGTTTCTAACAGTCCTCACCTTACTCTTTCCAGCTTTTGATTCCTACTCCCAAAGTCAACATCCCAATACTTGGAGCAGTTTTTACTGGTGTTTATATCCATATTTTCAAACGAGAGGGTTTTTCTGATACTTAAGTTTTGCTTTTTCAATCTTTTTGAAGATTATCCATTCATTTCCTACTGTGAAAAGTAAGATTGGTTTCCTTACCTACTCTTCAAACCTCAAGCAGACTCCCTCCCCCTACACAAATACACAAGCGCACACACATTTCACCTTCTCTTCACCTTGACAATATTATTCTTCCATTTCCTTTCATGTGCAACTTGCTTTTCCAGGAGTTAATAATGATCCACTTTTAAATTTGCTGTGCTATTGATATAATTGAGAGAGAGAGAGAGAGAGAGAGAGAGAGAGAGAGAGAGAGAGAGAGAGACAGAGAGAGAGAGGGGGAGGGCAGAGAAGAGGGGGAGTGACAAGAAAATANCAGTGAAGCAACGTCCTCCACAACTAGACTGAAGAACAAAAGGACAGCAACTTGTCTGTTCCCCTTCCCCCAATTCCCCAGCGCTATTCCCATCCCCCAATTCCCCAATAAAAATCTTTAAAAAAAATTCTTTTCTATATATTATCAACCATATATTAAGGAATGAAACAGAGAAAAGGGAACCTATTCTCAACAACAATAAAAACTTAAAATTACTAACAAATACAAGATTCATGTGTTGAAAATTTCAAAACTATAGAGAACAGATAAAAGAAGATCCGTTAAAGGCAGATACATAGGCCTTTCCTAAATAGAAAATATTTTTCGAGACATTAATCCTTCCCAAGTTAATTTAGAAATATAATCATTATTTTAAAAATTTACAAGCTGATTCTATAGGTCAAAGGATGGAGAAAATAACAACTATTCACCAGGGAAATTCTGAGAAGAAAAAAATGGGAGAAACTCCTCTTTCAGAAATTAAAACATATTTGAAAATATAATCATAAAAATATTGGGTTGGTGCAGGTATAGGTGAGATATTGATTAATAAGACTGAAGAGAATTTAGAAACAGGAATATGTACACTGGGATTCAGCATAATAGCAAAAAGCACTGACTCTCAAGCCAGGCCACACAGTAGCTGTGCATTCTTGGGCAAGTTATTTAAACTCCCTGTGCCTTAGTTTTTTTATGTATAAAATAGGGACCTTATTGCCACCTATGTTACAGTTTTTGGGAAGATTAAATAAGTTACTATAAATAAAGCACTTAGAAGAATGCTTGGAATATGGTCAGAATTATGTAAGTACTAGCTGCTATTAATGATAAAAATGGTAAACAAATCAGTTGCAAGATCATGAATTACTTCTCAAATTAGGGTGAAGTTTGATTACCCAAAATCAAAAATTTTAAATCAAAATTTGGTTATCCAAAACCAAATATTTTGAAAAAATACAGTTGGGGTGATTGATAATCCCATTTTCAAAGAAATATATAGTTAGATTCATACTTTACACCATACCCAGAGAACTAAACACAAAATTATTAGATGAAAAAATAGAAAAAACATATTCATAAGTTTGGGGTGAAGAAATCCTGTCTAAGCAACATATGAAACATTAAATCATAAAGGGAAATAGTCACACACTTGAATACATAAAAATTTAAAAAAGAAACTTCCATATGCAAAAAACATAATAACATTAACAGACAATCCACAGCCTGGGAATATATTTGCAGTATATTAGAAAAGGATTTATATCAATATGAATCAATAGGGAAAAGAAACAGTAGAAAAATGAGCAATGGATATGAAAAACAATTTATAGAAAAATAAATATAAATATTTAATAAACTCTACAAAAATATACAACCTTATAGGTGATCAGAGAGATATAAATTAATGTGATACATTTTTATCAATTCTTACTCATCAGATCAGCAAAAATATAAAATCTTGATAATACCTAGGATTGGGTAAATATATGGCAAGTGGGCACAGTAATACTCTGTTGGTAGGTGGGTAAGATGACAAACATTTTTTGGAGGGCAATTTTTCAGTATCTGTTAAGATAAAACTGCTCATTTTTATTGTGAGCAATTCCATGCTTTGGAGTTTATTCTAAAGAATATGTCACATGTACATGGGTCTAAAGGTCTATGTACAAAATGATCACAGCAGGAATGTTCATTATCATGAAAAATGTGAAACAGCCAAAAACTCATCATTAGATCAGTTAAATAAATTGTGGAAAATCCATAATGTTTAATACCACATATTATTAAAAAGAAGGAAGTATTTGTATTTCATATTTTTATGATATGTATGTGGAAACTTTTCAAGGAAAGTGGGAAAAAAGTGAGTTTCATGATCGTTTCTTTATTATTTTACATATATGTATGCACACACATGCATGTGTGTGTACATATAAATATGGGAGGGCATAGGAAAAATACCGAAAATGTAAGTATTAAGGTATTAACTCTGGTTAACTCTGGGGGTGGATGGGGAAGGTAGAGCCTTACAATTGTAGTGTTCACACTTAGGTATTAGGTATAGTTTTAACTTTTTATAAAGAAAGCAGCTCACTCACATCTTGTATCATAAAGAACAATAAAACACAATAGAAGAATAATGACAGAAGAAGTTAAAGACGTACCACGAGGCAGATTATTTTCCTGGCGAATGCTCTTAACTCAGCAGCTAATTCATATGGCTTTAAAACTGCCATAGGAGCAAACACATGAACTCTTTTAATTCATTTGACATGGCTAACGTAATCCCGGACACAAGCCAAAGGTAACACAGAACAGGGCTGCGGTTTATACTCATCAGCACCGATGCAAACAATTAAAATAAAAGAATAGGAAATCCAGTTAACAGACCACAGTGAAGTAATGTTTATAACATAAATGCAGAGGTGGTTTGACACTGTGATGAATATTC
>NW_017731371.1:4913216-4921203 GCF_001890085.2 Hipposideros armiger
CCGCCCAGATGCTAGGGAAAAGTGCTGTCACCTCTGCCACTCCGCCTCAAACCGGCCACTGGCACCCTCCTGGGAAATCTGCCCTGTCATCCCTGCCCCCAGATGCCCAGAAGCCTCTGCGGTCATTTATGCCTACCAGTTTAAAACGCCACCTGGCGTTGTGTTTTGAAATTAATCTGTTAGACCCTTTTCTTTAAATATTATACGTCGTTACAAGCCATGTTTCTAAATGTTAAGTAATGTTAATGTTAAGAAAATCTTCATTTCTTCTATTCAGGTTGGGATAATTTGAGCTAGATTAGGTAGTGGCCAAATGGGTTTATTCTCATCATGTTGGTGAGTAGCACCAACCTTCTATGAAAAATCCAGTTTATAATTTTAAGTAAACATATACAGTTTTTATAGCAAACATTTCAACAAACTTAGTAACCCAAAACACATAGCCTAATTGCAAGATTGTAAGCCAACATTCGGTAGAAATATTAAAAAATAAACCTTGAAGTATTATAAAAAAAAGCTTTGTTTTCAGCAAATAGACTTATGCAGAAACTCAACTTTTGGGTGACAAGATACAGAATAAGTCTAGTTTTCATTTAAATATTTTGGTAATAGGGATGCACATAATTGCTAAATATTACCTATCTATTTATAAAGTTGTAAGAGCCATAAGGAGAAAAAACACTTTACTTTTCAAAAATTCATTAAAAAATTAAGATCTGTTGCTACTTCTCCAGTAGCATTTTTTTTTTTAAAGATTTTATTGAGGATTTGGGGGAGGGGAACAGTGTTGGGGAATTGGAGAAGGGAACCAGCCAAGTTGTTGTTCTTCAATTTTCGTTGTGGAGAGCGCCAGTCACCATCTGGCTGCCCAGCGACAGCTCGTGACCTCCAAGCTCAAGGTGCTGTGTTCAACCTTAGTTGCGAATGGGCATAGCCCACCATCGAACAGGCAGTCTTGCTGTTACATCAGCTGAGCCATACTGCCACCTGTTGACAGCTCAGCAGCAGTTCAGCTTGGGCGCAGCGTCACTGACCCATGTGGGAATGGAACTGGCGGCCCTGTTGCTCAGAGCTCGCACTCTTAAGCCAACTCTTAATCAACTGAGCCACTTGGCCAGCCTCCAGTAGCATTTTTTAGTCAAACAATCAAGACTAAAAAATATCTTTAACATAGTGGTGAAATATAATCATGAAATTATTTTCTGCGAGTCCATGGGTTTAGTTTTTTAAAGATGATAAGAGGAAAGAGATAGAGAGTCACCAATCTGATATTTAACTTTATTTTTCCGATTGTGTTCAGTATTCTTGCTTTGCACAGTGAGTTCTCTTTCCTCTGGAATGAAAATGGAAATTTTTTCTTAATCTCAGAATAGAGAGTAAATAAATAACACTTGTGTTAGCATCAGTGGTCTCTCCTTGGGGAAAGACAATGTTGAGAAAATGAGATTGGTTTTAAGGGATTGGAGCACAAATGAGGAAGAAGAAATTTAAGAAATAAGAAATCACATGGTGATAAAAGTTGTTTTCAAGCACAGTGCCACTTATATTCTACAAAATTAATCAGAGAAAAGAGTTGTAAGTACTTTCGTGTTCCAAGTTAGAAGAACTTTGGATTGCATATTATTCATCATTGAGATTATTTAGAATTTATTCTTTGTTTCAGGAACAGTATGACTTTAGAAGACATGTAAGGAAAAAGGCATAGGGTTGCAGGACAGAATTTATGAGCATTTATCTGAGTTTTTCTTACCTAATTATATATCCATTTTTTTAAAACTAGGAAGACAATGGTGGTGAGAGTCAGTGGAGGGTGGCTGAAAGGCCACAGTTCTATAGTAAGCCCTCTGATCAGGATTGCACCCAGGCACCCATTGCAATATAAATTTCATTTGTGAGATGATGTGAGCCTGAGCTCTGAACAATTCCACATGAGAATAAGTAGCAGAAGTGAGTGACTGTAACCTGCCATGATGGCAAGATTGGTAAACATGGGGTGCAGTTGAAAATCAAAGATAATCATGCCATCCTTGCCTCCCACTGGCCAAATAATTAGCCCTGCATAATTGGGATAGATACTTCTAGGGTTATGCTTTTCTCAATCCATAACTTCTTTCTTTTTTTCTTATGATCCAACAATCTTTATTTTGATCTTCCATTCTATTTGGTGGTAGAAAATTAAAGCAGTCAATTTTTCATCCTCTCATGACAGTTTTAAGGGATGAGGGGAGAGGCCTTAGTTGCATTCATTGAAGTGTCAAGTGGGAAGGCCCCAGGTCATCATCAGCGCTGTGTGGTGTTTGCCATAACGTAGGAGCTCATCTGGGTCCTCATGGTCATTACCCTTCTGTCACGATGTCCACATTCCTACATCATCTTTGGTTTTGGGTGTTTCTTGCTGCAGTGTTCCCTCATCATGGCTGCAAGGCCCCCCCAGGTCCACTGCCCACTCCCACCGAGCTAAATTGTCCAGGGTATAGAGGTAACTTTTGAATGATATCTCCTGCCACTCTGGGGATGTGGGAAACTGGGGTTATCTCAACTCCTCTCTGCATAAATGGACTGCTACTTCTAAGCTCAGGACATAAATGAAGATGCTTCCAGCTGCAACAGGGAACTTATCTCAAACTGCCTTAAGGCAAGTTATTAGCCCCTATAACAAGGTGAACTGAGCTTCAGGGTGTGTTGATCCAACAGTTTAAAAATGCAATTAAAGACTCAGGTTCTCTCTGTCTCCTTGCTCTGCCTTCTGCCTGTCATCTTCATTCTAAAGCATGCTCCTATCTTTTTTTTTTTTTTAATCTTTACTGGGTAACAGTGTGTTTTTTTCTAGGTCCCATCAGTTCCAAGTTAAGTCGTTGTCCTTCAACCTATTTGTGGAGGGAGTAGCTCAGCTCCACGTCCAGTCACCATTTTCAATCTAGTTGCGGGGGACACAGCCCATCAACCCATGCGGGAATCGAACCGGCAACCTTGTTTTAAGAGCAAATGATCTACCAACTGAGCCATGTGGCCACCCCAAGCGTGCTCCTACCTTTGTTGTGTGATAGCTGCCTGCAGGAATTAGGGCTTACTCTTTTATATCTAATTGGTTTCTCATGCTTCTTCCTTAAGAATGAAGAACTTCTCAGAAGTCTCTGGCAAACCTCTCTTTGTCTCTAGTTGGAATAGCTGGGTCACATGCCTATTTCTGAGCCAGTTTTTAGCAGGAGAAATGGGACTACCTTTAGGCCCAATCAGGCTGAACCCTGAAGCTGAGGGTGGAATCACGGTCTCCTCAGGTATTTGGCTCTGTGGAGGAGGGCTGAATACCTGAACACAGCATGGGATGTTTTAGGAAGAGAACAAGGAGGATGGTTGTTCTCTAGGCAAGAATACCAGTCAGGATTTAGTTAGGAAAACATCAGTCTAGGAATTTTAGGCAAAGTGAGATTTAACTCAGGGAATTAAGCTACAAAATTGTTGCAAGGGATGAAAGAGAAAAAATAGAAGGGGGGTTGGGTAAGCTGATGTGAGTCAAAGTTCAGGAGCTCCAGGAAACTGATCCCATGCCTGTAGGAGACCACACCTACGTCCCAATTCCTCTGATCCTGCGCCCTGCTGGCCCTGCAGAGCCAGCTACAGGGGCACATGGCTGCCACAGCCAAAGCCGGAAGTAGAGGCTCTGCTTTCCTTCTTCCCATTAATCTTACTTAAAAACAAACAAACAAACAAAAAACCACCCATATTTACTGAGATATAATTTATATACCATGCAATTCAACCAGTTAAAATATATACTTCACTGGCTTTAATATATGGGGGAGTGTCAAAAAAATGTATACACACGCTTTATATTTATCTTTTGTTATCAGTATATATCAAGTATTACAATTTTAATACAGTTTTCTCCTTTCTTAAAATGTGTATACTTTCTCGGCACCCTCTATATTCATAGGGTTATACATCCATCACCACAATCAATTATACAACATTTTTCTTACTCCCAAAAGAAACTCTTTGCCTTTAGATATACCCCCCAATCCCTATCACCCTATCCACCTCCTCAGCCCTAGGAAAACACTAATCTAATTTGTGTCTCTATAGATTTGCCTATTCTGGACATTTCATATACATACAATCTTATAATACGTGGCCCTTTGTGATTGGATTGTTTTACTTAGCATAATAATTTCAAGGTTCATTTATGTTATACCATGTGTCAGTATTTTGTTTTGCTGAATAATATTGCATCGTATGAATATACCACATTTTATTTATCCATTCATCAATTCGTGGACATGTGGGTTGTATCTCCCTTTTGGCTCTTATTAATAAAGCTGCTATGAAAAGCCACACACAAGTTTTTTGGGGATTTTTTTTCACATACAAGTTTTTTGTGTGGATGTATACATGTTGGGTATACACTATTGAGTGAAATTTCTGGGTCATATGGTAACTCTAAATTTAACCTTTTGAAGAATTGCTAAACTGATTTCCAAAGTGGAAATCCATTTTACATTCCCACCAGCAGTGTATGTGTGTGAGAGTTCCAATTTCTCCACATCCTTACTAACACTGGTTATTATCTCTTTTTGATTATAGCTTTCCTGGTAGATATGAAGTGGTATCCCACTGTGGTTTTGATTTGCATTGCCACGATGGCTAATGATGCTGAGAGTCTTTTGTTGTGCTTATTGGTCATTTTTTGGAGAAATATCTGTTCAGGTCCTTTGCCCGTTTTTTTAATTGGATAACTTGTCTTTTTTATTATTGAGTTGTAATAGTTCTTAATATACAAGGTCAGACAATTAAGTTTGTGAACTTGTGGCAATGATGTTGCTAACCTTTTTTGATATCAGAGGGATTATTCATTATGAATTTGTACCAACTAGACAGTTAACCAACTTTACTATTCAGAAGTGCTGAAAAGTCTGCATGAAATAGTTAGATGACCTGAACTTATTGCAAACAATTCATGGCTCTTGCAACACAATAATACACCAGCTCATACGGCACTGTCTGTGAGCGAGTTTTTAGCCAGTAAACAAATAACTGTATTGGAACACCCTCCCTGCTTACCTGATCTGGCCTCCAATGACTTCTTTCTTTACCTGAAGATAAAGGAAATATTGAAAGGAAGACATTTGGATGACATTCAGGACATCAAGGGTAATATGACAACAGTTCTGATGGCCATTCCAGAAAGAGTTCCAAAATTGCTTTGAAGGGTGGACTAGGCGTTGGCATCAGTGCATAGCTTCCCAAGGGGAGTACTTTGAAGGTGACTATAGTGATATTCAGCAATGAGGCATGTAGCACTTTTTCTAGGACTAGTTTGTGAACTTAATTGTCAGACCTCAGAGTCTAGGTAAAGCCCCTTATCAGATATATAATTTCAAATATTTTCTCCACATTGTGGTTTGTCTTTTCACTTTTTGATAATGTCCTTTGGTACATATAAGTTTTTTATTTTGATGAAGTGCAATTTATCTGTTTTTTATTTCTTTTGCTGCCTGTACTTTTCACATATCTAAGAATCCATTGCAAAATCTGATCTTATGAAGATTTACCTCTATGTCTTCTACTAAGAATTTTATAGTTTTAGTTCAAAGATTTAGGTCTTCCATTTTGAGTTAATTTTATATATGGTATGAGTCAGGGGTCCAACTTTATTCTTTAACATGTGACAATCTAATAGTTCCAGCATTTCATTTTAATCTTGTTCAAGTCTTTTCCCACTGGCAGGTCCTCAACTCAAACCTGCCTGCCAGGGAGATTGGGAAATGTAGTTTCCAGACTTTCTATCCTCTGTGATACAAGGAAGAGCTCAGAATGATGACAACCGGCCTTGTTTATCAAACAACTAAAGGAAACAGTATTCTTCTGTGGGGTTAGCTGTCTCTTTGGTGTCTAGACAGAAAGCAGGCCATGAGTCTCATTTTATTCAAAGATCCAAAACCTAGAATCATTTTATCACCCTCAAATCTTTAAAGAGGTACAGAATATAGGGCCCCAACTCACTTTATTCTATTTCTCTTCTTTCTATTCTTTCCTCTCTCAGTCCAGAGAATCCCAAAATTGAGTCTAAGAAAATGTTTGTCATGTATCTTTCTAGACATTTTTGTTTTTCATGCTTTTGGTGTTTTTTTCTTTAGCTCTTTTTCCTCTTCTAGGTTGGGTCCTCAAGCCAAACTGCCTGGACTAAGGAATGTCTTGATAGGACGGGGACAATTTTGGATTAAAACTTTGAAGTTTTATCCTGCCACTTATGGCCATGCTGCTGATGGAGTGGAAATAGAGATGAGGTGGGTATGGGTGGGGCAAATTCTTATTGTAGTTGCTGAAACTAACAAAAGCCATGCTAAGACACAAGTGCAACAGTAAAACATCCTACTGCTTTAAGAAATACATGTGGTACTATGTGTTGCCTACCTTTTAAGATATATTGCATTGCTTTCCTTAGTTTTGAAACAATTTGAAACATTCTATGATTAGCTTTCAAAAAGAATGAAAGAAAATCTTAAAGGTATGAGGCATTATTATTATTATTTTTTAATTATTATTTCTTATTGTGAAATATGCTTTTTTTAAAGATTTTTTAATTGGGGAATTGGGAGGATGGGAACAGTGCTGGGGAATTGGGGGCAGGGGAACAGACAAGTTGCTGTCGTTTTGTTCTTCAGTCTAGTTGTGGAGGACGTTGCTTCACTGGCCCAAGTTGGCACCATCATTGGGCTCTTCCCAGACGAGGCAGATCAGTCGCCGGCTTCTGGATGGCCGCTCACTGCGGCTGCTGGCCGCTCACTCTGGCTGCTGGCTACACACAGCTCCAAGTTGAGCTGTTGTTCAGCATCTTAGCTGTAGAGGGCAGTGTCACTGGCCCTCATATGTGGGATCCAAACCGGGGCTCTCTGTCATCCCAAGCCAGTTCTTAACCATCGCGCCACTCGGCTGGCCCGAAATATACATTTTTTAGAATTAGTTTCAGCTGTATAACAGAGTGCAATAGTTATACTATTTACCCCTCGAGGTGAGAACCCCCTCCCCCAATCCGCCACACCATTTCCCCCCCAATATCATACATATCTATTACAATTCTCTTGACTCCACTCCCACACTATACTCCATGTCTCATGACTATATATACATACATATATATATATATATATATATTCACTTATAGTTGACATACAATATTATACAACATCAGCTTCAGGTGTACAGTGCAGTGATCCGTGATCAAGCCTCTACCCCATCCATGATGTGGTCTCCCTAGCAAGACATGTGACCATCTGAAACCCTACAAAATATTTACAACATTATTAATTCTATTCCTCAAACTGTCTTTCACATTCCTGTGGCAATATTGTAGTTACATGTCTATACTGTCTAATCCCTTCCCCGTCTCCCTCATCCCCTCCCCCTCCCAACTAGCAGCCATTAGTTATTCCTCTATATCTCTGAGACCACTTCTGTTTACTTTGCTCTTTCATCAGTTTTTTAGATTCCACATATAAGTGAAATCATATGGTATTTGTCTTTCTCCAACTGACTTATTTCACTTAACATAATAGTCTCTAGGTCCTTCCATATCGTCCCAAATGGTACAATTTCATTCTTCTTTATAGCAGAGTAATACGCCATTGTATAAATGTACCACAGTTTCTTAATCCAGTCATCTACCAATGGGCATTTTGGTTGTTTTCAAGTCTTGGCTATTGTGAATAGCACTGCATGAACATAGGGGTACATATATTTTTTCAAATTAGCATCTTGGGTGCCTCTGGATTGATACCCAAGAGTGGAATTGCTGGGTCATACAGTAGTTCCATTTCCAGTTTTTTGATATACCGCCATACTGATTTCCATAATGGCTGCACCAATCTGCAGTCCCATCAACAGTGCACCAGGGTTCCCTTTTCTCCACAGCCTCACCAGCACTTGTTGTTTGTTGATTTATTGATGATAGCCATTCTGACCGGAGTGAGGTGGTATCTCATTGTGGTTT
>NW_017731371.1:4925093-4955856 GCF_001890085.2 Hipposideros armiger
TTATTGTATTCTTTAGTTCTAACTGGTTGTTTTTTATGATTTCTGTATCCTTCTTTATGTCTTCCCTAAGTTCCTTAAATATTCTTATCATCGGTGTTCTAAACTCTGTCTCTGAAAGGTTGGACACCTCTGTTTCATCTAATTCCATTTCTTGAGGTTTCTTCTGATCTTTTACTTGGGACATGTTTCTTTGTTTCTTCATTCTGGCTGTCACTCTGATTGCTTTGTTGTATTAGATCACCTAGAAAGAAAATAAAAAGAAAGAAAAAGAAAAAAAGAGAAAAAGAGGAAAAAAAGAAAAAAGAAAAAAAAAGGGGGAGAGGCTCTCCGTCCACTTTAATCTGCAGACCATGCTCAGTAATAGAGAGATTCTGGGCGACTCAGCACAGATGTTGGGGGAAGGGCTCAGTGGGTCATGTGCTGACCTCCCTCTAGACTTGAAGTGAGCTTCCCACAATTAGCTGCTGTGTGCTCTGGAACCGTGCTCACCACCAAAAATCCTCACAGGTTGTTGTGGGCTGTCTGCTGCTGCAAAAAACCCTTTGTGGCCTGTGAAAGTAGGGGCCAGGGACCAGGGGCTCAAGGTGCCCCTGGCAACACAGCTCTAGGTGGGCGGGGCAGGCCCCCAAGGCACCACAGGATGTGGTCAGTGGCCCCCACCAAGTCAGAGTAGCGTGCACTCTAGCATCGGCAGCCAACCCACACAAACTCACCTGTAAAGCCCCAGCTGAATCACGCAGGCACACAGCTTGCGGCCCTACACTCCCAGGAAAACTCCCAGTCTCAGCCTGTCCCAATCAGCCGCTCACAGATCAGGCAGAGCAACATGACAGCCAATTGCCACCCAGGCAACTCTGCACGTGCAGTGCGGAAATTGGGGAGCTAAGGCGAGTCGCACACTCCTGGGTCTCAATAAGCAGTCTTTTGGAGTCGAAGCGTGCCGCCAGGTGTTTCCCTGGCTACACAGCACAAGCAGTGCAGAGGGTGTGGATCCAAGACCGCACGTGTGCGCACTCACACACGCAGTCCTGCGCCAGTTCCAGCAGACCAATGCAGTCCCAGACCTGAGCCTCTGTGGGAGGGCCCAGCGCTGAAAAAATGGTGTACACTACTGTATACTACTCGTGTGCAAGCTCCACACCTGGGGAACAATGGTATCAAAAACCTCTAGCTCCCACGCCAAAGGCACTCAGTTCAGTCCTTCCCGCAGGCTCCTGGGCCCCACTCACAAAGCTACTGCTTCCACCAGGAACCAGGTGAGTGCTCACCAGCAAGCGAGTTGGTTTGCAGGCTCCACTGGTTCTCCAGCTGCCCTCAGCCTCACCGAGTTGAGCAAAGAGAGTCCTCACTATTTTCTATTTCCAACTATTGTAGAACTCCTCTTCCTGGCAAAGTAACTCTGGGATGGTGAGCACGGTGTGGGGCTGGAGGGTCTTGCCCCCAACTGGAGAAGCCTCCCTACCCCTGAGGTGTCCCTCACAGGGTTTGCCCTCTCTTGTCTCTGCCCTTCCTACCAGACTCGACATGGCCTCCTCTTTAAGTCCTTTGTTTAGAGGTTCTGTTCACCTAGTATCCAGGGAACTTCCGAGGTTGAATATCTTATAAATTATTTGTAATTTTGGTGTGATCCTGGGAGGCAGTCGGCACAGCGTCTGTCTATTCTGCCATCTTACCGGAAGACTGAGGCATTATTTTAGATAGATTATTAGACAATAGAAAGTGGCATTTTGCCCTACAGGCTGGAAATATGGTTTCATGAATGCATGTAATACTTTGGAGACTTTGGGGAAGCGAGGGAGATTCTCATGGGGGAAATGAATAATTATAGATAAGGAGCTCAAATTAATAGGTAAGGAAGACATTGATGCCTTTGATAGAGATATCCAGTTATGACTATGCAGGTATTAGGGGTAACTTGGCAATGGTTTTACAACTGTATTTTATAATAAACATATAGGCTGAACCATTTAAACATCTCGGAGACTTTAATTTATTCAGCTTAAGTGCTTAGTTGAAGTGAAGAAAAATAATGGAAAGCACGTTGTAGGATTGCTTTTCCTGAATTCTAAATTGAGCTCAAACATATTTCTAATCCTGTATGCCAGGGATATTTTCTTGAAAATGCATTTGAATTGTATAATCTGATCACGTTTATTTAACGCAGAGATTTAGATGGGCATAAATATGCGTACCGTATTTTACTGTGTCAGTTTTTAGCCAGGTAACCCTATAAATGATTAGCTAATTATATTCTGTCTGAATATCAAGCTACTTAATTTAAATCCAGTATGAGCATAAAAGGCGGGTAAATGTTCAGTGCCAGCAGAGGAGATGTTACATGTGGTCCCATTAGCGAAGGCAAAAGAGACGGCACCCTGTGAGCAGACCTGCAGAAGATCAAATCCCTATTGTATTCCCGACAGAAACCCAAACGGAATAGACTGTGAAGAGCAACACAAATTCACAGCCATCATTTTGGCTCGGGATGCCCCAAAGGTGAATATTATTGCCCCCTGAACTGATTCTCTTATGAAACTAGATGGGGAACATTCCATTGCCAGTCGTAGAAAATGCCCCTCTCTGTTTTACATTTAGGTCCAGATGACCTCACATTCCATATCAGTATAAATGGAGATATTTTTAATGAGCACTAGAAAAGGAAAAGCAGTGTGTGAGCACTCAGGGTGTGACAATACAGCTCCCAAGGGCGAGTTAAAAAGGGAGCTAGCGAATTCAGAGTATGTCTTCCATGCAGACCATACTGTCTCATTTAGTCCTCACGACAAGCCTAAGAGGAAGGTATCATTATCCCTAGATGTGGAAACTGGATCAGAGGCATATTAGAATCTAGTCTGATTCTGAATTCTGTGCTCTTTTGGCTGTTTCATTTTGACAGCACTCTTTCAGGTACAAAAGACAGTAGGAAGCGCAATTCAAATTAGTGAAGGAAAAACAAGGAACTGGCTTGTATTATGAAACTGAAACGCATAGACAGGATCCTCCTCATTAACACTGTCCACTGCCGGCATGGTTGGAGTCAGGCGCCAAGTGGAACTCTTTCTCTGTATGTCTCAGTTCTACTTTCCTCTGTGCTGCACTCTCAGGCAGGCACACAGGAGCTCCAGCTTCAGTGGAAAAAGAGGTCCTCTTTCTTAGTTGGATAAAAAAGTCCCAGGATTGAATATCATTGGCCTGGCAGGGTCTATGTAATTCTAACCGCACGCTATAAGCAATTTGAATGAAAAGCAAACGTGCAGGGCCAGCTATTTCAGAAAATGTGAATTCTAACTCTTAAGCCTTATGCATAAATTTTAAAGATGCAGACACAGACTGCAGACTGACCAGACTATTTTGAGATTTTCTTTTTCATGTGGATCATGGATATAACCAGATAAGTATAGTAATTGGTGCATCACACTATAAGATCAAGCATACATATTCATTTGAATCTGTATGATAACGTATTGCTTAAAATGTTTTTAAAAATATATTTAAAAGAGAGGAAGACCAACATTTATCAAATACCTAGTATATACAGGCAGAATGTAGGCACTTTATATGTACTTTCATGTTACACAAATGATTCAGTAAACACTAGCCACACATGGTTATTTAAACTTAAAATTTTAATCAAAATTAAATTAAATTCAGTTCCTCAGTGGCATTAGCTACACTTTGAGTGCTGAATAGCCATGCGACTAGTGGCTACCATGATGAATGGCATAGACATAGCACATTTCCATCATTGTAAAGTTCTACTGGACAGCTTTGAATGTCTGTCTCAATTCATTCCTTTTTTTCAGAATGGAATCTAGCAATCTTAAATCATGTGAAATAACCCCATGAAGAAATAGTCAGTCCAGAATGTGGTATTTTCTATAAAAAAAGTGATATGAGCTCTTAGAAAAGTCAATATCATGGGCAAAAAAAAGTGGAAATAGAGGGTATTGTTCTGGATTTTAAAAGGCATAAGAGATGACAACCAAATATAATGTTTGATGCTGGTCTGAAAGATGCAGTTAAATTTTTGTGTGTGTTTCAATGAGGAAATATGATAATGGACTAGATAGTAGATGATATCGTGGAATTATTGTAAATTTCATTAGATGTGATAAAGGTATTGCAGTTTTGTGAGAGTATATTCCAACTTTTTGCAGATCTGTGCTGAAGCATTTAGAAGTGAAATATCTCAATGTTTTCCATTTACTTTGGAATAATATAAAAAATAGAGAAAGGGATGAAGCAACTATGGCACAATGTAAATAATTGTTAAATCTAGGTGGTGGGTACTATTGTTTCTAATTTGAATGTATTTTAAAACTTCAAAAATGAAAATATTTTTGAAAAACCTTTTTTTTAATAGGTTTTTTTACTTTAGTGTCACACTTAGAAAATGTTTTCTTGGGGCCGGCCGAGTGGCGCGATGGTTAAGAACTCGCTTGGGACGCCAGAGGGCCCCGGTTCGGATCCCACATGTGAGGGCCAGTGACACTGCCCTCCACAGCTAAGATGCTGAACAACAGCTCAACCTGGAGCTGGGCTACCATGAGTCGCCGGCGACGGTGTGGGCTGCAGTCCCTGTGGCAGTGGATTGCCATGGGCTACCGTGTGTGGCCAGCAGCCAGCAGCCAGCGTGAGCGGCCAGCAGCCAGCAGCCAGCGTGAGCGGCCAGCAGCCGCAGTGAGCGGCCGTCCAGAAGCCGGCGACTGATCTGCCTCGCCAGAGAAGAGCGCAATGATGGTGTTAACTTGGGCCAGTGAAGCAACGTCCTCCACAACTAGATTGAAGAACAAAACGACAGCAACTTGTCTGTTCCCCTTCCCCCAATTCCCCAGCACTGTTCCCATCCCCCCAATTCCCAATAAAAATCTTTAAAAAGAAAAAGAAAATGTTTTCTTACACACAAGTTTTAAAAAGTCACTGAGATTATCTTCTAGTATCTTATTGATCATTTGTTTTTAAAAATATTTCAATTACAGTTGACATTCAGTATTATATTAGTTTCATGTGTACAGCATAGTGGTTAGACATTTATATAACTTATGAACTGACCCTCCCCAATAAGTCTAGTACCCATCTGACACCATACATAGTTATTACAATATTATTGATTATATTCCCTATACTGTACTTTACATCCCGGTGACTATTTTGTAATTGTCAATTTGTATTTATTAATCCCTTCACCTTTTCCACCCAGCCCTTTACCCCTCTCCCATCTGGCAACCATCACTCTTTTTTATGGCTGAGTAATATTCCATTGTATATATTCGCCACTTCTTTTTTATCTAATTGTCTATTGATGGGCACTTAGATTGCTTCCATATCTTGGCTATTGTCAATAGTGTTACAGTGAACATATGGGTGCAGATATCTTTTTGAATTAGTGTTGTAGATTTCTTCAAATAAATACCCAGAAGTGGGATTGCTGGGTCATATGGTATTATAGTTTTAACTATTTGAGGAACCTCCATACTGATTTCCATGGTGGCTGCACCAATTTACAATCGCACCAGCAGTTCATGGTGGTTAGTTCCCTTTTCTCCACATCCTTACCAACACTTGTTGTTTGTTGATTTATTGATGATAGCCATTCTGATAGGTGTGAGGTGATAACTCATTGTGGTTTTTATTTGCATTTCTCTAATGATTAGTGATGTTGAGTATCTTTTCATATGCCTATTGGCCAGCTGTATGTCCTCTTTGGAGAAATGTCTATTCAGGTCCTCTGCCCATTTTTTAATCAGCTTGTGTGTGTGTGTGTGTGTGTGTGTGTGTGTGTGTGTGTGTACTAAATTATATGAGTTCTTTATACATTTTTTATATTAACCCCTTATCAGATACATCATTGGCAAATATCTTCTCAAGGGTCATTTCTTTTAACACTTAAATCTTTTATTTATTTGAAATTTGTTTTGGTGTAATGTGCAAGATAAAGATTACTTTTCTTTTAGGTAGTTAGATGCTAGTGAATATTTGCTGTTTGTTTCTCTAAATTCACTCACCATTTTTTTTTTCTAGAAAAAGCCCCTAATTTTCATTTAGGGATTACACATTTCTTTAATTTTCTGTTCTTGTGTTTTGGGTAGCACAGAAACAGAACACTATAAGCCCGATATTCTTTAATTTACTCTTGCCTAAAAAATAACTAGGGCAGAAATCATTGTCTTTCTTAGTAGTTTGATAGGAAATTTAAAGACTGGTAGTCTGTTGAGATGTGAACAGGCAAGCCCTATGCTAGCCATTACATTCTTTTACATAGAAAGAAAAAAAGTTTGGAGAGTATTATTATAACATATCTATTACCATAAAATGAAAATTTAAGTTGTATGTTTGATATATGTCATATATCAAAAGGTAGAGTTTCTATGTCTGTTTCCTAAGAAGAGTGTTAATTCACGGTGCAGATAAGATCATAGAAGTACTACAGTGTTTTCAAGCAGAGCCTTTTATACAAGGACTCAGGTACTTACAGAGCCATTACAGGGGCTGAGGAAGTGAGGCACTGTTGTTCACTTTTACATGCACCATCACTGAACATTAGAGAGTCTCAGGAACATGCAGGAAACTCCTGTTCATCTCCTGGTACGTTATAGCTCCACAATGGATGGAATGGCAGGGAAAATGGTAGTCCCTCCAGAAACTCACATTTGGGAGGCCTATGCTATGCCTTCTACTGCTGCCAGTGAGAGAAGAAAAATGATTTGGGCCTTTCCTTTGCCTTTCAAGTATCACATGAATTTATCTGTAAGATGAAGTCTAAAAATGCATCCAGGGTTCTGCTGGCTAGTGTATCAAAGAAATATACTCCTCAGGCTTCCAGCCTCTGCAATATAAGGAAGAAATAGAAGTGTTTCCAAAGCTGGATGTCAATAGACAAATCCAACAGAAGGGGTGAGGAGCTGTCCTACAATATTCAAATGTTTATTTTAAAAATTCAAATCATCGTTAAGTTGAAATGTTAAGAGTAGACGATGTAGGAGGAATATTTGGTGAAGAAAACAATTTGACATTGTAAACCATGTTTGCCAGAAAGGCTGGGTTTCACCCACCAATTGATAAGACTTAACCTCCTATGACATCATCTAATCGAGCAGAGCTTCTCAACTAGTGGGTCAACCGACCCTAGAGGAGGCTAGGAGTGGCTGAGCTGGGCTGAGTAACCAGAGAAGCCTCGCCAAGGGCTCTAAGTCCCTTGTTTGTCCCAGTATGCCATATAAACAGAACTATCCTCTTAATGTGTTATGAAAAAGGCTTCGAAGCACTGCATTTTACTAAAACCATCTTGTGTTGTTTTATTGTGAATTCTATTCCTGAAAGTGAAGGCTCCAAAATGAATTAGTGTACAAAAAGTGTAAGGAAAGACTCTTTTAGGACACTTGCTCTTCACTTGTGTGAATACATCATAGCCATATCAAGCTGAAAATCTCAGGGTATAATATTAATATTCCAGAGAGTAATGTTAGGTAAATGACAAAGATGGATGATAAAAATTCCCTGGGTTTTTGGAAAAGTCACAGCCCTGATTAATTAATTCTTTATCTGCATCTCTTCCTCCCTTTCTTTACTTTTATAGCATGAGTGAGACAATTATTCTAATCTGAGAGATAAGAATGAATCTACTGAGAGCCATATTTGTACAACTTGGTGGTTTGGGCAAATGTATTAAACGAATTAAAGA
This sequence comes from Hipposideros armiger, assembly GCF_001890085.2. Lineage (NCBI taxonomy): Eukaryota > Metazoa > Chordata > Mammalia > Chiroptera > Hipposideridae > Hipposideros > Hipposideros armiger. The sequence continues at coordinate 4,932,775 of NW_017731371.1, forward strand.
AATTCCTGTTCAGAAGCCTCTGCTCTTAAAATAATTTTCTACTTAGAAAAGATAATTTCCAATTGTAAAATAAAAAGTCCTCTACTGAGTTATAAAAGTTTTGTTTAAAATGTATTCACTATTTCTGAGAAATTATTGTACACAAGGATACCACTTGGCACTTGAAATATATCAGTAAACAAAATAGGCAAAGATTCCTAACCTTGAGAAGCTTGTATTCTAGTGGGAAGAAGACAGATATCAAACAATACACATAAAGAAGAAGTAAATTATATAGGATATTAGAAGGCAAAATGCAATGTTAAAACAAAAAAGAAAAAGTAGAGCATTTTAAAGGGGATTAGGTTTGCTGTGGGAGCAGGGATGAGTTACCATGGCCAATAGGAAGGCTCACTGAGAAGGAACGATTTGACTCAGACATGAAGGAGATAAGGGAGCAAGCCACACATTCCTGGCAGAGGGACTAGCAAGAGCCCTATGGGGGAAACATGCCTGGTGTTTTTGAGTAAAAAGAAAGCATACTAATATGTCTGGAGTGGAGTGACAATATATAAAGCAGACTATATAAAGAACTCCTACGAACTGACTCTGGGTGGTGAACACATAATGCAATATATAGATGATGTATTATAGAATTGTACACTTGAAAACTATGTAGTTTTGTTGACCATTGTCACCCAATAAATTTTAATTTAAAAATAAAAGACTTACAAAAAAAACCAAAAAAAGAACTCCTACAGCTTAACAATAAAAACAGCCCAATTAAAAAATGGACAAGGACTTGACATTTTTCCAAAGAAGGTATGCAAATGACCAACATTTGAAAAAGTGCTCAACATCACTGATCATTACGGAAATGCAAATCAAAACCACAATGAGACACCACCTCATGCCTATGAATATGGCCACTAGTTTTTAAAAAGGAAAATAACAAATGTCAGCAGGGTGTGAAGAAATTGGAACACTTGTGCACTGTTGGTAGCAATGTAAAGTGGTGCAGTCATGTGGGAAAAATGTATGATTGTTCTTAGAAAAATTAAAAATAAAATTTACCATATGATCTAGCAATTTCACTTTGGGGTATTTATCCCCAACAATTGAAATATCTCTAAAAGATATTTGTAAACCCATGTTCCTAGCAGCATTTTTCACAAGACCCAGAAGGTGGAAGCAATCCATTGTCTGTCCACAGGTGAATGGTTAACAAAATACGTTGTATACATACAGTACAATATTTACTCAGCCTTTGAAAAGGAAGGAAATCATGACACATCCTACAACATGAATGAATCTTGATGACATTATGCTAAGTGAAATAAGCCAGTCACCAAAACACAAATACTGTATGATTCTGCCTATGTGAGGTACCTAGAGTAGTCACATTCATACAGAGAGAAATTAATGTGATTGCCAGGGGCTGGAGGGGTCGGGTGGGGAGAATTATTGTTTAATGGGTGTAGAATTTTAATTTTGCAAGATAGAGTTCTGGCAATGGATGTTGGCTAAAATATCCAAGAGCTCTCAGAAATAGTGCTAGAAGTGACAGTGAGTCACTTTCCCACCCACACTGACTCTCTACTGAGTCTTTCCCAACAAGATGCAAACGCACAGTAATTCCTCTCACCTCAGAAAACCCTCCTTTGATCCTACACCCCTTAATAATTACTGCCTCATTTTTCTGTTGCAGTTTAGAGCAAAATTTGAAAGAGTTGTAAATACTCTGTGTCAGATACCACTTTTCTGTGCTCCTAGAGGGATGGTATATCAGGTACCTGCTCCCCTATGGAAATTTGAAGGGCCAGATACTTCCTGTTGTCCCAGGACTGGTGAGAAGGAATGCAAAGCCCAAGTTCAGCCAGATGAATGCTCTCTCCTATAACTTTGATCCTGAGAGTGTGATGTGAGGACTAAGAAATGGTTCAAGTTCATTCATCTCAGTGGAGACAGCATGACCGGGCTGTTTCTGCTCTGAGTCCTCGGCTTTGATTCCTTCTTCCCAGTCCTCTAGTGGAGTTCCTTCTTATTTTCAGCTTTGGTCCCATAGCTTCCCATGTCTTTTGGAGTCCCTCGATATCCTCCCCCAGTTTTATTTTTGTTAGTCAGTATTGACTTTTGTTACTTAAAAACAAGAACGTTGACTGACACCGTTAAGCACTGGTATTGCAGACAAAAGGAGATCACACCACAGGAAATGTTTTGTTTTTCCCTGATACTCATATTATTGCCATGGTCACTTTTGGTCATTTTCTGTAACTTTCTTTTCACACACAGGTATGAGTGTCCTTAATATGCAAAATGCTTAGATTTATTTATTCCAAATTGGAATAGGCTTATTTATTGTGTCAAATGTTACATTTTAAAAGGCTATGTCAGAAAGATATCAATTTCTTCACTTCTATCTTGTTCTGGTCTTGGAATATGGAAGATGGGGCCTCTTTCCTGTTGAACCACTAAGCGTGATCCCACTCCACAGGTAGTCTTTTACTGGAAGACCCTACCTAGGCATATTGTAGGTTCGAGAGCTTCTCCAAAAATAGTACACCAGGAAATATACCAATAGTGCTTTTACAAACTGACAGTCCAGGTACCTTTGAGAGTCATAAAATAAATTTAACACTTAAATGAAATCAAATAGAACAGGACTTAGCTACTCAAAGTGCAGTCTGAGAGAACAGAAATATCCCCTTAGGAGTTTTTTAAATGTAGGCCTCACCCCAGATACTGAATCAGAATCACATATTAACAAAATGTTAATTTTTTTTAACATGCACAATGAAGTTTGAGAAGCACTAGAATAGAAAATATCAGAGGATATGATATCTAGGTGTGTTGTTTCATGAAACTTGTTCCAATTATATACATATGAGGATGTGAATTTGGTCATGATGAAAAATGTACTTCTTACTGTGGTAAATTTTTTTTTTACAGTAAAAAAAAATTTGAAGAGAGTGACGTAAGCAAGATGGCTCAATAAGACATCCCTCATCACGTGGCCCCTCTCCAACATCAATCCATGGACAAAAATGACTTTGTGGGCACTGTGGATCCAGCACCAGGTGGGACAAAGGACCCAGGAGGAGTCTTTTCCACCTGTGCATCAGCTAATAGGCAGACCGACCTCGGTCATGGCTTTGGACCCTAACGTGGCCTGTGAAGCAATTTGGTCCCTGTCAGCGATGTTCAGGAACCCCTGGAGAATACTGACTTGGACAATCACCCACAAATGAGAGAGCCTTTGGGAAGTCCAGGAGTCCAGTGGAAGAGTTCTAGCACACCAGTGGAGCAAGAACAAATCCAAGATTGGATGTACCGGAGAAGCTAAGAGGAAGAGTTTAAGTTTATGCTTGTTAACCCTCCCTCAGGGTGGCACAGCTCAGTGCCAAGGGAGCCCTTTCCACCTGTGATTCCTCTTTGGGAAAAATAAGAGCATGAAGGTGAGCACCTGGCTTCCTCAGCTGTGCGGGATTCTATCAAAGAGATACATTTCTCTTTGGCCTCATCCAGAGTACTGAGTTGTGAGCTACATGACCGGGGCGTGGGGTGGAGGGGATGGGAGGGGTGGGGGTAGGGTGGGCAGTGAACAGGTAGGAAATCAGCAGCCAGAGCCCAAAACATATCAAAGGGATGTGGAATCTACTAACCGTGTCACAGATTCCATGGTGTGGGGCTTCCCATAAGCCACTGGGAGGTAAATTACTATAACTAAGCAAGCTTTTAAATCATAGATTTAAAGACATAATTGAAAGTATTACAGAAAGGAAGTCATAGGTATAATAAGCCAATCTTGTTTGCTGAGAGATAGAACTGCTAGGCTGACATGATTTCCTTTATTGGAAATATTACCAGACAAGTAAGTTGAAGGAATGAAAATACATCTGGATTTATAAGTTAACTGAAAAAACAATCCCATGAAATCCTTGTGCCTCAGATGAAGAAAGTGGGTTGGATGTAACAGAGTTGTGTTTTTTAAGTGGCTGAATGACCCTACTACAGGATGTGAATAAATATAAATAGAAAATAAAGTCTTTGTTTGCATATGCCTTTGACTTTTATCCACTTGCACATGTGTAATAAGTATTTGCTCAAGAGCATTGTGGTTTGCTGATCAAATTTCAGATATCTTGATTTGAATTAGCTAGCTAATATACTAGGACAAGAATTAACTCCACCAAGCTCTCAACAAGTTCTAAAATGGACCACACATAAAAAAATGGAATTTCGTAGAGCTAAACGAATAGTCCTGTAATATTACTATGAGAGTACCAACGAATTGCGTAAATAACATTTTAAAAGTCAGGCTCAATAGCAGATATGACAAATAAGTGTAGTTTTAGTAGACTATAAATTCTATATTAACAGAACATGTTCTGTTAATAGTATGTTCACAGAACATGTTCTATGTTAACAGAGCAACAAAAAAGCCCATTTACTCTCAGATTATGTGAATATTGCTTATCATATTCAGAATAATGGTAGTAAAAGTCTCATTCCTACCCAGGTTGTTCAGGCTTTATCTGAAATGCTTCATGTGTTCATTTGGGTACTACATATGTATCGTCCTGAGTTTTTTAGATGAAAGCAACAAAACCCAAGTCTATCCAACTCAATCAAAACAAATAAAAACATACCAAAAAAAAAATGTGAAGGAATTTGTTCAAAAGTAGCTTCTAAAAAAAATCAAAGGAAAATTACTTCCTTTTCTGGCTATCAAGGGGTAACTAGACTGGACTTATGCTCCTGCCCTAAACAACTAAAAAGTGGATAAAATATATGAAATAACTCCTTTTAAACACTGAGCAAGAGGATTGTGATCCCTGAGAAAAGGTAAGCAAACAAGGTGAACCCTGGAATCATTCTGGCTTTCTGACTAGAGAGTGGTACTCCTGGACCACAGTGCAGGGGAGCACAGGAGAGATAGACAGGAAGTCAGGGAGGCTGGAATTTGGAGGGACGTATGCCAAAGAGGAGAGAATTACACAAGGAAAGACCTCCAGAGACTTGTATAAGGTCCTTCTGTTGCTGAATTATAAGCCATAATGAAAAGGGTGAACCTATTTAAGACTAGGCACACACCAATCCAGGTGCCGTAAACTGAACAATTCCCAGAGTCTTTGCAGGACTGATAAACAGAGTGAATAGTCTTCAGTGAACATTTGGGGGCATTCAATAGAGACCCCAGAAAGGTCATGCCTTACTATAGTGTATTAGTCTGGGTCTAGTCGGGAGGTAGCAACAACACAGTGGATTAAACAGAGGGGTTTTCATATAAAGAATAAATAACTGATAAATAGTGACTATAAGATATGGTAATTCTATATGGTACTCTAGGGCTGAGAAAGTGCTCATGAAAGGACAAAACTGTAAGGGTTTCAGATCTCACTGGAGAAGGTATAGTTTAGTCCACTGGACAGCAAAGAAGTTTGCGGGTTTGTCCAGGCTGCATCTGCTCTGAAGTCCCTAAGCCACCAGGAAGCAGCCCTCTGGAGTGCGGGCAAAACACTGGTGATTAGCACCAGGTAATGTGGGTAAGCAGAGAGAGTAGCAGCTCTGTGGGGACCCTCACAGATGAGGCACACAGGGACCTGTAGAAGGAACAGTAGCTTAGTAGATACCCCCAGTTCACAGGTAAGCAGTGCAGGGAGTTGTAGAGGGTTCAGGGACTCAATAGGAAATCTCTGTACAGCGGGTAAGCCATGATTGTGGAACTGAAGAAGGATTGGAGTGCAACTGTGGGCAGGGGGCTTTGGAGTGATGATGCAAGCAGAAGACCTCAGGGCATGAGTTTCTTTGCTGAGAGGGATGAAGGACATTTATTGCAATGTCAGAATAGGGCTGCGGGTCCTCTGAATAGATAAAAAAATTGAAGACCCTCTTGCCAGAGAGTCACAAGAATATAAAAATACAGACCATTTATTCCTCCTAAATATAGACACTCCTGAACAAAATTATAGCAAATCAAATACAATAGTACATAAAATCTATACTACACGTTGGCCAAGCAGACTTTAACTCAGGAATGCAAGACTGTTTTAATATCGATTTAGTCAATTAACAAAATAAAGGAGGGAAGCCATGCAATTATTTTACTTAATTCAGAAAAACATTTGATAAAATTCAACAGTCATTTATGTTAAAAAAAAGACTTTTAATGAAGGGACTTATTCAACATAAAGGGTGTCTATGAAAAATCTACAGCTAACATCTTACTGCTAGAAGACTATTTTTGCTCTAAGATGGGGAACAAGGCAAAGATATTAACTTTTATCACTTCTATTCAGCTTTGTATTAGGCATTCTATCAAGAGTGATAAGGCAAGAAAAAGAAATAAAAGAAGCAAAACTGTATTTATTTGATTGTAGACCATCCTTAGAAACTTAAAAAAAAACTATTAGAATTAATAAGTAAATTTAGTCAGGCTGCAAAATATGAAGCTACTGCATAAAATCCTGTTGTAGTTCTCCATACTAGCAACGAGCAATTAGAAACTAAAATTCAAAACCAAGTCTGTTTAAAATAGCATCAAAAATGTAAAAGTATGTAGGAATAGATTTTTAAAAATATGTGAAAATCTGGTACGCTGAAAACTATAAAATATTGTTGAGAGACATTAAAAAAGACCTAAGTTAAGGGAGAGATACAACATGTTTATAGATTGGAGGATTCAATACAGTTAGCATATAGATTTCCTTGAAGTTATCAATATATTTAAGGCACTCAGCCAAAATTCCAAAGTGAGTTTTTTAACTATTGACAAGCTAATTCTGAAATTCACATGGAAGATTAAAAAAGAAAAAACAACCCAAATCTAAAAGAGCTAAATAAGTTTTGGGGAAAAAAAGGAGAAAAGTTGGAAAATTTATTATACCTAAGTTGAAGTCTACTACAAAGCTACAGTAATCCAGGCAGCATGGTATTAGCATAAAAATAGAAATATAGTTCAAATGAAGATAGTGACTCCAGAAATAGACCCATTCTCACATGGCTTATTGATTTTCGGTAGAAGTGCCAAGAATTTTTCAATGGGGGAAAAGATAATCTTATCAACAAATTATGTCGAAACAACTGGATATCTATGTGAAAAATAATGAACATCAGCTCTTACCTTATACCAGACAGAAAAATTAACTCCAAATGGATCATAGACCTAACCATAACAGCTAAAACTATAAAATTCTGGAAGAAGCCATAGGAGAAAATCTTCATGTTCTTGGGATAAGCAAAGATTTCTTAGATAAAAGATAAAAACCAGAACCATAAAATAAAAAATTGATAAATTAGACATCAGAATAAAAAAAAAACCTTTTGCTGTTTTAAAGACAACATTAAGAAGCTGAAAGACAAGAGACAGACTAGAGCATATATTTGCTATACACATATCTGACAAACATCCAGTGTTCAAAATATATAAAGAGCTCCTACAAACCAATGACAAGAATACAAATGTCCTAATTAAAAGTTGGGCAAAAAAATTTGGACACCTCATCAGAGAACAAATGGCATGCAAGTATGTGAAAAGGTGGTAAACATCTTTGATGGTCACCATCATTAGTCATTAGGGTAATGCAAATTAAAACTGTTACATAATGAGGTACCCAGGGAATGGCTAAAATAAAAAAGACAGACAATATCAAGTGTTGATGAAAACATGGAGCAACTCTCACGTTGCTGGTGGGAATGTAAACTTATGTTATTCACATTAAAAAACAGCTAAACAATCTCCATTATATAGTTAAACATGCATTTACTTTAGAAACCAGTAATTCCACTCCTATGAAATAAGATAAATAACAACATATGCCCACAAAAAGACTTGTACAAGAATGTTCCTAGCAGCTTTATTTATAATGAACCTAAATTGGAAACAACATAAATGTTCATCATCATTTGATGAATGGGCAGATTATGTTCTATCCATATAATGGAATAATACTCATCAATAGGAAGAAACAAACTGCTTATACAAACAGCAACATCGATGATCTCAAAAAATTATGCTAAAAAGAAAACAAAAAAAACACACCCATTATGCTGAGTGAAGGAAGCCAGAAATGAAGGAATACATACTATATAATCTCATTCTAGAAACTCTTGAAAAGACAACTCTAATCTATAGCTACAGAAAGCAGCTCAGTGGGCCAGGGATGGGCTGGGGTGGGGAATTGACTTAAGAGGGGTGCAGAGGAACTGTCTGGGGTGATGGAATTGTTCATGATCTTGATTGTGAAAGTGGTTACATGGGTGTATGGTGTATACATGTTCAAAACGCATCACTGTACACTTAATATGAGTGCAATACGTTGAATGTAAATCATGTCTCAAAGTTGATTTAAAAATTAAGGAAGTGGAGCAACCAGATTTCATAAAGCTTTGCGGACCGAGTGACAAGCTAATGGCCAATCTCTAAAACACTTTCATATGGATCAATCAGCTCTAGATTTATTTGTTCTTGTGCTGATCTTATCAAAGCTGGGATTCCTGGCAGAGGAGGTCTGAGGGACTAGTTTAGGTCCTGGAAAGGGAAAAGCTGGACCATTCTGACTGACTGCCCCATGCAGTATGCACTAAGTGAAGCAGGAGTGGTCTCCGAAGAAAACTGCAGGTACTGTTAATCAGAAGAGGGGCAATGATGCCTGTAAACAAACAAACAAACAAAAACAGTTTTCCCCTGTTTGTTTTCTGGGAGAATTAAATGGTGAGGGACTTCAACCATATATATGTTCATTCATTACAGTCAAGCATAATTTTGAGCATGGACTATTTGCCAGGGGCTGTTATTGACTGGGGACACGTAAGCATTTGAGGTCTCTTTAAAGAAAAAGAGTTCATGTTAATAGAAGGAAGAGAACCCTGGTAGGAGAGGATCATTTGGAATGGGTATGGAGCACAAGATTTTTGTTTTTGTTTTTTCTTTTGGAAGTGAGAGAAGATAGAAGTTTTTATCTACTTGGGTCGTCCGGCCGCGGAAAAATTCTTTAGTAAGGAAGGGGAAGGTGGACAGAGAAGTACGTAGATTACAGAATTCACGTCCTGCCCAATCTACAGACGGAGAAAAGACTTCATCGATTTAACTATCATTGGTTCTCCCGGGACCTCCTGGGTGAGTCGGCAGAGGGAGCTATTTCCCAAGAAATCTCCACGCGAGGCCTTGCAAAGATTTTCTTGCGGGTCCGGGGAGTTCTTTTTCCGCCAGGCCTCAGTAAAGCAGGCTCCATCATTCTTCCCCATCCCCCCAACCCCTCGCCCCATCTTCCCAACCAACCACTTTGTTGCTGCTTCGCACACTCTGATATCGCTGGGTCACCCATTCCTTCGTCCCACATTTGCACTCCCTTCCTGCCACTGCTGGGGACGTGCCGTCCACTACATCTGGTCACTCGGATGCTGTTCCCAGTGCCCCAAATCCTCATCGAGGGTCGAGAGCATCTCCCGGGGACTTTGACGCGGGGGCGCGCACTGAACGTGGGTCGGGACGCAGACGTGCACTCTCTTTGCTACTCCCTGAGGTGACCCCAAGGTTTGCCAGTTTCGTGACCTATTGGCGGGTTCACTCTCAGGCGGTGGAAGCCGCTCTGGGCAGAGGGCGGCAGCGATCAGGACGCAGGAGTCGGGCCAGGCGGATCCTGCCAGTTGCAAGAGGGACTGCGCGCGGCGCCAAGCGACGCCCCCCTCCAGCGGTCACTGCCCAGGCCGCAGCAGCTGCAGCAGCGGCAACTGCTCGCATCCCAGCCCCGGCTCGGGTTACTCCTCTCCTCCTCCTCCAGCATCTCGAGCCAGACGGGGAAAACCTTATTCAAGTTTGCAGCGAGCACTTTTCCCCGTGCGCAAAACTGGGGGTCTGGAAACGCACCGAGACCGGCATCCTTTCCCGCGTCTCCACCTTTGAACCTAAACGGAGACTCCTAAGTGTCGTTCTCTTCTGGGACGCTGCTTGGAGGTTAACTGCGCGGTTTGGGACAGATTTTGTTTCTCGGCTGGCGCTGGGTGAAAACCAGGGGAAGAGGGTTGCGTTACGAATCTCAGGATCACGGGACCTGGGTAAGAGTTGGGCAAACTCAGTTCTGGCGGCCGCTGGACCTTAGCCGGGCGCTGGATGGTTTCATATGGGCGGGGGGCACATTTTCCTTCGCCAGGATACCGTGGCGCTGCGGCGTGAGGTGGGGTGAGATGAGCTCAGTCTGGGTCGGTAAACAACACGTCAAGTGTCTCAAGGGTTTGTTGTTTGCATTTCGTCTTGTTATTTGGGGCTGTGTAGGAACTTCTCGGAGTGTTTTTCATGGAGCCATCCACATTACGCGTTTTATTTTGCCTAAGTTCTGCCCTCATATTGTTCTGTGTGGGCGCATGTCAGCACTGGGTATAGAGAGCCGTTTCTGGGGAATCCGACTGAGAATGAAAAGCTGTTGCAGCCGGGCCCTTCCTTTGAGATCAGCTTTATTTCTCCTCTGGGATCTTGTTTTCTAAACTTCTTCAGTACTTGATATTCAGATGGTGCCGATAGACTCGGGATAGTCCCTCTTCCTGCGTTCCCAGCGACGGTTAGTAGTGTCAGGGTCGCAGGCTGGGTGATTTAGACCAGAGGGGTCTGGAATGCCGGGTTCCTCAGGGAATGTAAAGAGAGGCGATTTTTCAAGTCATAGTTACCTTAGAAAGATCTGTGTCGTGTTGGTCTTTTAAATTCCTTTGATCTAGGACTTTTACCCCTGGCTTAAGGAAATATTTTGTCCTTTTTTCTCCCCACTTCTTTTTCTTTCTGGAAATAAGAATGTTATCACTGAGTAAATGAAGTATGGTGATATCTTTGATGCTCCTTTAGAAAATTTCCTCAAACAAGGACCCAAACTCTTTAGGAGAAAGTTCAAGTTTGAGATTTGTATTAGTCCAAAAGTTCTTAGGTAGTGCTATGTGTGCTGTCCCAAGACAGAGGAAAATGACATTCCTTCTTGGTTCTCTGTGTCTTTCTCCTTTATATCCTGGGTCTCACTTTGTGTATGGTCTTCCCAACTAAAGACACTTCATTCCTTATGGATGCAAAGACAGGGACCAGATCATTTTCTCCAGAAATGCCCACTTCCTGTTGTGACTGCTCCAAGAGTTCAGCTTGCAGAGTGCGTTTTGCTTTGCTGCTCTGAGGTCAAAGAGTTCAGTAGGTGGTAAGCTCTGGGATCAGGCAACCTGGGGCCACCTCTGAACTCTGCTGCTTTCCAGTTGTGTGATTTGGGGCTTTACTTCACCTCTCTATCCTCATCTATAAAATTACAATGATAATAACAATGCTTACATCAGAGGGTTGGTAAAAGGATTAAGTGAATTAATGGGGGTGGTGTATTAACAAGCTTGGCAGAAAATAAGTAGGTAAGTATTAGTAATTATTATTATTATTATTAAGCTACATTAATAACTATTGCTGTATCAGGATAATAGTATAGGTTTCACTAGCTATCAGTAAGTTTTAGCTGTTATTCCTATTTGGATGGCCTTTGAAGTCTGCGCTCATGTGGGCTTTACTCCCACCTTGACATGATGTTTTGTCAAACTTAGGTCAGACACAATCTTTGCAGTGCTTTCTGCTGGGCACCCTTCACAGGAAAGACAGGTGCACATGGCAAGCCTGGGATTTGTAAAGGAGGGATCACGGTCAAGGAGTTCTTGGGACGGGCTAGCAGGTGGGAAATCTACACTTAGTTTGTAATCTATAAATTACACTGTCTTAGACATTCCTTGCGTTAATATACCTCCTTGAACCTATTTTTTTAGAGCTCAATCATTTACTCAAGAAATATTTATTAAGCACTTATTACATTTCAAGCACTGCTCTAGGTTCTATGTTATTTAAGTTCGTTGGCTTCATTTGAAAAATGGATATGCATGAGTATTTGCTTTAACCCCACATTTCAAGCATTTTAGGGTTTCGCGTACTTTTTAGCTATAATGATTTCAATACCTGTTAAATGAAAAGCACGTATTATTGAGGAATTGAACATATATTCAGTATAACCGCTAGCAGAATACTCTCTCAGAATACTTCTCCCATCAACTTCATCATATATAAACGTGTGTGGGGAGGTCGGGTAAAATCTGGATAATCTAGTGTTCCTTCTGGTTCTAAAATCCTTAAATTAGCAGCCTTCCTTCATTGGTGGTTGTTTTTCAACTTTTTTTTCTTTTAACATTTGTCACTTCCATCATTGCACATTAAAGTGAATAATGACACTGATAATAAAAAAAAAAGGAAAAGCATTTAGCTCTGCTAGTATTTCATCAGCTATTCTCAGATTTTCATGTACATCAGAAGCATGGAGAGGGGCTTGTTAAAAATAGTAGATTGAATTGTGAGAAATTGCCAAAATTTGACCATTTTTGACTTACATAAAAATGGCAATTGCATATTAGTCAACCTAATATAAATCCTAGCTCCCTCTGAGTTGATTCAGATACAGTAAATCTTGGGTGAAGTGTGAAAAGTCTGCAGTTTTACAAATTCCCCCAGATGCTTCTAATACAAACCCAAGTCACATGCTCATTTAGCACCAGTGGATTTACTTTCCTCATGATTGTCTCCTTGGTATAAAATCATATTTCTGAAATACAAACCTGATCACATCATTCTCTTGTTTAAACATCTGTGGCGGCTCCCCCAATGGTGAGCATCACTACCATCTAGTGCTTATTGAAAATGCAGATTCCAGGGCTGTACCCCTGATACAAGAGCCATGAGTCTGCCTTTAGGAGATTCCCTAGCAAATCTGGTGGGGATGACCTCAAATCACAATTGAAGAAACACTGGCTTGTAATACGAAGCCTAACCTCTCTAACAGAATAACACAAGACCAGGTTTGCGTTGTCTTTTCTGGGTTGTTTCTCTGCTTTCCTGTTCCCCAAGCCTCTAAGCCCCACTGATCTTGATCTTGTTATCGTTCCTTGGAGAATATTTTGTCTGCTTTCACTCCTCCCTGACCTAACTGTGAGGGAACTCTGCTGGAAATGTCTTTGCTCCTCTTTTCGGTCTAATCAACTATTTACTACCCATTCATCCTTCAAGGCACAGTTCAAATAAGTCCACCCCTCTGGGACACTTCTTACGTCTCTCATAAGCTTAGTGATATCTCATATAATTCCTATTCTACTTTGCAGATAGCTTTAATAGCATCTATCATATTGAATCAGCTGTGTTATCTGGATGTTTCTTCAACTGATTGGTGAGATTGTTCCAAGATTATTTCTTATTCTAAGCCTTTATCCAAATGGCTGGCACATAGTAGTTACATAATAAATGCCTAAAGAATGTAAAGTAACAATGAATGAATGAATGAATGGTAGTTGACGTTTTCTTAGCACACCAAGTGTTTGGGACAGTCACTTTGTACATACTAAGGGCTGTGGAGAAGCCAGTCAAAAATTTATAATTTGGCTAGATGTAGTCTACAAAGTGAGTAACCTGGAGTGGAAAAAGGACAAAACAAAATATCCTAAGAAGACTTATGAAACACCAGAGGCTACTGAATTAATATGACATGTTCAACATTGTGGAAGCACTATGATTCAAGAACTGAGTTGATCATACCTTTGAGATGGTTTTGGTTATGACTGTCAGGACACTGAAACGGAAGTGCCAATGCCAATAAAAAACAAAAAACAAAACCACAAAACACCACTTTTGCTCTGTGCTTTTTAGTTCATAAATACCTTTGTATTTGTTTTTGTATTTGATCAGAAACATGGTAACTCGTTCAGTACTATTTTTTTACTTAAGTACAGGACGCATTCCTAAAAATAGGTCCAAAGATTGTGCAAAAACCTACATGTTAACAAGGGATGCTGGCCCTATAGAGCCAAACATAGTATAAAATTTCTAATTATCTTGCCATTTAGACACAGCATTCAGTGTTTACTCCTTTCTTTAATTTTTCTTTCTTTAAACTTTCTATAATTTTGGTTATTTCCTCCTCATTTGAACAATAGTTGACCTGTTCAATAAATGAATGATTCTGATTAAAGATTTACCATCTTTGGCATGACTGATAACTTTCATCTTTGTCTCATTTATGTTAAGTTTATGAGACAAAAACTTTTGTAATTTATTAGGTTTTAAATGTTTTCATTTCCCACTCAATTTTTTTTTTTTTTGGTAATAATGGCGATGTACAATAACATTTGAACAAATGAACCAACAAATCGCAGGGTAATGACGGAGGTGGTGATGCTGCAAAAAATGGAATTGGTACTGATGGGCATCTCCACCATGAAATAAACCACCACCAAAAAGTTCATTCATAGGCTCAATGTGTGAGAGTTCCAATGACATAGGGCAGGAAGGTAGCAGCATTAATGCATGAAGTACAAATGTCCAGATGGTTTAGACTTAAAACAAAACAATATTAAGAACTGCCCATGATCTCAATTTCTCAAGGATGTGTATCCAGTATTTCATTTTAAAAATTAGCTTAGTTTTAAGAATTAACTAAGATTCATTGGGTTCTGTTGATTTGTCTTCTTTTTCAATTGTTTCCAAATGAACTTTTTCTACCTTAATTTAAGCTTACTTTTGTAAGTCTCTTGCCTAGTCTTCTACTGTCTTCATTCATTTATTCTCTTATCTGAATTTCCCAAGATTTTGTATTTATGTCTTGTTTCTCTTTTCTTCCCAATTTAATATTATTTTTCACTGGGTCATTTTAACTCTTTTTGAACATAGTTATTGCAGAGGATGAATTTATAACACTTAACAAAAGGATTTCTCATACCATGAGGGAAAAAATAAGATACAAACCAGTGTGACTTTACTTTATACAACTTTATTTGCAAAATTGCAAGTTGTCATGTGGATGTTACTTGATAATGCATACTCTGTGCCATTAGCCAGCCTGGAAAGTGTGAATGTGATACTATATCCTGTGATTATCGATGTTCATTTCTAGTGATTTCCTCTATTGTTTCATTTCCAGTGATTTATACTCCTAGATAAAGAAACTATGTAAAGCATTTCAACCACTTCAATTTCCTACTCAGAGGGCAATAAATTGTACCCTTCCCCCTATCTAAGACAAAGAAAACAGTATTTCAGTTTGGAAAACCTCATCTTGATAGGTCCAAGTGCAGGATATTAGCATCTGTTAAAAACATCTTATCTTTGGGAACAAAGAGGACTCATTCTAGAGAGTGACTAAGTGCCTTGTTATTAACATCCTGGCTGACCTGGATTTGGTTAGTTCTAAAACCTCTTCACAGGTCATCGTTTTCATGATGGACCCTTTAAGTACCTTTACTTCTGGTAAAGAGTCATGTTCGTCTTTTTTAAGAAATAATTTTTGATTGCAAATTGAAAATTGAAACGCACAAATTTAGCTTGTTCCTCACAGAACAAAATAGAAGTATGAACTCTTTGTTTTGGGCCCAGGGGATTATTTCTACAATCAAAAATGAAAAATATTAAATACCTACCTTCACTGATAGTCTCAGAAGGGTACTTTATTTATCTTTCTGGACAAGGAATTGATGACAAGATGTGATGTCTGTGTTCTTTAAAAAAGTAATTGCTTGGAGTTTTATTTTTTGCTTCATCAGATATTTATTAGGTGTACAGGACATAGGGATAAGTACTATGTGGAATTACCAAGGTACTTACTTGCCTTAAACAAAAGATAAAAAAATACCACTGACTCTGTAAGGCTGGCTAAGAAATGGGTGGTTCTGAGAGCTCCTCCGAGGGCTCCTTCTAGAGAGAGGCCTCTGTGTGCTCATGGAGGTTTCCTGGGTGTGAAGGCTTTGAACGAAAGAGGATTTGTGTAGATGCGAGTATTTTAAATCCTTTTTTCTTTTAAAAACTTTACTGGGGAACAATGTGTTTTTTCCAGGACACATCAGCTCCAAGTCAAGTTGCTGTCCTTCAGTCTTAGGTGTGGAAGGTGCAGGTCAGCTCCAAGTCCAGTCGCCGTTTTCAATCTAGTTGCGGTGGTCACAGCCCACCATTCCATGCGGGAGTCGAACCGGCAACCTTCTTGTTAAGAGCACACGCTCTAACCAACTGAGCCATCTGGCCACCCACCGGCAGCTCAGCTCAAGTCATTGTCTTCAATTCAGTTGCGGAGGACGCAGCTCACTGGCGCATGTGGGAATCGAACCGGCAGCCCAGTTGCTCAGAGCTCACGCTCTAGCCAACTGAGCCACCCTGTTGTCCCTTGATAGGGGTATTTTAGACAGGGGAGGGAGTACAGCATACATGTGGCTACAGGAATTTGCAATACATTGTCGAGCTATAGTGGCTAAACCAGTCTATAGGCGGGGTGAGTTCACATTTGAGAATCATTTTATAACAGCCATGCATGGGGACGTAGGACTAGACTCTGCCTGTTCCCACAGCACTGTGTGCATTAAAGGAGCCCCTCATATTACACTGCTCTCATTTTATTATGTAAGCCAGATGTGGTTTGGGACACCCTATGGAGGGAGAGTCAAGTAGAAATTGAGTCCCCATTCCATGAGAAGGTGTGAAATATGAAAACTGTTATTTCTTTCAGCCACTAGGGAGCTTCTTGGGGGTGAGGGTGGAGACAAGGCTCATGTTTCTTGTAGCATCCTCTGGTTCTGAATTCATATTGTCCCCTAAGAAGTTTAATTTAAAGATGATCTTGCCACACTACTGCGCTGTCTCTTTTAGCATGAAGTGGTCCACGCAACCATGGATATCACCTCACATCTCCTTCGCTTCATAAAGTATCACCAAACGTGTGGCTCTGAGTGGCTGACTTTCAAGGCTTGGGACGATGGAGGAAGTTCACATCTTAAAACTAAATATTGGACATGCTTGCTTTTTAAGAGCCATTTGTCCATTCCACCGCCGAAATTTTCCAACGTCCATCCTTTTCTGAAGGCCCCGGCCTCTGCCAGTACCCCCCTTTTCTCCCCGCCCCTTCCTTTATTTTGCCCATTGCTGACCTGACCCCCACATTCCTACTATCTTCTGAACAGCTATTATTATTACTGTTATTACTATTATTTAATTTCCTGTCTCCTTCGCCACATTCCTTAGCACCCTCATCTTTCTCACCTATCTTGTTCCCCCACACTAAGATTTAATTACTATGGTATAAAGTATTTGCCCTTTCAGAGTCCCCCTCCCTTAGCCCCCCAATCTCCTGTACATCCTTTGAATAAATAGTATTCAAGATCACCATTAATGAGGTGAGAAATGCTTGAGGCCTCTGTTTGGCCTGTGTTTTCAAACTTTAGCACCTCTGAGAATCACCAGCAGATACAGGCTTCCTCTAATGATTTGGATTCAGTAGGAGTGCAGAGGGGCCCAGAGAAGTGTATTTTTGACAAGGCATTCTGGCATAGGTGGTCTGTGGATGGATGCGCTATAACCCTTGTTGGGGAGGACTATTCTGCTCCATTCAGAAGGCATGACTTTTCCGTTTTTCTTTTTTAATACTTTAGTGACTTGGTCAGAGTGGGTCACAGAGAATAGCTCATCTGTGAGAACCCGTGCCTCTCAGTCTCTGCTTGGAGGGACAATGGCTGTAACACAACACTGTTCATGTGACAGCCGGAGAAAGGGGCCCATTGTTTGGGGGTTGGCTGATGCTCCCTTCTGCTCCGGCCAGCCATCCAACTGAGCTTGGTAGCCCCAAGGAAACAGACATACTTGAATCAGAGAGACAAAGAAAGGAGGTCAAGGCCTTTCACAGTTAAACTACTTGCAGCAATGTGTCAAGAGGTAGAATTTGAGAAGGAAAAAAGTAATTCCGTGGAAGCATCATTAATTTGCCGGTTCAGGAGCATGAGACATGGCGTTAGTGGAACACAAGTCTATTAGAACTCCCAATTGATCTTTGGCCAAGGAAGAATTGTTTTCTGCTATGGCTACTGACTTAATCTGATTGCAGAGTTTTATTATTGATTTTAAAAATAAAAAAGATCTCCCTTTGTCCGTGATGGGCAAAGGCACATTTCTCATCCTCTTTTCCCCAGGTTTATCAAAGACAGGTATCTATTGGGTTGTCGGAAAAGTCATGACGTATTTTTTCTGTTTTTCGTTGCAAAAATGCGTCATGACTTTTCCGACAACCCAATATTTGCTCTGAAAGCCTGCCTAAATCAAGACCTGTGACCTCAGACAATGATTCTTTGTTCCAGCGTATGGTCACCATGTATATGATGTATTAATAATTTCCTTTGGAATCTAGTTTCAGATATCAATTCTGAAGCTGAGAAATTTTTTGAGACTGAAATACAGTTAAACCCATTAGAAAGTTATTAATCTATCTGGATGGTTGTGAGGCCGGAGGACTCCCCAGATGTCATTTAGATACCATTCCTCACTACCAACTTCCAAACTGGAGGGAAAGGGTTGCAAACTTCCTGTAAAGATCTAATCCGGAGCCCAACAATTGGCTACATTCTTTGTGTCAGAGGAAGATTCAAATTCAAGGTCATAGCTTCAGCGAAGGTCGCAGAATTCTCTCACAGGATTGTTCTTTTAGCTTGATTACTTCCTTTATGAAAAAGTATGTCATTCATTCAGCCTTTGCCTCTGGGTTTCTTTCAAAGGGAAACTTAGTCCCTAGTTCCTGTGGATATTTGTAGGTGCTTTTTTTTTTTTTCTTTTTTAAAGTTAGGCACAGAATGCAGCCTTGAGTGATACAGAATGGAGAAAGCCTTTTCTGAATGTAATGGGTTGTGGAGAGCTCATTTAGTGTTCAGGCAGCTGGCGCTCATTGCTAAAGGAATCCTTTTGTCTGTGAGATAAGAGATTTTCCTGACTGGGAGTATTAGACTTAACGAAGTTTGTACCCAGGGGATCAGCAACATATGATTTGCTTGAGGTCACTTAGAGCTTCATGTAATTAAGTCTGTCATTGCACCTTGATTATAGACTATCATTGTAAATCCATTAAAGAAGGAGAAGCAAGTGGATTGCAGGGAGGCAAGTGGCCTTATTTTCTTCATTATGTTTCTACTTCTCCTTCCCCTGGCATTTTGTTTATACTTCGCTGAGTGCATATTTGGTTTTTACCAATGATACAGACGCCTTTTAAGTGGAGAAGGGGAAGGGGGGGACTGTTCTTTGCAGGTGGCAAAAGGATTGTGTGGAACGTGCTTCTGATTAGTTAATTAATTTTCAATTCATTGTCATTAGGCCTATTCATTTATCTCCATTCTTGTGATTTAGAGAGGCTCTCTCCTCAGTACTGGGAGGGATGAAAACAAGAAGGAAGCGATATGTTGTCTTTTATTGTCAAGTGGCACATTTAATACTAAATGCTCATGTCCTAAGTAGCATGTTTAATCCTAATGTTTTTTAGGCATAGGATGCTTGCTGGGACTTAGTTTTATGTCAAAATGAAAGCCCTGCCCAAAGAGGGCTTCTGAGGTGCTAACACTGCTCTATTTAATCTGGGTGCTGGTTGTGTGGGTGTGTTCATTTTGTGAAAATGTATTCAGCTGTTCGATTACATTCATTTTTTTTTTTTTGGTATGTATTCTATACTTCAATACAAAGTTCAAAATCTTTCTTTTTTTTTTTTTAAAGATTTTATTGGGGAAGGGGAACAGTGTTGGGGAATTGGGGAAGGGGAACAGCCAAGTTGTTGTCCTTCAATCTTAGTTGTGGAGGGTGCAGCTAGCTCAGCTCCCAAGTCCAGTGGCCATCCAGCCGCCCGTTGGCTGCTCGCAGCTGCTCAGCTCAAGGTGCCGTGTTCAATCTTGGTTGCCGGTGGGCATTGCCCACCATCCCATGTAGGAGTCAACCAGCAACCTTGTTGTTAGGAGCACGTGCTCTCACCAGCTGAGCCATCCTGCAACCTGTTGGCAACTCAGTGGCAGCTCAGCTCGGGCGCAGCTTGGGCGCAGCTCACTGGCCAATGTGGGAATCAAACCAGTGACCCTGTTACTTAGAGCTTGTGCTCTTAGCCAACTGAGCCATTTGGCCGGCCCCCAAAATTTTTTAAAGTACCATGTTTCATGTAGAATTAAAATTCTACCAGTGGTGGAAGATGGTAAATTCTGGGAAACCCAGCTGTTCCATACTTTGGGTCTTGGGGCTGGGAGGGCCTGGAGCTTTAAATGTCCATACACTCGCCATTACTTCCATAGCAGGAAGCACTATATGTCAGAAAGCATGGATCACCACTATCATAGTTGATTGTTTTACTGTTCTAGACACAAAATCAAGAGGTCAGCAGTGTTAGCAGAGCCTACTCTTCGGAATCTAAAACAAAAGCCCCCCTCCAGGTGGGCCAACTAGCAAACCTTCTCATTTCCATGTGCTACCCTTCCCCTGTTCCTTGTAATTTGTCCACAAAAATCAGAAAAAGGTGCTATGGATCTATGGATCATGACTATTTTTCTGAGCTTTTAGATGACATCTCTCCTGAAGTCTAACACTGGAATGCCTTTATTTTTTTTCCTCCCATTTTTCTAACTGGAACAGAGTGGTATGAGCTGTGGGGGTCTTTGTCTCATCTCTCTCACTTCTTGCAGCCATCACTTCCTGAGTTCACAATGAGCTCCAGGAGCAATACCTGTGAAGGTGGAGCAGCCGTATAAACAAAACAATGCTTCCGGCATGAGAGCAGCCTGTGGTCCCTTTTCTATCTAGAGCAGCTGGTTCTCAACCTGTGGGTCGCGACCCCTTTGGGGGTCAAATGACCCTTTCACAGGGGTCGCCGGGTACTCGTATGTGGGTGTATCTGCATGTGGGCCTGGAGATGGATAAAGGAGCAGTGTCTCGGTTTGAAAATATGTGTTTTCCGATGGTCTTAGGTGATCCCCAAAAGGGTCGCGACCCATAGGTTGAGAACCGCTGATCTAGAGGCTATCTGCCATCATCTGTGAGGGTTATTGTACTTATAGAACATCCTAGCTTTCTGTTACAGTATGGAGCTGGTAGAATCAAATGGAGAAAATAGGAACTTTTTTGTTTTCTGAAGGAGAGTTTGGCGTCCTTGGCTTTTGAAATGGTTATAGCACATCTGTGAGAGGTCTGAGTATCCATTCTATATACTTCCTTTTGGCTTTGGATTTAAAGGTTAACTATTGGTTTACATGAACACGTGATTAAAGTTGTGAGTTGAGACAAGACTTTGATGATCTGAGTCTTCTCCTGCCTGTCCTTGTCATTCACGTATGAAATGCAACTACCTGGGATGGGACCCCATCTCTGCCCTTAAAGCTTTCTGACCATGGGCAGTCCACTTAACTCTAAGCCTCTTTTCATCCTATGTAAAATGATAACAGTATATATTTCAAAGAGTATTATATTTAACATAGTGGTAAGCACATAGTGAGCACTCAATAAATATTAGTTATCATTATACCACCAAATGTTAAAATAGGAAAGAATATTAATATCTCCAGGAATAAGGCCTGCTTCTGCTTTTTTTTTTTTTTAAGATTTTATTGGGGAATTGGGGGAGGGGAACAGCGCTGGAGAATCAGGGAAAGGGGAACAGACAAGTTGCTGTCCTTTTGTTCTTTAGTCTAGTTGTGGAGGACGTAGCTTCATGTTGATATTATCATTGCGCTCTTCCCGGGTCAGGCAGTCGCTCGCCAGCCATTGGACGGCGGCTCACGGCAGCTCATGAAAGTGCACGCCAGCTGCCAGCCAGCCCCACTGCAGCCTACACCATCGCCAGCGACTCAGGGCAGCCCAGCTCCAGGTTGAGCTGTTGTTCACCATCTTAGCTGTAGAGGGCGCAGTGTCATTGGCCCTCATGTGGGATCTGAACCGGGGCCCTGCTGCTCAGAGCTGGGGTCCCAAGCCAGCTCTTAACCAACGCGCCACTCGGCCGACCCTGCTTCTGCTTTTTATGAAACAATCATCCTATAACTAAGTGCAGAAGTTAGAAAGTATGGTCTTTGATACAAAATATAAGCTTATAAGGAATTTAAAATACTCTACAAGACAAAAATAGTTAAATTTACTCATGGGCATGAGTGTTTTTTAATGAAGGTAGTATTTATTTATTAAAAAGTTGCTCATCTCAACTGTAGAATCAGGATGAGGCTTCTAGTTAATGAATTTGTTCTTCCTTAGTAAGGTGTCAGCAGAATTGAAAAGTGTTCAAACAAAAATGTGTACACAAAGGCTCAAGCAGCACTATTCAAAATAATCAAAAGGTGAAAACAATCCAAATATCCACCACCAACTGATAGACTGGAAACACCAACAAAATGTCATATAATCATACAATGGAACATTATTCATCCATAAAAAGGAATGAAGTATGATATATGCTCTGGCACGGGTGAACCTTGAAAACATAATGCTAAAAAAGAAGCCAGTCATGAAAGACCACATATTGTGCAATTCCAGTTATGTGAAATGTCCTCTAAGCAAATCCATAGAGACAGAGAGTGAGTAGAGTAGTGGTTGCAAGGGTCTGAGGGGAGGGGGAAATGGGGAGTGATGTGTGATGGGTATGGGGTTTCCTTTGGGGGTGGTGAAAATGTTCTGGAACTAGGTAGTGGTGATGGTTGCACAATGTGGTTGAAATGATGAATTTTCTGTTATGTGAATTTCATGTCAAATTAAAAAATTTTTTTTTACCTTTATTTAAAAAAAATCAGCAGATGTTTTGCATTTCAATGAAATGGATTTAGATGTTTTGCATTTATCTGCATCAGTCAGTAGATCAGTGCTCAAGGTGTGTCTGTTATGAGCCAAGCCTTTACTGCATGTTGAAGAGAATACCAGGAATGAGAAGGCATGGCCCCTGCCCTCAGCACATTGCCAGTCTGTTTGTGAAGACAGGAAAGGACGAGGAAACCGGTGACATATTTCAGGTGAATCCACCTTCATATCAGGGTAAGATGACTGTAGTTTTGGTGACCAGGCTTCTTAGAAGAGATGGGACTTTGAAAGACAAGTGAGCTTCATGTAATCAGGGAAGAGAGAGAGCTGGTAGAAATGCACGTGGCTGGGGCTAGGGTGGGCGAGGGCAGGAGCAGGCAGAGATGGTCAGAGCGGAATGTTTGTATAATGGAATATCAAGGAATAAGGTTGGAGGTGTAGGTTGGGACCAAGTTGGAAAAATTTTGAAAGCTGATGAAATTCTCCAGGCAGTGGGTAGCAAAGGATTATCA
>NW_017731371.1:4960104-4967416 GCF_001890085.2 Hipposideros armiger
AATTACCTTTAGTGTATAAAATATAATTATTGTGATATATCTATTAGAAGGGGTGTAAGATCTTCGTCCTACTGGGGGGCATCCAAAGGGGAATTTAAATCTTTTAAGATATAAAGCAGTATCTGTTTCTCAGTCAGAGCTTCAGAATTTGTCACAATTGTAGTGTTTGGCCATGTCAGGTACTGAGGCACAGACGGCTCCCGGCAATGAAGAGATGACCGAGCCTCTGCCTGGCTCTGACTATTGTGCTTACAAAGCAAAAGCTGTGTGCAGTGGCCCTTCCACCATTCTTTTTGGCCCCACAGTTGTTGGCAGCTGTGCAGCTGGGGAAAGTAAAGATGCTGTGGGTGGTCAGGGTCAGGCCCAATGGAGAAACCATGGTCAGAAGAAAGAAGTACAGATAAAGCAAAAATACTTAAGAAGAGGTTGACTTTTAGGGAGTTTCACTTCATTGACTCCTTATCTATTCAACTTTTACCTTAAATGTATTTTATACTGAATTGTGGCGGGGGTTGGGGGTGGGGGAGCACCCAAGTTTGAAATTCCAGCATTACTCATGAGTGTAGCTGCCCACTATTAGAATTGCATTGATTTGAGGTAATTTTTTGTGGTTTCTAATCCTGGTGTGAATAAAAAGTATTAACAATGATGCAGATCTCAAGGCTAGTGTACTAATCCGTTAATTTTCGGGGGTGGGGGAGCATGGCCTTCAGTGAAACAAATCCTTCTAGAGTGAGGGAACATACTTTTCTCCCCAGAGCTCTAATAGGAAGCCCAGAATGGTGGAAAAAGTATTGCATCTAAAGCCAAAAGATCTTGTCTTGAGATCTACCTCTGCCATGGTTTGACCTTAGGCACTTAAAAAACTTTTGTTCTTGTTTCCTTATTTATAAGATGAAGAGGTCATAAGATCCTTTCCAACCCCATGAACTTGATTGACTAGGGAGGCTCTGGGGCTGTATCTAGAGCGTGGGGTGCAGCTGAGTGGGCGGGCGAGGAAGGGGCATGTGAGGGCTCACTGCGGCAGCACCTGGAACGGGTCCCTGCTTTGCCCGAGCCGGCCGCCTGGCGCGGCCATGGAGCTAGACACCAAATGGAAGAAGCACAACTGTGTGACCTAAACAGCTTGCTCTTTCTGCTCTCTTCTATGGCCTGGAGAAGCTGAGTGTGTTTGGGACAGCTGTTTTCCTGGAGGCTCCTCCTCTGTGCTGGCTCACAGTTAGGGCACAGCCTAGCACTGATCTTAAAGCATAACTTGAGCTCAGTCTCGACTTTTAGGTCACGTCAGACCAAATCCAAACCTTTTTTTATCCATGATGGATACATTTTCTTCCACTCCATTATGATAGCTTTTTGAGAAAGTGTGTAAAAATGAATTGTTCTTTCTCTCTTTCTCTTTCTTAAACTTGCACACAAATTCAACAACAACAAAAAGAAATTGGTAGCTTTTAAAATTTTTTGTGAAGTTCGATATCTCCTTCTATTCCTCAAGAGACCTTGAAAAGAGTGTGAGGGGATGGCACAGAGCCTGCGTTGTGAGCCCAGTCCTGCTCCCCTGGGTGATGGAGAACCAGTGCTCTCTAATCCATGCCACATGCAGTGACCTGAGCAGACCCTGCAGGACAACAGAAGCCTTGCTGTCTCCTCATGGAGCAGTTGCTCAGAAGCCTTGTACAGCTGTGCGGCTTTGTTGGGAAGTGCAGTGTGGCTTGATCTTTTAATCTCTTTTTTCCCTATAGGTATTTAAATAACAACTGGTCTGTAGGAGTACCTGCCAGAAGGGATGAGATCTGAATTCTATCCTCAAAAAAAGCATTGCTTTGTGCAATCTTAATTCATGGGCAATTAGAGGGGTGGGGGAGAATAAAATCCAAAAGCAAAGCTACTTTGTTACGACCCGGAAAGTCCTAGTGGAGGAATTCAGAATTGAAATTGAGGAAGACAAGTTCCTCTAAAACAGCCAGTTCCTTAGAACTTTTCTGAAAAAGGGAGAAGCACACACAAGTCCAGTTCCCTAAAATCCGCTCATTACAAGTTCAATAACCTAATCACAGTTTTGAATTGAATTCGGGCAGACCGTAGTGGAGAGCTGGCGTTCTGACATTGCACGTTGGCTTAAAAGTGGCTAATGCCCTTTGGTTTCCGTTTGCTGAAAATTGAGAGACAGTTTATTTGCTCTATTTTGGTTTCTGAGTCTGGGTTCTGGAGAAATTGTCATCTGTTTTACATCTCTCTAGGGGAGAGTGGAGAGGTGACATTCTGGCTGACTACCCCGCAGAGGAAGCAGTGTTGGGGTGGGCCAACGTGGGATCACACTGTAATTACGTTTGCCCACATTTGCCTCCTTCTATCCCAAGTTCTAGCGACTAGATTACAAGTCTATGAGTGATCCGTGGAAGCATGTGTGAATGTTTGTTTTAATCATGCAGACAGGTAATAAAAAGAAGCCAAATTGAAATTCCTACCTCTTGGGCAGACATCTGTTAGTTACTCCTTAGAACTTGGCTTACTTTTAGATATTTCTGGTGTGTGTGTGTGTTAAAATAGATATGACATAAAATTTCCCAGGGTAACCATTTTTAAATCGACAGTTCTGTGGCATTAAATACATTTACATTACTGTGCAACCATCACCACCACCATCGATCTCCAGAACTTTTTCATTTCCCCAAACTGAAACTCTGTCCCCATTAAACAGCAGCTCCCCACTCCTCTTGTCCCCAACCCCTGACAAGAACCATTCTACTCTCTGACTATGAATTTCACTACTCTGGAAACCTCACATAACATGTATGTATAATATCATACAATATTTGTCCTTTTGTGTCAGGCTTATTTCATTGAGCATAATGTCTTCAAGCTTGTTCCATGTTGTATCTTGTGTCAGAATTTCCTTCTTTTTTAAGGCTGAATGATACTGCATCATATGTATATACCACATTTTGTTTATCCATTTTATCCATGAATAGCAACATTTGTAGTGTTTCCATTTAGGGGTATTGTGAATAATGATGCTATGAACATCGGTGAACAAATCTGTTCAAGTTACTGCTTTCAGTTCTTTTTGAGTATACACCCAGAGGTAGAATTGCTGCATCATATGGTGAGTCCATATTTAATTTTTTGAGTAACAGACATACTGTTTTCTATAACAGCTGCAGCATTTAGCATTCCTACCAACAATGAACAGGGTTCCAATTTCTCCACATCCTTACCAACACTTGTTATTTTCTGGCTTTTGTTTATTTGTCTTTTGATAATAGCCACGCTAATGGGTGTGCAAGGGTATCTCTTTGTGGTTTTGATTTACATTTTCTTAGTGATTAGTGATGTTGAATATCTTTTCGTGTGCATATTGGCCATTAGTATATCTTCTTTAAAGAAATATCTATTCAAATTCTTTGCTCATTTTTTAATTAGGTTGTTTGTTGTATTGTTGTTGAATTGTAGGGGTTTTTTTTGTTTTTGATTTTTTTGTATTTTGGATTTTGTTCCCTTATCAGATACATAATTTGCAGATACTTTCTTCAGTTATGTGGGTTGCTTTCCCACACTATTGATTGTGTCCTTTGATACACAAAAGTATTAAATTTTTGTGAAGTCCGGTATATCTATTTTTTTCTTTTGTTGTTGGTGCATTTGGTGTCATATCCAAGAAATTATGGCCAAATTGTTTTTAGATATTTTCACATATAGCTCCTTTCTCTGTAATACCACAAAAGCCATTACTTGTGGATATTTATCTTTTGAAGGAATTTTGCTTTGAAATGGCTCTTTTTTACTTGTTTGGAAAGTGGCCTTTCTATAATTTCAGCATCGGTTAATGTCACTTTTTTGCCATGCTCTACTATCTCTCTTCTCAAGGGATCACAAAGGCTCATTTGTGGATAAAGAAAAGAGAGAGACTGAGGGAAAGGCTTGGTTTGAAAAGGGCCTCAATCATTTATATTGTAGGGGCTGAGGACAGAAAGGGCAGATTTAAGAAGCCTGGGGAGTATGAGAGGGCCCTTCAGCAATCACGATGTGCTCAACGTACAGGAAGTGCATGACACCAAACTGGACTGCCATTTGTCTGAGAATGCTGCAATCTATTTCCTAAAGCCCCCTCCCCCGCTTCCCCTCAAGCTGTAAAGATTGTTGAACAGTGGGTGGGCCCTAGGGGCGAACCTCTAGGGAATGATGCTCTATCCCAAGAACAGAAAGTTGTTTCATATACACTTCTCCAAGTGTATAGACAATGGCTTTGATAAATGTTCATTCCTTTTTAGAAAACACCAACTAATCTTTTTATTTTTGTTAAATGTTTGGTAAGACTTTTCTGACAGCTTAGAAAATCTTTTTTCTGCTTGCCAATTTCTCACACTTTACTCACTATTATTTCTGGATTATATTCTGTGCACAAATCACCACTAATAGTAGCTACACATCAAAAACACCATGGAGGGCTGGCCGAATGGCGTGTTGGTTAAGAGCTGGCTTGGGACGCCAGAGGGCCCCGGTTCGGATCCCACATATGAGGGCCAGTGACACTGCCCNAAAATGGATCATCTTTGACCTTGCCTCCTACCATACAGCAGGAGGCCAGAAGGTAGCATCGTTGCTTGATTAAAACATTCCCAAGACCCTGTCTGTCCTCCAGTGGAGAGGCCAGTGAGTGGTTCAATGGCGAGTGAGAACCATTGTCTGGAGGTCATGAGGTAAGGGAAGAGCCTGGATAATTTATACTTTGGACTTTCAGGTAATGATCAATTGATCTGTAGGATGCTGTGGAATTGAAGTGGTGAGTGTGTGTGGGGGGCATAATGGAGGCCGTGCCAGTGAGGAAGCACTTGATGTAGGCCAGGAGAAGTGAGGTGTTTCCTCCCAATAAGCAGAGAGCCTCCTTTAGAAAAGCCGGAGCCTAGCCAAGGATTCAGGTATAGAGTTCCTCAGTAGGGCTAGCCAAATGGTCTACTTTTTATGTTGATGAAGACGAGCCTAGAGCAAGGCACTTATTTGCCGACATTCAAAAACAAAAACAACAAAAACTTATGACGTGGAGCTCTGCCAAACTAGCGCTACAAAAAAATCCTGGCCTTTCTTTCAAGGCAGTGGGAAAATGCTTCTTTGTAGTTTTGTTTGTGCAGCCCCTGGGGACTGTTCAGAGGGCCTCCCTGCAGTCCATCCCTGCTGTAGAGTTTACTTTTTATGATCGCATCCTGTGAACTAACCCACCAGGTCCAATTGTCACCTCGCAGCATAATTGCCCTTGCTTGAGGATGTTATGTTGTTATGAAATCCAGAGATCTTCTGAAAGTGATCCCTTAAGATTGCTTTAGAGTTTTGTGTCTTTACGTGTAGCTGTCTCCCTAAAGGACAAAAGTCTCGTCTTTCTTTCTGAATTTGTCCAGAGTGCAGGGGTAGCAGATAGGGGCATTAACTCTTTCTATCTATGAAGTATTTCTTAAAGCTTGACCTAAGGGAACTCCTGTCTGGCTGGAGAACTTGGAAGAGCGTTTTTCATTTCTTGTTCACGTTGTACTATGTGTGAAAACGAGGCCACGGAATTAGGGCCACAATGGCATGTGGATTCATTCACTGGCACATAAAGGAGAACACAGTGTTTTCTGGGGTTAGTGGCTGATGTGTCCTCTGTATTTCCTTTAATGGTGACTCTGTCAGGCTCCACTGCCGAGAAGGATGGCAACCAAGGCCTGTAAGGCAGATTTCCAGAACAAAGTGTCAATGAGTAAAGAAAGGGC
The DNA here is from genome assembly GCF_001890085.2 of Hipposideros armiger. Classification (NCBI taxonomy): domain Eukaryota; kingdom Metazoa; phylum Chordata; class Mammalia; order Chiroptera; family Hipposideridae; genus Hipposideros; species Hipposideros armiger. The sequence goes on from NW_017731371.1 coordinate 4,965,846, forward strand.
TGTGGCAGCCAGGCAAGTTTTATCCCTGAGTTCTAAAAGCCAGTTCCGTAAAACAAAAGCAGCTTCCCAATCTCTGGCTGGGAGTTGGATCCATCACCAGTAAGACCCCAGGCAGAGCAACCCCCTTCAGTGCACGCTGGGAAGCACAGTGCAGTTTCTTCAATGGCGTCCTCCCTGAGACAGAAGTGCGGGAGACCAGCTCCTGCAGGTCCAGGGGTTCCCTCAGGTGGAGGCAGAGTCGGCGAGGAAAAAAACGTGCGGAGACACAGGAGTGCTTTTTCAAAAGAGAAGTGTCTCACTTTATTTTACAGCATGCCCCTTTTTATACCGGACAGCTTGACCATTGTTCCATTAGTATCAGGGTTTTAATTCCTCATAATTCTTATGCTCCAGGGTACAGCTATACCCTTTCTATGCTAAAGACTAACTTATCCCAACTACGCCCAAATCCCTCCACCTACGATGACTGCGACCAAGGCCTGAGCCTTTACGTAATCGCCTAAAGGGTGGTTACCATGACCACCCAACATTTATTCTAAAAATTATTGTCTAAGCAGGGTCTCAAGATTTATAGGGTGTGTACTTTGACCTTTACTAAAAGACTAGTAGTGTGACTAAAATTACCTTTAGTGTATAAAATATAATTATTGTGATATATCTATTAGAAGGGGTGTAAGATCTTCGTCCTACTGNTGATGATAGGAGTATAAAATGAAATAAAAGTGGGGAAGAAAATAAGGTGACTATTGCAGTAATTTCACTGAATCTCACAGTTTGTTATTCACTTATTCAACAAATATTTTTTGAGCACCGATTACATGATTTTCTATGTTAGGAATAGGGCAATACTTAAGATAAATAAGGTCCCTGCCCTCTTGGAGTTGCATTTCAAGCATATACAGTTCAAGCACTGACTGCTTTGTCTGCTGGACAAGTGTAGTTTGAAAAGTTAAGGCACAAGTGTGCTACAATGTAAGAGTTTGGAGTGTGGGTTCTAGAGCCAGACTGCCTGGATTTGAGTCCTGGTTTTGTCCATTGTTTGGTAGATGTATGACCGTGGGCCAGTTACTCTAGACTTAAGTTTCTCTATCAGGTAAGTAGGGGATAATAATGGTAGCTCTCTCATAGAGTTGTTATGGGGGTTAATTGAGATAACTAATGAAAAGGACTTAGGGTGCTATCTGGCATGTGATAAATGCTCCGGAAGTTTCATTTGTTTCTATCTGATTAATTTCTACTCAAGGATTGTCTAGGTCACTTTTGTCTTTAATTCAGTGAGGCTATGACACAGTCCTGGTGTGTTGCATCTCAGGTCTACGCTCTCTTTAATATGCCATACTATTTTGGATATTGAACTTGTTGAATTGGCATATAAACTCTGGCTTCAAAATTCAGGAAAGCAGCAAGTTTCCTCTCTCTAACAAACTCCAGTCCTGATCATGGCTGGGGCAAAAGCTTCCAGATAATGTTTCTTCTACATTCTGAATCTTGGCCTGAGAGGTACTGCCTTTTCGTTATTAGGAGTTTGGTAACAAGAAGTGTGGTTGATGTCCCAGACCTTAGCACATTTA
>NW_017731371.1:4975831-4981209 GCF_001890085.2 Hipposideros armiger
AAGAACAAAAGGACAGCAACTTGTCTGTTCCCCTTCCCCTAATTCCCCAGCGCTGTTCCCATCCCCCAATTCCCCAATAAAAAAATCTTTAAAAAAAACAAACACCATGGATATTGCTTGGTATAGAAAAGCCACTGGGGAGTGCATCATAAATTTATACAATCTTATTCTCAGAGAGCAAATTAAACACAGAGAGAGAATGCCTCAAGGACATTGCCCTTTGCACTTGTTTGTTCCAGAAGAATGTATTTACAAGGCATGTATGTTTTAGTTTTTTCTCATTATTTATGTTACAACCATAGGTCACAACTTCTGTAACATTGGGCTGTTGTTTACTTTATTTATTTTATTTTATTTATTTTTTTAGCTGAGCCATCCTGCCACCTGTTGGCAGCTTAAAGGCAGCTCAGCTCGGGAGGGGAATCTAAACGGGTGACCCTGTTGCTCAGAGCTCGCACTCTTGAGCCATCGGCTGGCTCCCTTGTTTACTTTAAACAACCAGGGTTAGGTGAGTATTGGTGCGTTTCCCTACCTGCTGTATATTCAGATATGAGATTGTTTGCTGCTGTTTGTATGTCTGGGCTGAAGAGTGGTTTCCTGTGCCAATAATTGTCCCTGTGCTGTTTCCTGCACAGTAACTTGACTAAGGGATATGGAGGAGAGCGGTGAGTGTCCGGATTTTTGCAATTTTAAAAAGCTGAATGATGGCACACTTTATGAAGACAAACCTTTTCAGATGAACTGCAGTGGAATTACTAATAGTGGATCCCCACTAGCCTACCTACACAGACTTGAAGGAATCCATGAACTGGGCACAAGGAACGGATAAGTTTCTCTAATACGTATGTTACAGGATGAGACATGACATTCTTAAAATCCAATTTGATGGTCGGTTCATAGGGCCCAGGACATGCAAGGAACTAGGTCTCCTGGAAACTGGCTTCTTGGTGTTGCGTGTGAGCTGCACCTTTTAAGTCATAATGACCTCAGGAGCTAGAAAATGCTTTTCCTTTGCAGCACTCCATCATCACTCCTAATTTTAATGTCTGCAAGGAGGCATCACAACAAAACCACAGCTCAGCCCTCCTAGTCTCCCCTTGCTCCTTCCTCTCCCCAGGGTACCTGTTTGCCATGGGCTGCAGGGAAGCCCAGCGGAGGGAAAGGAGCAGAAGTCAGAGCAAGCGGCCCAGGCCCTGCTCCCAGCTTAACTGGCACCAGGAAAAAGTGCCTTCAGCTGGCATGGGAGCTTGTGCATGCCAAGCTTTGCTTGTTTGCCATGGAAATCCTGGTTGTAACAGAGACCGATGTCATTCAGGCAGGGAGCAGGAAGCTGCTTTTATGGGGAGGCTGTTTTGGCACCGTGTCCGACATACACTCCAGTCAATCACGGTAAAGTGCCTAATAACAGATGTGGTAATTAAGCCTGAAGAACTCTGTCTCTATTTTTTCGTTCTCATTGCGGGGAATAACAAAGTGTCTCATTAAACCTCCAATCACGCTGATTTTTGAATTGGGCATACCGATGTCGTCAAAAATGACATCTCTGCAAGGGCTTTCTTCCTAATTCCTTGTTAGCCAATGGTACTGCCAGGGCAAGGTTGGATCAGTTTTGGGGAGGACAGTTCTGTTCTTCCTGGGCTAGCACTTGCACTCCAGTACAAAGCATATGCAGACCCCTGGGGAACAATCAGGCTCCTTTAAGTACCTTGGATATAAATAGTCTTAGCTTTTACATGCTTGTGAGAATATAAAATGCTCCCTGATTCTCTTAGGTTACAATTATACTGCTGATAGCAAGAAACTAACTTCAGCTTTCCATCTTAGAAAGGTTTCAGATAACCTGAAACCATGGTATATTACCATATTTTTAATAGGATAAATTATCTTGGAAAAAAATTAATTACACCTGTAAAGGTCTGTCTTTGATTGTAAGGCAAATGTCTTCATTAGGGTTGTTTTTCTTTTCTTTCTTTCTTTCCTCCTTTCTTTCCCTTTTCTTTCTTTCTTTCTTTCTTTCTTTCTTTCTTTCTTTCTTTCTTTCTTTCTTTCTTTCTTTCTTTCCTTTTTTTTTTAATGATGAATGTGAGCCTGGCTTGTCATTAAAGAAAATGGATCTAAGAATTTAATGACTTAGGACAGGTAGAAGTATATGTTGTCAGTAGTAAGAGAATGTGGGTCAAGACTTCCTTTTGGGCTCTTCCTGGATTGTTCAGAGCTGGTTCTTAGGACCATGTGCTCTTGGAAAGACAACAACGTGCTTTGCCCATTTCTGACATGTCTCAGCATGGTTACACTCTCGGATAGTGTAGATTTGGATGCTGCATTTATATCGTGGAGATAAATTTTTTGTTTGTTTCTAATCCAGTATGGCCATAGGCATAGAAATTTGGGTAGACATTTTGTTTGAAATATTTTAAAAAGGCCTTAGATCCCATTTTATAAAATTATTAACTCATGTCCTTGCCTCCTAATGCATAATTTTGAGTTTCTCAGGATATTTCCAGGAGAATTTCTAGGTTACTATATTCTTCAATTTAGCTCTCTTAATCTGACCCAATGAAGCCAATGATTCATAGAACATAATCAAGATTTAATTTAATTTCCATTCATGTATTAATAAAGCATAAACTTGACCTGTTCATCTGATTAGCCCTAAGTAATATGTGTGTGTTTAACATTTGTACACACACATACATCTAAAGGCATACCAACCTTAATTGTATACCATATACGTTTACTCTCTGTTACCTAATACATATTTATAATTCACTTTTTATTACCTTTATCCATTTAGACAACATTGTCTGCCATTAATGTCAACTATATTTCTTGCCAAAAATGAAAGTAGACATATGAAGACTCAGATTTTATCACATTAAGACATATTTTAAGAAACCATCTCTATATACACCTTGCATCAAAAAGCGAGACTTCCCAGGTACAATAGGAAAGACCTAGGGTTCAAGTAAAGACATGGTTATCGGGAGTATGCAGTTGCTGGAAAAGCACAGCTTTTCTTTAAATAAGACTCAGATTAGTTTTCTTATATTTTCTCTAAGAATAGTGAGATCTTCTGGGATGAAATAGCTCATGTTTTAGTTCCAATTCCATTGTAGGGGGGATATTTGTATAAATTCACAGAGATGCCTTTTATTTATTTATTATATTTTTTAATTAAACATTGGTTAATAACATTATATAAGTTCCAGGTATGCAATTCTATAATACATCATCTGTATATTGTTTGTGTGTTCACCAGCCAGAGTCTAGCCTGCTTCTGTCACCTTGTATTTGACCCCCTTTACCTCTTCATCCTCCGCCCCCCCCTTCCCCTTTGGTAACCACCAAACTATTGTCTGTGTCTATGTGTTTGTTTGCTTTGTTTGTTTGTTCATTTGTTGCTTTCTGTTTTATATCCCACATATGAGTGAAATATGGAAATGCCTTCTAGAGAATGTGGAAAGTTGGCCAACCAAGAATGGCCTTGAGCTTAAAGCGCCTCCTCCTGGAGGAATAGATAACCTCAGGATCGTTTCTCTAAGTTACTGGGGCTCCCAGCTGAGGCATATGTTTTCCCCAAGTAAGGATCTCATTCTCAGTTATTAATCTCTCACCTCAAGCCTCTGGACTCATGTCAACTGTCTGTGACCCACAGGATATGATCCCCTCACTGCCCTTCAACCTCACAGATCACTGCCCAATATGGTGTGAGATGTGAATGCTGGGCTCCCTGTAGCTCCAAGGTTTGATCTAGCGCAGCTAACCTTTGATTGAGCATCTGCTGTATTCTCGCAGATGGGAAGAGAAGTAGAAGTCAGGGAGGAGTGGAGTGGAAGACCAGAGACAAAAACATGGGAAATTCCAGTAGCCAGAAATGCTCAAGTGATATGTAGAAGTGAGATATATATATATGTGAGAACTTGCCAGGTGATAAGGCTGGACTCAGATCATCATGGGTGAATGCATGCCAGTTTGGACTTCATTGCAAAGGCAGGCTCTTGAGCCCTTAAGTACAGAAGTCTGATTTCAAGGAGCCATATAGTCTAGTTGAAGAGATGGGATTGGTTATGTCAAAAAATGACAAGATATCAGATGAAGGATGTAAAGAGTTGGTTCAATTTCTATGCAGTTTTTAGTGAAAATACTAAAGAATATTTTTACGTATGTCCTAAACACATCATTAACTAGATATGGAATGACAGAATACATTATTGCAAAGAGAGAAATAAGTTGACAGGAAGCTTATGTAATGGTTTGAATTTAAAACAATTAAGGAGGCTTACGTGTTGACCCAGATTCATAGAAATGAATCATACATAGACCCTTTCAAATTAGCAGGGTAGGAAAAATATAATCTATGCAGGAAACCATTTCCATCCTCCATAGATTCTTCAATTGAGGTAATCTTCATGTATAGTTTAGTTCTATTATTTTATTTTTCCTTTTTAAATTAAATGATTAGAAAGTTTAAACCCTTGAACAAATGGCAGTAATATAGTTTATAGGAAATGCTTCTTCAGAAGAAGGACATTAATGTATTTGGTATGATGGGGTCCACTTAGCCTTGAATGCTTTCTGCTACCTGTAGTTTCCAATATTTATGATAAAGTGAAGATATTGCTATTACAGATTGTGAAATTTTAAAACAAGTCAAGAAAGAGAATTTATAATAAAGGCAAAAGGGAAATGATATTTTAAAAGAACAAGAATGGAAGAAGGGAAGAGATTAAAGAAAATGTCATAAATTGCAAAGCTTGTGGCCCTGCAGAATTCAGAACTCATGGCTTTAGTTCAAATACTTCTTTGGTTCAATTTGCTCTCAAAGAGTTATCAGAATCTGTTTAAAAGTAAAGGTGTTTGGACGGCCGGGTGGCTAAGTTGGTAAGAGTGCGAGCTCTGAGCAATAGGGTTGCTGGTTCAATTCCCACATGGACCAGTGAGCTGCGCCCTCTGCAGAGCTGGTGATGGACGGCCAGATGGCTCAGTTGGTTAGCGCACAAGCTCTTGACAAGGTTGCCAGTTCGACTCCCACATGGGTTGATGGGCTGCGTGCCCCACAACTAGATTGAAAACGGTGACTGGACTTGGAGCTGAGCTGTGCCCTCCACAACTAAGATTGAAGAACAACAACTTGACTTGGAGCTGATGGGTCCTGGGAAAAACACACTATTCCCCAATAAAGTAAAATAAAAACCAATAGTTAAAAAAAAAGTAGGGCCGGCCGAGTGGCACGATGGTTAAGAACTGGCTTGGGACGCCAGAGGGCCCCGGTTCGGATTCCACATATGAGGGCCAGTGACACTGCCCTCTACAGCTAAGATGCTGAACAACAGCTCAACCTGGAGCTGGGCTGCCGTGAGTCTCCGGAGATGGCATAG